>NC_092621.1:44671136-44992727 GCF_047663525.1 Anas platyrhynchos | reverse complement strand
TACTTCTGCAAAACATTCAAGTTAAACGCAAACACAGGGAACTTTTGTCCCTGGAATTATAAACAGATCTGAGGACTATAAATTGATTTCCATAATGATCAGAATGAAACACTGGAATTATCAATAACACTCTTTTGCAATCACCTTGACAAAGATGATCAAACCCACCTCTTTAACGTTTAGAATGGAATCAGCTGCAAGCATTTCAGTCGTGCTGCCCTTTGTCCGTTTGCACAAACGCACATCGCGATCCCTTACCTTTTGGAAAGTGCCTTCATCCTGCCTTCTTTTCTTTTTGCCGCTTTTTCTGATCCTCTGGTTTGTCCGAATCCATTTTGTGACCTGGAGTTCAAAACCGTAGTGGATTTTTAGGAAGAAGGTGCAACCTGGGTGCAGCTACTCAGCGTTAGTAAGAAGCGATAAACAGACGCGAGACACGTTTTTCCATTGCTTCATTGGAAAGAGGAAAAGCGTTTTTCCCTAAGAGTGACATGTTCTTAGGTAATCTGCTTAGCTACTCGGGCATGGTCAGAGCGAGATGCTGTTCTTCATCCTACGAAAGCACTTTCCCTTCTGCTCTTTCCTACAGCAAACTTACAGCTTTCAGCTTAGGAATTTTATTTCATTTTGCATCAGGGAAGCGTGCTTGATGCCAGACCAGGCTGCCAAACGGACAGCTACCACTGCTGTGTGCAAAAAGAAATCCCGGGGAAAACCTCTTCGCCCTACCCCTTGCCCCTCTCACAAAATTCATCTCCTGCCACCCCCTCGGGCGTTGCTGCAGACTACCAACGCCAGCTGCGGACAGCGGGGTTGTTATTAAATCATCAGGTAACAGCACGTGGGTGTTGCTTTTTTCTTTTTTTTTTTTTTCCCCCAAAATACGGATGTTTTTTATTCCTGATCCGAACGCAGGTTTGGTTTTATTTCAGTGAAATCGCATCAAAGCGTGGCGGGAGGGGGGTCAGGTGGAGCCTGCAGGGGACGGAGCAGGGGGGGGACCCCGGACGGGGCGGCCGGGGGACAGCGAGCCCCAGCCGCGGAGACGGCTCCCCCCTCACCTCGCCGCTCACTTGCTGGACGAGCCGGCTCTCCTTCCACGTCTCGCCCTCCTCCAGCAGGGGCTGCACGGGGGGAGAAAGAGCACGGTGAGGCGGCAGCCCCCACCCCGACAGCCTCGCCCCGAGGCGCCCGCTCCACCGCCGCCACCACCCCCGTCCCCGTCCCCAGGCCCCGTCCCCAGGCCCCGTCCCCAGGCCCCGTCCCGTCGCGTCCCGTCCCGTCCCAGCCCAGGCCGCCCCGCAGCCCTCGGTCGGAAATGAAACACCTCCGCGGGGTCCCCCGCCCCCGTGCCCGGGCCCCGGAGCCCCGCGGAGAGGAGGAGCCTTGCCTTAAAGACGTAGGGGACGGGAGGCAGCGGGGCGGCCGCCGGGGGGCTGCCGCGCCGCCCCCGGGCCGGCCCCGAGCTGTCCCCGGGGACGGCCCCTGCTGGGATGGATCCCCCGGGATCCATGGCTGTGTGTCGCCCCACAGGGACGCTGTCCTGCCCAGCCCTTTCCTGCCCCACTCACTGCTGTCCCCGCACCCTGCCTGACACCTGAGGAGCGCGGCTGCTGCGCGAAAAGCCTTGGAAATCCCGAAACGCGCCCTAACAGCGAGACCCGCAGCAGGCTTTTTATTCCTCCCCGGGCGCAGCGAGCCCTTTGCTGAGGGCTCGGTTACAAGCCGGGGTCAGCAGCAGGTGATTAGATGTAGGCACGGGGCTGCCAGCAGATGTTCCTGTGGCTCCCCCGGCCAGGTCCTCAAACCCCGCCGCGATGGGAGCCACCCGAGCGGTGTCAGCCACCAGAAATTCCTGGGTTAGGGGTTTTTTTTTTTTGCACGCCGCGCATTTAGCACTTGGAACAAGACACGCACACGAAAAGGCAGACCGAGTCCCCACCTGGTGTAATTACGGTGTTTTCAGGATTTTAAAACTAGATTGTGCTCTGTGTGACAATTCCCTGAAAGCTTCAAAAGAAAAGCTGTGCTTTTGTAAAAAAAAAAAAAAAAAAAAGAAGGCTCATCAAAGCAACTGCTTGAGCAAACTCCCTCTCAAGTAGAAATAGATGGACTTTGCAAACAGATTTAAGCAAATAAAGGTAGGTCCAAATTAGTGTGTGCTAAATCTCGACAGTATCCCTTTAACTCTATAACTAAAAAAAAAAAAAAAAAAAAAAAAAAAAAAAAAACCTCTCTCCTACTCTTTTTGTTTCACTGCCACAACATCCTTCTTTCAAGATCAAAAGCTATAGATCAAAGCTGAGATCAAACTCAATGCTTTAAATAGAAGCAACTTCACCATGACCTATTATACAAAGAACTTTTTAATAGAGCTATCACAGTAGAAAATCTTATTATAGATTTTTATTTCACACACACAACAGGTCCACTTAAAACCGGTATCAACAACGTATTTTTATTTCGTAAGACAACAGATTTTCCACTAAACAGTAGCTCTGGAAAGCTGCTATAAATTGACTCTTGAACTGTGCGTGTCTGAATGAAGCAAATAATAGAGCACAGTTCAAAGAAACCGAACAAGAACATGAACAAAAAAAAGTGATGTTAATGGCAAACACGCATTAATGCAGTTACCTAAAAAACAGCGTTCCTTTAATCAGTTAGCAGATTAGATCATGTATTCCCACAGAAGTTATGGGAGGGACTGGGTCATAGAAAAAGTGAGACACACTTTACCGAAATACTTTAAAGAATTACACTTTCTCTCCTGTCAAAAAGTTTGGAGAAAAGTAGGGAAAAAAAGGTAAGAAGAGACATTGATTTGTAGACCCAAACACCCTGAGGCCGGCCTGGGATGAAAATGCCTACTTTCTGAAACAAACAGAATGTGTGTTAAAACTCAGAAGTAGCTCCTCTTTTCCTGCCAGTAATGCACAGCAGTGAAGGCAACTCACCAGGAGCTGTTATTGATTTTTATAATGGAAATATACCTTGCGGAGCCAACACCTGGGGTTCCCTGGTGCTGTCTGCCGTGCACATCATAGCTTCCACACTCATCTACTGTAGGATGACAGCACTGCTGCTTGAGATAGGAACTAATGTGTCCACACAGACAGACTGCAGTGTAAAGAAAGCAGTGAGAGAAGCAGGGTGGGCTGAAGGAGCTGTAGTCACAGCACACCAGCTGTGCAGTCAGCTGTTAACTCTACTTATTCGGGCTTCAGTAAGATTTATCTCATGATCAGAGTAGGAAAATTTGCTTGGAAAACAGGGGGAGAGAGTGAGAAAGAGAGGGAGAATAGAAAGAATGAAAGGAAGAGGAGGGGAAGACAGCACATGAAAGATTGTTTTAAGAATATTTGATCTCCAACACGTTCTTCCACACCCCAAAAGGAAAGAGCTTACACTAGATAAAAGGGCAATAGAACACCCCAATTAACGGGATTGTGACTGCCTCATTCTTCACCAGCAGTCCTAGTTGGTGTCCTCATGACCATGACCTGTCATTCTCGAATCCCCTCACAACTGAAATTAAGGGTTGAGTCCACCCTGCATGTCATTGTTGGGCACAGCTTTCAGAAACTGCTAATGGAGCTATCGTTTGTAACGCTTAGACTGGGAGCAAGCATTTATCCATCTCAAAGCATGCTAGGATCCTTCACTCTTGCAGCACCCGGACTAAAGCAGAATTTTGAAATATGCGGGAAGAGGTCGCACTTTCTACCAACTGGATGAAGATAGGCCCAATATCCTTTGTACATGACATAGACAGGGATTTACACACCAGTTATTCTTCAAGTCAGACCAGGTCCCAAGCATACAATGAATTTTCAGGATTGTACATACGCTAGAAAACAACAGGATATTTATGCAACAGGCAACCATTTCCTTTTTAATTGAAGCATAAAATGATTTTATATTGCTTAGGCTGTGATGACTACTAATGATATTTCATGAATCAATGAAAAATCATAATTGCACATTTTCCCTTTGCATGAATTGTCTATAATCTCAGCTGGTCTGTGCCACTCTAATGCTAAAGCATTCAGTATTGCTCAACCAAGGTCATTTTATCTCTGGAGGACACTGAATCGGTGGCATTTTGTTTGCTTGCAGAAGTTTTCAGATACTGGAAAGCAAAGACAAAAGATTGAAAAGAGTGTAAAAAAACTAATTACTGTAAATGAATTTTAGAAGAGCTTCTACAAAGCTGAGGATAGTAACTAATGCAGTCAAGTCATATTTTCCAGTCTCTAATTTCTAGACATTCGATTCCTCTCAATTACTGAATTTTACACTGTGTGTACACGCCCACACATATGTATATATATTCAGGTCTATGTAGACAACAGCAAGAGAAAAGAAAAATCTCTGGAAAATTGCAATAAATTTTTAAAGCAATATTTTATCCAGAAGCTAACAAAATGATTAATAATGGCTTGAAACATTGGATTATATAATTCTCCAAGGGCAATATTTTCAAGCCTTTTAAAGACCTACTGTTACCAAAATCTGGCAGAGACACTCAGGAGGCAGTAGGCTAGCACTGAAAGTCAGAAGGTGGCTGCTTGCATCCACATTGCAACTTTACTTGCAAGACACAGTACATCAACGGCTGATCAAAATTACTGAAAAAGCAATCCAGTCCAGACTATGCTCCTTTAAGAACAGCAAGTCCTCCAATTGACTGCAGTTTTCATGGGGACAACTTCATTCACTGAAGTGGGAGATCAGATTCTATTTGTATTTTAGGAAAAATGGTAATTTATGTTGATAACATAAATCCAAGTGCTCTAATTCCTCCAAAAGTGTCTGTGGTGGTGGTAACATACTCTTTTCAGATCAGCATGCTGTTTTTAACATTCTTCAATGAAACACCTGTACGGAGACATTATGTTCAACACCTGTACAGAGACATTATGTTCAAATCAAACTCGCCATTCCTGAAAATATATCTACCTCCAAGAGATAAAAATCTGTAGAAACAAAAACTCTGAGGATGTACTTTCAGTACACTTCAACATGACTTTCAAATACTGTGGCAGGATATACTGCAAATACATCCTTCATATCCATATTAACAGCCGTGCTTTAGGGATAAAGTTTCTACCTAAAGATGAATCACTGCAACTGCCTCTTTAGTCCCAGATCAAACTCACAGTCTGATAAAGAAAGTATCTCTGACCACATGCCCATGGGATCTCTAAATATTAGATTATTACTTAGATTATTATAATTAGATTACTTAGATTATTATAAGACTTATTACTTATTAGTAAATAATAATATGTAGCACATGACATATAAATTATATATCACATATGTATTATAATAATACTTTTGATTATGCTTTTTTTTTTTTTTTTAATTCTGATTTCATCAGGTACTCTCACTAGGTGACCTTCTGGAGCAACTGGAAAAGTATATTATTGTTTTTTTTATATTTAGGCCTTTCTGCTTGAGAAGTATTCCCATATGTGGGAATACTTTTCAATAAAGCACAGTCCAGACTGTAAATTACAACACCTTCCTCTACAAGAAGCAAGAAAATATTTAAAAGATGTCATGCTTTTTAATACAGTCATGTATGGAAATGAGGCCTCACATTTCAGGTTGGCCCTGCACTTGTTTAATTTAAAAGTAATGTGAATCAGACTTTCTGAACCCAGAGGAAAATATCAGGGCTCAACTATCTTTGACATAAGAGAAACCTCTATAAATTTCACTTTTGCTCCATCCAACACTGAGATCTTGATAGTCAGTGGATAGTTGCTGGCTGGCCGAAATACATAGGACTTTGAAAGTCCCTTGGCATTATTATGTTGTTGTTGCTGCTGCTGCTCTCGTAACTGAAATGACAGGGAAAACCAAAAATAAACATGCCTGAACATAGACACCGGACAGTCCTGTCCCACTCATGTGACAGGTAGTGTTTTCCTTCCTCCTCCAGTGTGAAGAGACTCAGAGGAAACAAGGCTGTGTTTCTTGTTTAAGAAATAAAATACATCTTTCAGAGACACTGACCTCTGAGTCTTACTGATCTCTTGAAGCAATCAAAAACCCTTCCAGCAGTTCCAGAAAGGAAACTTATTCAAGACAAAAGTCAATTCGTTCTCTGTTTGCCCATATGCTAAGGATAATAACTATTAGCTGAACCATGGCTTTTACTGCTTATTTTTATATTGACCATTAGTTTTGTCAGCCAATAGACCTTTCAAAACTATCTTTCCCAAGATATCTTCATTTTGGCATTTAAATTTCACTGTGGGCATAGAAGAGAGCAGACAAAATAGCTAAAGCATTCTGGGGGAAAAAAAACACACCCCTTGTGCATTAAGTATATGTGGCAAAGTTTTGGTAGCAGGGACAGGGGAGGATGCAGGGGATGCCTCCGTGAGAAGATACCAGGGGTTGTCCCCATCTCAGACAGAGTCAGTTTCAGTCAGATCCAAAAGGAAGCTCCCGCTGGCCAAAGCTGAGCCCTTCAGCAATGCCAGTGATTCTTCTGTGAGAATGTATTTAAGAAAAGGCAAAAACAACAACAACAAAACTTAGTGGCTTTTGGTTAATGGACAAGTCCTGAGTGCAGGGGGAGGTTTTCCGGCAGGAGCCGTGTCCAGTGGCAGGCCCATGTTAGAGCATTCTGCTCCTGAAGGGACTGTGGTGCAGTTGGTATGGACCTGAGCTGGAGCAGCTCCTGAAGAACTGCAGCCCATGGGAAGGACCCATGCTGGAGCAATTTATGAAGGGCTGCATTGCATGGCATGGAGCTCACGCTGGAGCAGGGGAAGGCTGTGAGGCAGAAGGAGTGGCAGGGCACAGCCAAAGCATGAGGGACTGACAGCAGGTCCCATTCTCCATCTCCCTGCAGCACTTGGCAGAGAGGAACTGGTGAGTGGTCTCCCTGTACTTATCTCAACCTGTACTTTTCTCAAGTTGGGGAGGTGAGAAAGCAGCTTGGTGAGCAGCCGGCAGCCAGCCCAGGCTAACCCACCAAACTTTCTTATGGAGATAGAATGGGTTTTAGAAGGATCACCTATTTTCTCCACTAGTAAACAGAAGGTGATCATCATCTGTATCTGTACTGGGTCTGGCTGGGATGTTAACTTTCCCTGCAGCAGCCCATACAGTGCTGTGCTCTGCACTTGTAGCTAGAACAGCAGTGGTATCACACCAGTGTTGTGTCTGCTGCTGAGCAGTGCTGGCACAGCATCAGGACTCTCTTTAACCCTCCTACGGGGTGGGCAAAAAAGGTGAGAAAAACTGAGTTTTCCCTTTCCCTCTCCCTTTTTCCCTTTCCTTTTTTTTTTTTTTTTCCTTTAGTTAAATTGTTTAGTTAATAATATTTTTTTTCGTTAATAATTATTTTTTCCCTTTAATTAAATTATCTCAACCTGTGAGTTGTTCTTTACTTTACTTCTTCCCCTCCTCATCTAAGGAGGGGGACTGAGAGAGCAGTTGTGGTGTTTAGCTGCCTAGCATGGTAAAACCACCACAGTATCTTTATGACCAGAAAGCCCTGCTAAATGATAAGGGGATGACTGAAGGTAATATAAACCAGGAAAGACCTTGACATTGCTAATATCTACTTTTGTGGAGGACAGCAAACTGATGCAGATGGAATGAAGGCTGTTACAATGTTTTGTTACAATCTGTTCTCTAGAGGTACTTCAGTAGTGCAGTGTTTTTGCAGAATGTATGAAAAAATCACCAAGCTCAAAAGCAAGAGCTTCCTTCCCCAGCTCAGGCCAGCTGGGAATGCAGTGGCGGGCGCACTTTGAGTTTCTGACCTCTGCTTGAATCAGATGGTCACAGTTTTATTGACCAGCATTACAGGGGGCTACGTGGATTTCAGGTACATGGTGTACCTCGTTTATGTGTACAAATACACATCTTCCCTACATGTTCATTCCTTCCATTCACAAGCGTGTTTCTCTAAAAGTCCAGAGAACAGGGAAATTTTCCAGGCGGTGAAATGTGTGTTTCTTTCAAAAGCCCTAGACCACCGTGGAAGGTGGTAACTTGTTTCTGTCACATACAATATTTCCCTGAGCTTCATGGCCAACTCTCCATTCTCCTGCACTAAATATATCTCAAATATTACATGTATTTAGTAAAGTAGAATTTGACTTTTCATTATTTCATATCTGGTGTCCAGCTTGCTAAAACTACTTATAATGGATGCTAAATTGGGGAGACTTCATAAGTTTAGAGGACTACTCTTCACTAATCAATATAGAAAATCTGTTTTCTTGCAAGGTATCACAAAAATATTTTAAGCCTCTGTGAATTGTTTCCACTAGGCAAGTAAAACAACAGACACAGTAAAAACTAATTGGTTACTAACTTCTGCTCTTTTCATTGTTTTTACAAGGAATGGATTAAAATCAATGTTTATGGCAATGCAAGCCTGACTGTGTACATATTTGGCAAGTCTCTGTTCAGCATCTTTGTGTAAAAAAAGGACCTGTCCTCCCTCCCTTTGCTGTTTCCACCCCCTGCATATGTAGGTGGGGGAATGGGAGCTTGGGAATGTGAACTTGAACCAGCACTGATCAACCAGGCAGCAAACCCTTATTGTTCTTGAGATACCAAACATAGCTCCTTTCTAGCAGGGATAAGCCCAGTCATTCTGCACATAACATAGCTTTTGTGTTCAGCAATGCAATTAATAGGAAAAGGGAATCGGAACGACTGCTAGAGATTTGTTTTGAAAGAGATTCTAATGAACAAACGTGTGGAATCCAGTCCACCTTTATTTTAGAAATGGAACATTATTTCAAATGCACTTTAACCTTTTGAACAAGCTATTACTCATTCAGATTTACTATACTAGTACTACTGTTGTACCTCTAAGCTACACGATGCCAATGGACATCCTGAGGGAAAACAGAAAAATGTTTGTGAAAATCTCACTTTTGACTGGAGAGGTATGCCAGTGTTTTAGCAGGTCATTAAACTAAATCCAGTGAAGTATCCACCTCAGCATTACTGCAGAAGTGCATTCCAGCTCTGAATCTCAGAAGCCTTTTTTTTTTTTTTTTTTTTTCCTGAATCATTCAATTAATGGCTAAAATAAGATTACTAAAATTATAGTTTAAACTTCACTTTTAGAAACAAGAACAACGGAGGCACTAAAATGTTGTGGCCAATATTTTCAACTCTAATATTTTAAAATGAACATCTACATTCAAGTTAGTCAGCACTATGTAGGTGGCAAACCTGAGAAAGCCTGTTTTCCAATCTTGGAATGGAAACCACACAACAATTCATTAAAATGCTGTTTTGATGATGAATATCTGTTTTGCCCCTAAAATCAGCAATCACACGCAATCCTGAAGAAATTTACCTGAAACTTTCTAAAACTGTAACAATCTTATAAGATATGCCTGAATTTGAAATATATATATATCTGAAATAAATTTGGTGATGCATCATTTTATATAAGCAATTTCCTTGGGCTTTTGAATGATCCAGCAAACAAAAACACATCAGTCTGGACCTTGTTTAGCAGTATTAAGTATTATTTATAGGAACATCTAATTAAATTATAATTACATTTTATGACAATTACTTTCTTTAGATCACTTTGTCCTCCTTATTATTATTTAAATAATAATAGACCTTTTAACTTATTTGATACTTTGCCACAAACAAAATATCAATTTTTTCCAGTTTGGTCTGTCTAGAAAGACTTTCAAATGCATAATCTTTATCTAAAACAGCTTTCAAAGAGTTTACAGTGTAGAGAGAAAGTCTGTTTGTGCAATCTGTTTTCGTTTGTTTCTCTTTGTAATTCAACTCTCATTTATGCATGTTATAGTACTATGCAGTATATTCCTAAATCCCATCTTTTCTTTTAAGGAAATGGGAGGAAATGTTGACTAATTTTTGAAAATAGAAAGCATTAATGATTCACATGGAAAAAGTTTTTTCTCATTCTCTTGTTATCATTAGAGATTCCATGAACTGATATATATTGTTGATCTGTGCTAATTTAAGTTTTTAAGGACTTTGGGAGTTTTTTTTCATCTGCCAATCTGCAAGCAGTTTAATATCAATAGGACCACCCCCCCCTTTTTTTTTGAGGGGAAGCATCTTCAGGGTGTTTTCCATCCATGTACAAGAATATGTATCTTGCTAAGTAGCAATTACATTTTCTTCAGATTAATTCTCATATACCTGTTCACTAGAATTATTAGAATTCAGTACCTGTTAGTTATATCCCTTGCAATGATATGAAAACATACACAAAAGGCTCCATGCTATGATTCTATGTTCAGATAAAATAATCAAAGATAAGGTGAGTAGCAAACTTCAGTGCTTAAGCAGCAGCACGTTATTCTTGTGACTAATACTTATTACCAAGTTTGAAATGAATCTAACATTCACAGTTAAACTTTATTAAATAAGTATGAAAATTTATACCTCTTCATAGCCCTTTCCCATTTGTTTCCCTGAATTACAAGCTTAAATAAGATTTTTCTACATAGCACGTCATGTTTGCTGCTAATGCCTACAAATTCACCGTATCTCAACAAACAACACGGATTTCATTTGTTTACTGTTTCATTGTTGACATCCACTAATATGCAGTTATTATATGTATCCAGAGAGAAAAAAGTACAAGATAAGGCTTGACTAGAAATACCAAGCGTTAACATATGCAAGCCTTCAGTTACACTATAATACAATGAGAATTTTTCTGCTGAAAATTTTTCTAGTACCCTCTGTAAAGCTTGTGTGAGCAACTGCTAGGGATAGTTACAAAGCATTAGACAATTCTTTTAAAAAATGCTTTAATTTGCTTGGTTTGTTAATAATTGACTTTAACCACTATGCTACAATGCATCCGTGCCACAGCCACTATGCCTGCAGAGCTATCCCTTCATCTGTCATTTTCTCTTAGTAAAAGGAAACAGGAAATCTATAAAGCTTATAACTGGGGCAAAAGCCAGGAGCCGTCTTAGTAACAGACTGCTTCATGAGAAATCATATTAAGTGCCTGAGCTGCTGCTATAACATCCCCTAAAATTTATGAAACCATAGAAAGATATTACCTACATTGATTTAGAACACTGCACAAACTACATTTTAATTCTTTTTTTTTTTTTTTTAATAGTTCATGAAGTTTCCTTTAGTTCTGCATTCCATTTCTTCAAGTAGGACAACCCAAGAGCCAGTCACATATAAGTAAAACTAGAAATACTATGAGTAAATATTCACCACTGGAAGAATTTTTTCGCCTGCATATTTCCAGAAGTATAGTTGGTTTACAAAAGTAACATTAGTAGGCAGAGCTTAAGCTACTTCTTCACCATAGTAACAAGAAATAGTGCAGAGAGGAAAAAATACAAATTCTTTTTAAGTGGTAAAATTCTTAGTATTGTAACAGGAAGCAGTCTTCCAATGTTCATTCAGAATTAGAAATCATGGAGTAGTATTCTCCCAATGCTCTCAGAAAGATGCACATGCTCTGACATACCTGTTGGCAGTACCTACTACAATCAGGGAATACAACTTAAGCTGGAAGAGAGGATAAGAATTGTGCTTTAACAGGATACAGCGGCAACTTAAGAGGGAACCTGAGGGTCACTTTTGTAACACAAGGTAACAAATCAAATGCACACCCCAAGAACACTCAGGATAGATTTCAAGTTTACCAGTAAATAATAGCAACCTATGAAACAATGTAGCTTCACAGAGAAAAAAATAAATAAATAAATTTAAAAGTGGTAAAACTGGAATGAGCAAAAAAAGTACTTGTAGGGAGTTTATGAGACGCAGATACTACTTGATGTTATTTCTTCTACTACTCATTTAAAAATTCCCAAGAATTTAAAATAAACATTTTACATTTATTTTTAAAAAAAGATTAATGCACTATGATAGAATAACCAATTCTCATAAAAGCAGATGGACAATATAAAACAAAAACAAATCTGTGCAGAATAGAAGATCTTGCTCAACAAGCATACAGTCCTTTAGCTTTAAACTCTAATTAAAGTAGGACATTACACAAATTGAAAGATACAACAGAAACCATACTTCAGAGAACAAATCGTCACTGGCAGGAATGAAGTGGATTTAAGTAGTTTCATAGGTGTTTTCCTGCTCTAAATACTGTTTGGTTTTTCTGATTCTGCTTGCCAGCTTAATTCATTGACTACAGTTAGTGGCGTTAAGTCATTACTACCCTTGTGCATGATGAAAAGTTGCTACAGTGAGTCGCTTCTGAGTCACTTCTGAGATTGAACTACAGACTGGAGGCTGCTGATACATGGTTTGATAGATTGTATGTTCAACAACACACCGTGCTTCACCTTACTTAACACCACCACAATGCTTTCCTGGAAAAACAAATCCTCCTGAAAGCTCATATTTCAGAAATGCTTGCTTTTCATCTCTTATGATCCTTTTGTTTTGTTTATAAGAAAACCTTACCACACAGCAAGCTTCAAGGGAGCCACTGTGCTGTGATACTCTCCCATTTATGAGAAGACTGGCCAGGCATTAGCACATACACTTCTTTTATAGGATTAACCTTTAATGGTTTAGAAAATACAGAAGCTGAAAGTGTAAATTGGCTTGTAGATTTTTTTTTATTTTTATTTATTTATTTTTTTTAAAGGCAGTAGGTCAAATTCTGTTTTTATTTATCAGTATGACTCCCTTAATTCACATAGTGTTACTTTTGATTAGTAGTGGTATATATAAGAGCCTGGAAACTGGCCCAGAAAAGACAACATTCCTTTTCAAAGACTGCAATGGTAACAGAGATTGACTAATATTAAAGTTTTGCTAATTATAAACTACAAGTATAATGGAGTGTATATATATAAATAGATACATACACATACTGTTCCCTGCACAGAACTGGAAACAGGCTAGGGATGGCAAATGATACAAAGCACGGGTACTTTAGATACATTTGGATATAACCATGGAAGAAAACTCTTTTTAGGAGTTTCACTTTGGTTGATGCTGCTGCAAATCAGCTGAGCCTGGTAAATTTTCTTTGTATTAACTGCCGACATGAATTTCCTGAGCAAAACCCACCCAAACAAAAAAACACCATGGAAACAAACAAAGACAGTAGAAAACATATAAATCCACATATGGGAAAGATACAAGAGAAATATGTTCTGATGTAATTTTCAGAATGGACAGCATGATGCATACTTCCTGACCCTGTAACATAGGTTAATCTTTTCAGTAGGGAGGTTTCCACTCCAAATGCAGTGAAGTCTTAGATACTATTTGTAAATCAGGAGATATTTTAACTACCATGCTACAGGACATTGAGCAGTCTGCAAAGTAAGGGCAATAAGCAGAAAGTTGCCAAATCCTGTGTAGGGCACAGGACGCTGCTTTTCTGTCTTTGAGACATTTTTGGAGCAAAGATTCACCAGCTGCTTTTTGGTTGCCCCACCACACAAGAAAGGCAATCAGCTGCAATGTGTGCCTCACGAAGCTCACACTGCCTGGCTGGCGGGCTCAGCCATGTCATTTCATCCAGAGGAGCAGACAGAAGCCTTCCTCTACAAACACCCTTGTCTACTCACCTAGCAACCTATAAAAGAGAAGAAATCAACTCTGTGGCGTCCCTGGGCTTCTCCTTGATGCAGGTAATTCAACTGAATGTAAGAAAGTGGATTACATGCCTTTGCCAGCCCTGATCTATCATGAGAGCTAAGAAATCAGTTTGCTGGAAAGATAATAATTTAAATACTTTTAAAGGGGGGTTCTGTATCAGCTCCTGTACAGCACACTAGTGTATTTATAGTTCTCTAGTCAGTAAATACAGTCATATTCAGATTACAGATACTAACAACATATTAGGAGCTGCTAGGCAACCTCTACAGTTTTGATTTCAGGAATAAGGCCTCCCTAAATGATTTAATAAAGCACTAAGTGAACAAGGCTTTGTATTCACTGAATGATAACTCCATTTCTTTCAGTAAAGTGGAAACCAGTTCCCGCAAGAGCCTGAGATGTGCTGAAGGCAACAAGAGTAAATTGCCAAGAAGGTTATTGATGAGGGAGAGAGAGAGAGAGAAATGGAAGTCCGTATGCTGATTCTCAAACGAACAGAAAATTAAATCAGCACTATTCCAGTTGGCACTGCTGATTTAACAGAACAGCCAAACTATCAGGAAAATCTCTTTGGTCATTAACAAAAATTTACGATGATTTACAAGCCCACTGAATGTGCCAATATTTTTGCTGTATATTTTGCTTACACACCCAGTAGATACTCCCAGGGTATTATGAAACTACTTGCTAGACATTCTGAACAGCCCATACTACTCACTCACATAAACAGAGAGTTCAGTTTTCACACTAATCACTATTTTCAATTATTTAGTCTATTCTCACCTTCCTTATTTGTGATTTTAGAGTTGATTGTAGGAAACTGGCAAGGGACATCTTCAGAGACATACTTAAAAGTAAAATGCCAGAAAAGTCTTTCATTTCAGGCAGCCAGTTCAGCATCTTACAGCAGTAACTGTGCAACTTTAGTTTCTGTGCAATACTTGAAGCAGCTGTTCTACAATCTATTGGATCTTCTATCAGGAACAAAACCTTGATTGAAATTTAGTATTAAAATCAAAATCCTTTTTCAAGAAATGAACGAACATGAAGATGCATGATGATACTGCCCCTTCCCTTCCCCTCTTCCAGTTAAAGCTAATATTCCTTTCAACAGTTTTACAGCAAAAAGCAAATTCCATGATTTCATGGTGTCTTCAAACATTTTGATCTCCAGACAAAACTTCCCAGAGAACCTTGTACAGCACAAAAAGAACAATGGAGGTGCACAATACCTCTGAAGCTGACAAGAACTCAACCACAATGTTCAGGTATGGCTCAGGTTCACAGACCACTGCTTGTCATTTTGACCCACTTTGACAATTCTATTCGCAAACGTGCTCAGTCCCGAGAGCCAAAGCCATGCTGCCTATATACCTCTCACTTTTGCACATACAAACCAGGTTATCATTCTAACTCTTAAAAATGGCAATGCAAAGTGGAAACCAATGCAAGCTCTACTTAAGATAAATTCCAAGCAACTTAAGCAAAGCCAGTGTAGTGCAAACCAATTATAATTAGAGCACCAAATATAAAATAAAAACATATTTTGGAAAAAGCTATTTTAGGAACTTTTCTACAGGGATACCTTTCTTTGGCTGATGCCAATTTTGTAACAAAAGCAATATACAAAGTGTTCAAATACCACAGACTACTAAGTATTCTCAGTTCACATAATTTAAAACATTAATATGAAAAAGTTCTCGACATTAAAAGCAGGAAATAATGTTCAGTCTCAACTGCAACAGAGTTGGACCCCCAAAGAAATGTTATCTGTGCAGCAGATTCACAAGCAACTCACACTATCCACAAAGCATCAAAGTACAAATAATTATATTTAATATATAGTGAAGTCATTGCTGTTCATATGACTGTCAGTAATTTCTATAATGACAACTATGAGCAATGCTTCTAACATTTAGTAGAATCCAGCATTATACTGTAAAGCATACTTCCAATGACTACAATATTAAGCAGGAAGATATATTTTGTAAGATTTGTCTTTTTGCAGGTTCATTGAGACGATGGTAGAAGTGACCACTAAATGCTTGTGACCACTAAATAACTAAATAAAAGTCAATGATCAGTGTTTAAAGATCTAGAAATTAGTCATAATCAAAACTGTTAATTTAAAATAAAGTATGATATAATGTGCAAATCTCCACAAAGAACTGAGAACAGATATTTTGTATTTACCTTTGGTATTCCAGAAGAGTCAAGCCAGTTTGTGAAGATACTTTCAACAGTTAACCCAGACCTTGAATAAATAAACAAAAAAGTTAACGGACACACAGAAAACCAACAATTTTTCATGTGACAATTAACCACAAAAAAGCTGAGCAAAACCTTGAATTCCAAGTACTAGCTGTAATGCAGTAATAAATTCTTTATTTTTTAATGGATAATACCATTAGAGGTGATATGACCATGTTAAAGACAGATCCATTTTTTGTTTGTTTAAAAAAAAGGATAAATTCAGAACTTATGAATATTGACAGAGAAAGTGTAAGATGGTAAACTACAGTCATGAAACATAAATTAGGAACAGGTGTTTGACTTTTTGAGTAGAGTATTATTATAGAAGCAGCCTAAATGTAAATACATAAAGAAAATGAAATGAAACAAAGCTTCTTTAAACTTAAGGATTTTAAAAGGCACTGATGGATTTTAATCCTCAGAATTACCGAGTATCTAATATATTTCAGTTTCACTTTCATCTTTTCTGCACTTTCCCTGATTATACCCTGATAACATTCACAGGGAAGTCACAGCATGGTCTGGAGACTCAACTACTATGAACTATAAGTAGTTTGTCATGATCAAGCTGTATGGACTAAAATAAATACATGCTAATTATGTGTGGTATGGACTAAAAGAAACACACACTAATTATGTGTGCATTCATTAATTATATTTCCCCTTCTGTTTTTGTAAGAAACTTTTGTTGAATTTACTTAAACCCAGGTTAAAAACTTCCCAAATTACAGAGAAGTCAATTTTTAAAAAAGTAAATTAGTGTTCATGCTGCATTCCAATACTGAAAATACTCAACACTTGAGTAAGCTCTCTATGAATGTAAATATTCTGAGAAGGAAAATTGATGTGCACAGTCCTGAGCATAGTTATGCCTTGGCAAGATTCATTGTAGTACTTGCAGCCACTTTCATGTGTATAATGTAGACCCCTAAACAAAGCTCCCAAGAAAAGAATACCCATTTGAGGTCTGAAGTGGGAAGGCAAGCATCTCAAGACAGTTTTTAATAGAGTTACATGACAAAGAAGCCTGTTTGCTTTTTTTTTTTTTTTTTTT
Source organism: Anas platyrhynchos (assembly GCF_047663525.1). Lineage (NCBI taxonomy): Eukaryota > Metazoa > Chordata > Aves > Anseriformes > Anatidae > Anas > Anas platyrhynchos. The sequence goes on along the minus strand of NC_092621.1, from coordinate 44,975,821 downwards.
CACATACCATGACAAAACTCTGCTCAAAATTCTGACCATAAAAGAGGCTTATTTATGTACTGTACCAGTGACTGCGAAGGATTAGTAATGAATCCATCAGTCATTTTTACTGAATGATTTTAAAACACCTTAAAAGATTAACTTTCACTATGCCAATGAGAGACGGATCAATCACTGTTATGCCTGACATGCAAATGGGAAAACTAATGCTTAGAGAGCTTATGGAGTCTCAAAAGCAGTCAAGCAATATGCTATTGGATGACACAGTCAGCACAGTTATAGAGTAAAAATTTCCATGCGTTTACTGATCATAGTAATTACTTTTTTTTTTTCCTTTTCTTTTTTTTTTTCTTTCTTTTTTTTAATTGGCTAGGTTTTTTTGGAGTGACCAAAGATTTAAATTATTGACATGAACATGTGTAGCAGCAGCACTTATCCAGACATGGGTTATAGCCTGACTTAGATATTCTTTGCTGAATCCAAGATGAAAAATTTACCCTCCATTTTTCAACAGTATTATGTGTTGTATTCCTCTGAGGTAGAATTAACAGTTACGTCCTCCATGCCACACCACCATGCTGTTAGATCTGCCATCCCTACTCTCACTTAGCAGATTTCTGAAGGAAGCGTAATTAAAATGATCAGATCCACTTGACAGAATAAAATTTTGCTAATGTGAATAAAGGCTGGGAGTACCTGATGAAAATAGAGAGTCAGCTGACTATGCACTGAGTTGTTCAACAGTACCACAGAAAATACACAATCTGGTCCTAATAAACTTGTCCAAAAGGAATTTTACACAGGAATTTTATAACAAAGGCAAAAAGCAATCACCAAGGCCTTAAACACAAAAAAGCCTATACTAACAAATGCTGTCCTATGTCTTTCAGCTACCAGGACATGCTTGTATACACAGGATATAGCATCCTAGTGAAAACTCTAAGATACATATTAAAGAAAAAGAACATTCCTGTCACAACAGCACTAATGACATCTAATGCTTTTGGTCTCTATTCTTTTTTTTCTTTTCTTTTCTTTTTTTCTTTTTCCCAAGGTTTTTTTGTTTGTTTGTTTGTTTGTTTTTTGTTTTCAAGTTTTTTTCAGGTTTTGATCAGTTGTACATTTTGGTGCAGGCCAAGAAGGTTTAATGTGGAAACACAACTAGCCTATTCACTGCTAGTAACACGTTTTGACAGTTCATGCAGTTTAGGTCCCAGCCTTTCTTCCAGTGTCTTTACAAGTAAGGGGTGACATTATTAGCCTGGATGAGATGACTTAAAAAGTCCTATGAGAAGAATGATCTCCAAAGAGAAAAATAAATCTTCCCAATCGCTGTCTGAAATGACAAAATATATCTTGTAAACATTAGGAGATGTTAGAGTGTCACAGACCAATAGATAAGTAAATAAATAAATCCCTTATATCACATGATTCAAATGATCTCAGCATTCAAGTAGAAGCATTTTTACATGGCCAGGATTCCGAATTTTCGGGAAATTGCCATTCTGCATGTCTGATCACTATGGAAATTGATTTTACACAGATAACTGAGCATAGATACCGTGCTTGTAATGGGGTGGTGTTTTACATTCAAGTGAATTGCTTATTCACTTTTTCTAGATTTGGTTAGCTTTTAACAGTACCTTGTTATTTGTGGAAATTTAGAGCATTTGAATGCCAGATTCTTCATGCGGTGTTATAAATATTGGTGTCTAATCTAAGTTAGCTGAGTCCTTTTCAAAGGGAACAGAGAAAGCAAAGTATCTCCAAACAGCCAGTCAATTCACTTTCATTGAGATAAGACAACATTTTTTTCTTCAGTGCTTCTTACTGTTTGGTTATTGCAAAAAGCACATACAGGACTAGCTTAAAATTGAACACACAAATTTTATACAGTCAAAGGTATATTGGGTGGATTATACTACTTACTCTGTCTCAAGTAGCATAATCAGAATAACAATTTTTTAATTTATTATTGCATGAATCAAACCCAACACAGCTTTGTGTTTCAATGCTGAACCAGAGCTAGCAGATAGGAAAAAATACCTTTACTTGTGCATTTAATTGTTTTATTTAGGGATAAGAAACACAGCTTTACATTGCCAGTTTCTCCATTTCTTCTTCAGAACCTAAAGAAAGATTAAAAGTCAAGATTTCCTCAGAAAAAAAAAAATAATAACACTGCTTTTGCTACATAGTACCTTTATTTATTATATACTCCTCCCTCTCCCCCTTTATTTTTTTTTTAAGCCTACAATGGTTCACTTCAGAACACTGGCTTTGAAATAAGCTTATGAAACTGAAAGGAATAGCACTGTCCTGACAACACACTAATCCAGGCAGAAACACCACTTCTAAGTTGTTTAGTCTCTCCTGAAATTTTGACATATATCTCAAGGGTAAAAACTACAACACTACCATTACTCTGTCTACAGCACCCTCACATTCAGCCTTCAGCTAAAAATCCTTTCATATTCCCATATGCAGTTTGTTTGTTTGCATTTCACACACTTTGTTTTGTTCGCTTTTTTGGCCCCAATTTAGGCCATTCTTATTAGCACTCATCAAAAAAAAAGGTATATATATATATTTAAAAGTCAACATATAACATATATATATTTTTTTAATTAGTAATATGTGGACTATAGCAAAGACCTATTATGAATGTATCGATAATCAGTGCTTAACTGAGAAATCCTTGGAAAGGTTGCCACCAGCTTTCACCAGCCAAGGGCACATACAACCTGCTTATATTGCATTTAAGCATCTGTATGGACTTAAATCTGGTGTGTTACTGATTTCCTGAATGGCCTTCTGGTCAAGGTACTGCACTGGGCTATGGGAATCTGGGTTTAATTGATTTGCACTACAGCAGAGTTCTGTCAAGACCGCAGTTTTTTTAATTGCTTTGTTCCACAGTTCCTTGATGAAAACTAAGAATTCTAGTGTATCCATTATCTCATCATCCCTTGTCAATTTGTATAGACTATAATCTGATCAGCCAAGTAATGACCTCCTAACATCCATCCATACAGTACAGGCCAGATCCAATGCTTCAGAAAAAGCTCTGTAAAACACTAGCACTAATGATAGTTTCAAAGTTAGCCTTATAAAAGATTGTCACATAGCAACTCAAGGAAGAGACTGGATCTTGTCCCTTCAGAATAAAATTTTGCAGCAAATAAACAGAGCTCATGAAAGCGCATAACTTTTTTGGGTGGAGTGGGGTGGGGGTGGGGTGTTAAAGGAAGAAAAGAAGTAAACATATCCAGCTAAAAATATTACAATGAGCAGATCTGCTGATTTGCTTCATCTGTATACATACATTCATTTACATCGATCATTTTCAAAATGAGCCATTCCAGCTATATGGAGGCATAGTTAGGGCAAATCAAAGAGTACTGACAGACCAGTGACACTGTCAAGTACCCATACCTTCCAGATATGTTTTAATTTGTTTGTTTGTTTTATGTGTTTGTTTTGTGTCCAGCATATGTATCATAGAACCATAGAATATCCTGAGTTGAAAGGGACCCACCAGGATCATCAAGTCCAACTCCTGGCTCCACACAGGACCACCCAAAAATATATATATTCTGGCTTAAAAAAAAAAAAAGAAAAAAAAGGAATCAAAAATAATGAAAAAAAAAAAAAAGCAAACACAAAAACAAACCAGATAAAACCAAAAACCTTTCCCAGTTATTTGCTTTGGGTGCCTACCAGCTCTTTGTCTCCATCCCAGCCTTTAATGTTAGTATCCAAGAGAGCAAATATGAAAGAAAGAGACATATACCTATGTAGAACGGTGCTTTGAAATCACAGCATTATTTTAACATTGGTTTGGTACTTAACTGACAATTTATAAAGACATTCAAGGAATGTGGTTAGTAAGACCAAGTTATTAACAGTACAAATAGCAGAGATGTAGCACAAGCTTTCCTTTGTCTACTATGTATTATTAGAACAATAACTTTATTAGTCTTCTTGTTTATGTTATTGAATAAAAAACACCACCAGAAAACCCCAAAGAACAGAACTGACCTACTCAAAAACTGCTTTTGCACTCATAAAGAGCACAGGCAGCTCCAACTCTGATTTATCTGAGGCTGGTGAAACTCACCCTGTGCTACAGGGCCTTAAATACACTGAGTTTTTGCATGGCTCACATGTTAGGCAGATGTGGAAAGGATCAATTTACAGCAGCGAATACAGCTGTAAGCCTTGGGGAAAAAGGAACCACTGAGAGTTTTAATCAAATTTAGTGCACCATGCTACACAGACACGTAAGAGGGGTTTTCTTACTATTTTATTTTTTTTTGAAGAAACTGCAGCAAGCTTTCAAAATGTATATGAGCAAAAGAGATGCCTCATTTACAAGCGAGTAGTATGGTAGATTTGTTACAGAAAGGCCAAGTTAATATAGGGCTATAGTCACTGCATATTACACTTCAAAAGAATTTGAAAACAGGTAAGGATAACATATATGTTTGTTCTTCTTGCCATTAGTCCTGTAATTGGAAAAAATGTACCTTCAAGGCAAGCTAGAAGATGCTAAAGGACAAAAAGGTAGTGCTAGGCCTGTCTGATGTCAGTGTTCAGCCACAGCCCAGGAATAGAAGAATCCTGTCTTGGAGAGTGGATTCCTATAGCTGGGAAAATTGAGTCAGAGCAGGCAGTGAAGTGCCCTGTAGGCATGTAGGTCTCCTCCTCTGAGTACAGAAGGCAGGAAAAATCAGTGACTGCCACTTAAGCAGCTGTGTCTGTATTTTGGAACTGTTCATTATTGGGAATGTACTGAAAAAACTCCTGTAACTGAAAATGAAAGGACTTATATACTGGAAGAGAGAGAATCTTTTAGATATAGGCTGGTGTATCAAAAAGCAGAAAATACTGTAGCACTACTCAAAGGTAATAATTACAGAAAATTTCCACACTGTTATATGATTGCTTTCTGCCAGTTCTGACACTGTATGATTGCTCTCTGCCAGTTCTAACACGGTTCTCATTACAAAAGTCTCCCATGAGCCAAATGCTACTCTTAGCTACACTAGTTTGCCTCTGTTGGCACAGCTGAGAATAAGCTTGGCTTGATTCCATACTACTAATTTTTTTTATTATTATTATTATTTTTAAAGTCCAGTCTCCATTGCAATATTAGAGTGCTTAATGTTTTTCAAGTAAGCAATGTTTAGTTTTAAGGAACGTGCATATGCAGCACAGTTTGAGGTAGCACAGAACAAAACAACAAATAAGCAGTGATGGATTCAAAATTCTGCTAAAGACTAGCTGTATCGTCTTCAGCCAGCCACACACAGGAGGATTTCAAAGAACTTGTGTGGCACTGGGTTTCCATTAGTGCTTTCCATCTTTTCCCCATTCGCACACAGTGTGACAGGGAGGGTATGGTTCCAGACTACTGCTTGTGGAAAAAACAAAAACACAACCATCTTCTCTGCTCTCACAGATCTGGGGCAAAGCTGTGGCCCCATCACTCTATTCCATGCACCATGTTCCAAGAGCAGCTGGCAGGACGATTACAAATTAAGTTGAGCAGCTGTGCCTGGCTCTTCAGATCACGTAGTGAACACGAGATCTCAGTGCTGCCCTAACATGAAAGTTAAAGGCAACGAGTTAAATAATTGGGGGAAGCACAGGATAGCTACATCACAAGTCTTGTATTGTTGTGTGTATATATAAATGAAAATTTACAGAGAAAGAGAGACACATATGCTTGGAAGAAACATTCAGAATATTACTAAATGAAATTCTATTATTTATGGCTAGCACTGCTGAAATTTAGATCTGTGAGGAATGTTTTAGCAATTCATGTCAATAGAGAGCTTGAAGCGAAGTGTATTTGTAAGCTGTTCCTTGAAATCTCTGATATCTGGGGGCGGGGGGTTCAGAACAACTGCTAACTACTATGACTATTGCATGGGACACTATGCAAGTCTCTGATATCTGGCCAGGAGATTAAGAAGAAGGAGAAAGCTGAAGGACAACTAGAAGGCAAAGCTTGTGGGGGACGCTGCACAAGTCTTTGACATACAGCCAAGTTGGACAAAGGAGAAGGACAAGAGGGAGGAAGACTATGAGCCTTCAGCACGAGAGACCCCCGCAGGGACCCCCAGAGACTGATACGCATGCTCCAGAAGGAGGGGTTGGATTCCAGAAACTAATTATAATAACCCTGTTTTTTCTAGAAGTAGTAATGAATATGTATTAGCCTGGGAGCATAAAAATCAACTGCTTGATGTAACTGGGGTGCGTCTTGGTGGAGCAGAGACTCCCGGCACACCCAGCGCTGTTTGCTTACCTCTATTCCTTTAATAAATTGTAAACTTTGATTATAGTCCTATTTTAAAGACTCAGCCATTTATAACAGATCAAATTTCTACTTTTTCCTTTGACCTTCCTGGCCTGGTTTTCACTTACTCTTTTTGTTCAGGTACATCTTCCAACAGCATGGAAAGAAAATCCTGGAAAATGAACAAAGCACCACAGTTAGTATGTTTACGAAGAGATAGCTGCACATCTACGTTGCTAGTGAGTGATAGATTTTTAAAGACTGCAGACAGCAGAACAGTAAGAAGAAAGTTTATGTATCTGCTCTGGTGTTATACTGCTCAATTATTTATACAACACACATTATGTTTGTCAGTTTTCCAACCCACTCAAGGAAAAAGTGTCAATATTGATAGAAAATGGGCTTGAAAAGCCTGCTGACTATTTTAACACAATCCTACGTTCCATTTTTTATTTAATCTATAATACACATGCAAACTATATTTAAAGCTGTTAAGTTATACTTTTACACATACTGAAAGGCTAAGAAACACCAGAGTTAAGAGCGTCACTTGCATTCTCTTCACCGTGCTTATGATATCACATTGTCTTTAATTATATGACCATGCTTTGTTTTTCTTTTCTTTTATGCACATTCCTGAGCAGAAGATAACACCTACTTCTCATTCCCTGACAAAATTCATGTCACTGTGAACCAACACCAAAATCTTCAAAGAGAAGGTAGATGGAATTTCTTGAATTTAGAAGGAAAGTGCTAGGCCAGAGTAACAGTATTACTGTCATCCTCACAAAAACCAGCCCTCTTTATAGAAGCTACACATGACATCACTCAAAGGTTCTCCAGCACCCCGTGCTATACAAGACATTCACCCTAGTTTTAATGGCAATCGCTTTGACACAATGCACTCTTCTGAATAACCTCATAAGAAGATGATTTATTAATATGAATTATTTGTTTATATACTATTTCATAAAGCAATCCACTTTATTAATATGAATTTCTGCGGAGACAAATTTCATAGCATAATAATGTTCCTCACTGCATTATATGAGTAGAGACTGATTTCTAATTGTGAGTACTTGCTTTCTAAGGTCTTGAAGAACGTTTTCTGAAACACGGAAAACTTTAATTTATGGACTGCTATGGCATTCAACAAAATATGCTGTTCTGCTGTGTGACTCTGGCGTTGTTATGGAACCAAAGGAAGAGTGATTGCACAACTGAAACAACTGAGCAACACTGTTATGTCTTCTTCCTTTACATTATAATCAAGATCTGGACTATACTGCTGCACAGTCTGCTTATGAGTAAAGTTGAATTACAGAGTGCCGAAGCTCACTTCGGCAAGAGTGCCATAACTGCCCTAGCACTGGTTCTGTCCAACTACAGTGCACAGATGACTTGATGATAAGGCATGAAATTCTGTGACTTCCTACTACTACTTGTAGTTCTCTACCATTGTTCTGTATATCGATAGAGAACTTCTGTCTCGTTCAACTTGTGGAAACTTTCCTGGAGGTAGAGAGTAAGCTTACACATATAATTAAAGAACATAAAAAATGGAGAAAAGATTGCAATTAGAAATGTTTCAAAGACTTAAGTGTCTGAAAAGTAATACAGAAGTGGTCAACCTTGCCACTGGGTATAGATTGGGTATATATTAATGTATAGACTGGGTATACATTAATGCAGCCACATTAAATGATTGGACTGCATCTTTTTTTTTATGATCAGTCCAATGGTATACTTGAAGATACCTTTGGTATTAACAGTGGTTTTATATTTTGTGTATTTTACTTTGATATTAAACATAACCTTTTTTGATAAAAGCTGTCTTCATCTCACCGGATACCTGCTAAGAATAGAAATCACTCTACACATTTTTAAAACAAGGATTAATCTCTTCTGTTTTATTTTAACTGCTTCTATTTCAATGCTTCAAAACTGAATAGGAAAATGAATTACCACTTACCTCATATTTACATGTCTTTTAATGCTTGCCTATTATCAAGTCTGCCTGACACATCCCTTTATAGGTCTGAAGTTTCAGTTGCTTATAATTTTGTCAAACTTTAACCATCTGGAGTGAAATTTCATCCTCAGGCTATTTTAGTCTTCCTCTCCAGATAAAACAGTTCAGAAGGGTTCAATAGTAAATTTAGAGGACACAGTCTTTTTAAGCTTTGATGCCAGTCTTTTTAAGCTTTGATGCCATTTCTTTAAGAGGTTCTAGTGACCTTACACTTTGAAGCAAAGACTTATAGAATCATAGAATCATAGAATATCCTGAGTTGGAAGGGACCCTTAAGGATTATCAAGTCCAACTCTTGACACCGCACAGGTCTACCCAAAAGTTCAGACCATGTGACTAAGCGCACAGTCCAATCTCTTCTTAAATTCAGTCAGGCTCGGTGCAGTGACCACTTCCCTGGGGAGCCTGTTCCAGTGTGCAACCACTCTCTCTGTGAAGAACCCCCTCCTGATATCAAGCCTAAACTTCCCCTGCCTCAGCTTAACCCCGTTCCCACGGGTCCTGTCGCTGGTGTTAATGGAGAAAAGGTCTCCTGCCTCTCGACACCCCCTTATGAGGAAGTTGTAGACTGCGATGAGGTCTCCCCTCAGCCTCCTCTTCTCCAGGCTGAACAGGCTCAGTGCCCTCAGCCGTTCCTCGTACGTCTTCCCCTCCAGGCCTTTCACCATCTTCGTAGCCCTCCTCTGGACACTCTCCAACAGTTTCATGTCCTTTTTATACTGTGGTGCCCAGAACTGCACACAGTACTCGAGGTGAGGCCGCACCAGCGCAGAATAGAGCGGGACAATCACCTCCCTTGACCTACTAGCGATGCTGTGCTTGATGCACCCCAGGACTTGTGGATGGGTGGCCAGGGTAGTCACAATCATAAAACAAAATACAGTTTGCATTTTGTCTTTGTGACAAGTAATTCAATGAAGTCAGAAAGAAAATAGGAGTTAGCAATCACATCGCTGCAGTGCTGCATTATTAACAAACTGGCTTACATTCATATTATTCAATTATTTTATAATATTTAATAATATCCTATTATTATTAAATAATTTCAGTTCCCTAGCTACTTCTGTTGCTCTTCCTTGGCTGGAAGCCCAGAGGGTAGAAAACAACTTTTCCCCATATACAGAAACTGTTATTCTGAAGTTTGTGAAATTTTCTTTGGCTAAACTGAAAAAGCCTTTGAAAAAATGAGTTCACACATGTTCACAAAGGATTTGCTAATTCCCTAAAGACCATATTGTATTCCCATATTCCAGACAGAAGCCAACGTTATTGCTCACAACTGCAGCTATGGGCTGCTGCTGACCAGATCGAATCTGGATACACACTGTGCACTGAGATCAAGGAGGTTTCCTTGCACCATTAACGCACATAGCACGTCTGGGTCAAAGGCAAATAAGAGTGGAGACCCAATGAAGAAGGTCAAGGGATATGACTTTGAGAACACTGGGCATGAAAGCTACCTGAAGCACTAACAAGGCAGATACAAATTTAGAAGACCTTTAATTCCATAACTAAAGATGCTATATGATTAATGCAGTTCTCGTACTGAGCAATTAACCAGCATGTTTTCACCATGAACTGTTTTGAAGCACCACACAGCTACCCATCTCTGATCACACATGTTGATATTATATACAGAACACTAAATATTAAAGTAAGTAATCCTCTTAACCAAAAGCGCAAATCTAGATATTGTGGCTATTTAAGGTGGTATCAGCCTCTTGAAGTCCTTTCCTCCACATTTCTCCTATTGACTTTACCATCTTTGTAGTACAGGGGTCGTGTCAAGACACCTTAGAGCAAACACAAGCTCATTTGGGGATCAGATAAATTGGAAAAAGTATGCTGATTTTTACTTAACTCAGTGAACAAAGTTTTGGCATTCCTCCTTGTCTTACTGATGCAAAAGTTCAATGTAAAGCCCAGAAAGGGAAGTAGAGAAATCCAAGCTTGTACACGCTTTCTGCTAACACTTTGACTCTAGAGCCTAAGCTGTCTCAAACTCATTAAAAATGTTTCCATTTCTTCAGAAGTTACACAAATTCTCACTGTCCACTAAGAATACTGAATATACCACTGCCTAAAATACTGAAATAAACACAGATTCCTTCTATTTATCATGTATAAACATTAAGAACATATATATATGTCAATGGAAAAGATGAAGAATTAAATGTTATATATCAACAGTTCTACCTACAGCTCTTAATCTTTCAACGTCTGTTTAAGACTATCCAGCAGAAAATCATATGTAAGATGTATTTGATTGTTTATTTAAATTACATCCACCTAAATCAAGCAAAAGCTGGAGCTGTGATTCAGCAGGCACGACTTTTGAAATGCTCCCTTGCCAGTTTGCTCTGATCACAATTAAAGATTTTTTTTCCAGTAAAAATGATATTGCTTAACAAACTATCAAGCAGTTTTAAGCTTGAAGGATGCTAAATGGAAGCTAAGCAAATACAAAAACTTTAGGTCAGCAGAGGTGAGAGACTACTACAGCTGAAACGGAAATGTAAAAAGATATTCCACAGCAGGTGACCGAAGTTTGAGACTTAGTAAGTTCAGCAACAATGGGAAGAACTTGTGTACTGTATCATAAAGGGTCATGGCATTTTCAGACATACAGATCTTTTCCCTGACAGAAAACAATTCTGCTTGTAAAACTTAGCGCTCCTTTTAAGATCTTCACGCTTGAGACAAGAGGTACAAAAATATGCTTGGATTTTTATATACATTTTATATAAATATATCTTTATATAAATATTTTTTATATATTTATAATTGTTTTATATACATTTTGTTGGACATCACATGTGTGACACATTAGCACACTTTTTCTTCTCTCATCCGCATTAGACATGATTATAAAACTTGTGAGCTCCTCTTAGTTTCACTCCTCTCTGCTATGTTCTCCAGCTTCAGTATCCCTACTTCATTATGATCTCTTTATCCTTTAAAATACAAAGTTTATTAATTATGGAAACAGTATTTCAGAAAAAATAGGATGTTTTCTCACCAAATAAAGCATTGCACTATGTTACGCATTTTTTTTAACCCAGTCATACTGACACTTCAAGAGCAATACCTCACAGATTCCTTCTTTCAAGATGCTTGTACCTCAAATGAAGATATAGCCTAAAGCTAAATAGATTTTATGTATTAACGAAATATATTGTCAAAATGTGCAGTGCAACTAACTGATTCATAAATTAATCAGCTGCCATATAAATTAACAATTTAAACACAGTCAATCTGAAGTTAAAATGTCTGAGCTTGTAAAGTGATTTTATTTCCTTATCTTTGTTAAGACTTAAAATCCACATCAAGCCCACAAATGTTAACAGTTGTTCACTCGGGCTTACAGGTCAGCAAGCATGGAACAGCTGAAGCCAAACTGCAAAGATAAAAGTTTAACTAAAAGAATTATGTAAATGTTCTAGGGGTTGAAACATCAAATTACACACAGACTGCATGCTCAGGCTCCCAGTTCTAGTTAAAGCAAATAGACAGTTGTATGGCTATTTGTCTGTGCAGACACCAATTTTTGGTGTAACAGGATTATAATGATATTTACATGTGTAAACGGGTGTGCAGGAACATGTTGATGAAGGTATACACACTGAGCCTGGATCCATACATCTGTCTTTACTATTCTCAAGTATAACATAAATTAAGATTTTTTGCAGTGCTGTCTTTTTAACTGTCATTTTACAAGAGCAAATTGTAGCTCTGTCAGACGGGGTGAACACTTCAGACCATAGGCTATTATTACAGCAGATAGAACTACATGAAAATGAAAGCCTGCAAACAATTCAGTTCCCAAGGTGTTCTTGTTTCAATATCAGACTGAACAACATCTTTAACTGCATTAAGAATATCAGCAGCTTGCCCTCCTTTCTATTTATTTATAGTCAGGGAACACTACATTCATTATTTTAAAAAGTTCTTTCAAAGCAGCTACTAAATGAATACTCCCAGAGAAAGGAAAATGGAAGATTTTATTTTTTTAAATCCTTCTCAAAGATTCCAGACTTGTTTTACTTGTCTGTTGATAACTCAACTAAAATAAACAAAAACTACTATTAAGAACATACTGAGCATGTAATCGAAATGAAGGAAAAAAGAAAACTGATTAATGTTTCACATCTGAAGTCATTTCCTTGCACCTGCAGTTCTCATCTAGGAAAAATACTACAAACACCACTGAAAACAAGACTGGTATTCAGAATGTGGGCAATTATTTTCACTGTTTTTACTTTCTTTCTTTCCCACAATTCCTAAAGCTGGGAACCTTTACAATTACTTTGGACAAGGTGAAGGTACAACACTCTGACATTTAAACTTGCCACTCACACCTCTATTTATTTTAAATCTTTTATTCATTTAAACCCCGACAGCATGTTTGTTCAAGAAGGAACTTGAATAATAAACTTTGTACTAACTTGACTTCATTGCTTCTGCATTCAGTTCCTGCTGTGATTGTTTATCTCCCTATACCAGATACCAACATAAATATAATCTTTAATATTTCTTACAGAGAAAGTAAATACATTTGCAGTTGAATCTAGATCTATCTCGTTTGTGTTTTTTACCATAGTGACCGAAAAACAGGATGATGTCAAAATTCAGTCTTGCCCTGCTCTAACACTTGCCGATGCTGTAGATTGACTCTTCCAATTAGCTTCAGTAGGGACTGGATTTGGGCTGCTACGAAACAAGGTAAAGGCACAAAAAGCATTACCAAGGCCTTGTGACCTCTTTATACCTGACTCATGAACAGGCATCTAGGAACATTCAAGGCTCTTGCTAAGAATATTTACTGTACGCAACCAGTATACTTTGGTAGTATTGTACACAGTAAAAGTTACACTTCTTCACCAAATAAATCCCTTCAAATGATGGAAAGCATCTGTTTCTGACCTACATACATAGCTACGCACATATTGCACACATTCAAATAAAAAGTAGCCTAAGAAACCTGAAATAAAAGCTTGAAAAAAAAAAAAAAAGTTTCTATCCAACAGCCCCAGATGAGAAGGTTTCTATCCAACAGCTCCAGATGGTGGTTTCTCAGTGTGGAAGCAGCATATAGTATCTTAGTTTATGAGACTAGACTTAGATAAACTTTATATTGACATTTCTTAGCAGAGTGCTGGGCAGAAGGAGAACTCTCTAGTTGATAGTTAGTTCCATTGCAATGCAACCTAGCTACCATGACTAATAGCATATTGTGCTGGGATGTTTTGCAGCATTTACAGCCTGCTGACACAACTCATCTCATGTCAACCAGGAGACTGATCTAAGAGCAACAAGATAGCTTTTTCTCACAAAAATCCCAGCACCAGAATACAACCAGAATAAAACACTAGGCTGCCTCTGGCTTTTGGCAGTTTCATGATTTCTGTAATTTTCCAAAAGTTTTCAACTGTGTAATAGCTGAAGCTCATATTTATGATTTCAGACACCATAATGGGGACAAGGCTAGTAGAGTCACTAGCATTTTCCACTCTATGCCAAGCACAACTGGTCTGGGTAACATGGTACAGGAAACAGCTGCAGCAGTGGAAACATTAACACCCTCAGCACTGCAAATGTTCCTCCACGGGGCAGAGATATAGCAGTAGAGCTTCTATGCCTACATTTTGTGTGACTTGGCATATGAAAGAATCCACAGGTCAGCGAGTTATTTTTAAAGATACATAGGCACGGATGGCCCCTTCAGAGTGAGAACCAAAATACCAGGCACACTGAGCAAGGAATTACTACCCTAGAAGAGATAGGAATGTCCTAGACTCCATTCACTCAAGATCAGAGACCTCTTTCTCTGTGTTGCAAGGAGACATTTATTTGTAATATTGACTGGTTTCAGAAATTCATTCATGGCGCTCCTGTTCTCTTTTTCCCTGCTCCCCACTCTCATCATATTGCTCTTAGAGTTATGCCAACTATTTGTCACGTTGTGGCTTTTGTTCCAGTCCCATTTTTAGCTGCATTGAATTTAGTGAACTGGTTCACACACCCCACGAATGGTTGTGCTCGCAGCATTACCGAAGCAACAAGCTGCTGTGCTGACTTCATCACCAATGACACGATTCCTACAACTTTGGGTTTGGAGAGCTATTCCTCCTCTCCTTTCTCAAAACAAAACACTGGAAGACAAGACCATCTCTCTTTTAATGCTACAGCATGGGTTACAGGACTCTTTCAGAAAGGCCTGGGGGAGATTAATTTCTATGTAAAACCCCAGATAGGTTTTCTACCTAACTGATGCTACAATATTCGGTTGTATGTCTTGCTCAATCTTTCCTTTTAAAGCTGTTCTACGTTGTATGACATAATTACATACCATTTATGTCAGAGAGAGAACAAGCTAAGTCTGTAGTTCAAGTGATTAATATACGCACCTGGACTTTGAGATGGCAGATTCTGATTCCTAATCCGATGTTATTTTTTTTAAATCTTGCCTTTACCAATCCAGGAAGAAATCCTATTCTAGGAGAATCCTATTCTAGGAGAATAATTGTTCTTAAGAATAGGCTGCCACTGCATGTTGTCACTGTCAGAAAAACTCTATTGAAAGAAAGAAGCAGTGTATCTTAAATATCCCTTGTGGATTTATGCTTTGGTAATAAAAGAAAAGAATACTGTTTTAGAAAGCGTGGGAGAAAGGAGCATGATGAGGAAACCTTTAAAGATGCTGTGACAAGACTGTAATAACAGTGGGTGCAATGCCATACAGTGATGGGGACACAGATTTTGTGGGAAGGATGCAGTCCTCATAAGAACTACTGTGAAAATAAAAGAATTGAATGAAGCTGCATGCAGAGAGGAAGGAAATAAAGTCAGAAAATAACATGCACACGGTTACTATTTATAGAGGTTTTCAGTTACATTCCTACTCTGTGTTTCTTCTCTGTCAGAAACAGAGTTATCTGGTAAAAGACTGAATGATCACAGCCAAAGTCCAGAAGCTAAAAGAGTACAGGAGACAAATACGGGAGAGTAGATGTCCTGTGCTTGAGAACATCAGTACCTATGAACATATGAACATGACCTTCCCAAGTATCAAGCTGATGGTTTAAAAAAAAAAAAGTCAATTACTTATATTATCTGATACTATCAGGGTATCAGATTTATGGATCACCCTGAAAAAAGGTATTGCCTTCTAGTAGGTAGAAATTTCATCAATATTGATAAGCAACAATTTCCTTTGTCTTTCCACCACAACCAGTAACAGTCATTTAGACAGTCAAGCAGAAAATGTAGGTCATTTGTTTTTTCAAAAAGTGAGTAGCAACCCTAAACACAGTACCTGAGAAAGGACAAGCTGTCCATGGAACTTATTGACAAATTTTCGTAAAGATGCAAGATATGAAGCCCCTCCTATTCTCCTTGCCAGAGACCGCAAAAGGAAGTAACCCTGCAAGAAATTAAGCCAGAAACAAATAGGATGACATGAATTTGCTGATATCTAGAAAGAAAAAAGTCTTTGTAATATTAGTAAAGCAATCTCAATAAAAATCAGCTTACAACACTCACCTTCAAATAGTGAACCTGCATGAAGATTTTTTCTGCTTTAAGACCATGCTTGACAATGGAGGCACCAGACTCACTCACTTCTCCTGTGCTCTCCTTGTTAGGCCTAAAATGGTAACAGGCTAATGAAGTCTTGGATAAGTAAGTAAAGAAATAACTCATACACCACATGTTCTTATAGTTGAAGCACTGTGAACGTCATAGTAACTCGTGAGAAGTTCAGCTGGGGTAAAAATGAAGGCCATCACCAAGCTGGTATACTCTCTTCACTGCCAGCATGACATCAGGTTGCATGCCATCCTACAGTGTACAGGGAAAGTATGAACAAAGAAAAAAATATAAAATATGTTTTGAACAAAAGGGAAGGGAAGGAAGGATATTGCAATAATTATTTTCAACTACAGATTCTCTTCTTCTTCCTGAATGTTGGCTTAACAGCTTAAACAGCTATACTTGCAAAAATAAGCTTTTTCATTTGTATGTAATACAGTGCAGAAGAAACCGTGTTCTGGCTTTCATTTTGCTGTTTGGTGTTGAATGAAAAGCTTTGAAATTTTAAAAGAGGAGGCCTTACAAACACACACACACACATTTGGGGTTTTCAAACAAGTATAGAACAAACCTACTTCTTCACTGTCTGATTTTAAAATGCAATATATTGTCTGGTGTGCCAGAAGTTTACGCTAGTAAAGTTTTGAGGGCTCCTAGACTCTTAGAAGCATAAACTAAGATTAAAGAGAAGCTATGAATACATTGCTTCTTCCATCCAGAAAACATGCCAGCTAACAGGGGTTTGAGAATAGATGCCTGTCTTTGCAGCCTACCCCGTGACTGAAAACAACACCTCCAAGTCTTCTTGTGGATTTTGAAGGGCCAGCCTCAGAAACCAAACATATTTTCCCGCAGTTCAATAGAACAGGGGCAACACAGGCCACAGCAGTTCAGGCTTCTTCAAACCACATCGTCCACACACTTCTCATGAGCCAGTTCCAGTGATCAAATTTCTTTCAGGGCCACGTCTGCTTTGAGAAAAACATTCTTCCTTTTTTGTGTCTGTGTAATAGTTTCTTACTGCAGTTTTCCCAGTAATAAGAAAGAGTGCTAAGCCATTTTTTCTCTTCAAGTGCTTTGTTCAGAACCTGTACACATCAAATTCCCTACACACATTAAAGTCACAGATAAAAGTTAACTGGTTGAAATAAAAAAGTAAATGCAGCTTCATTTTTTTCATTGCTCCTAACACAGTCCTTTACAATGCAATATTTTTTGTTTTCTATCAAGGGAGATTTTCTTTCAACATTGAAGGATGGAGACGAATAACTGACATCTTATCCCACGGTAACTCCAGCTCTTCAAGACAATATAACCATTGCAGACCCACTGCAGAGGAGAGGAGATGCACCTATCTGCCATTTGGATCACTCTCCTGAATGTAAGGCCTGCTGGAATTTCATATGCAACTTTTCATTTTTCACTGCATATACAGAAAGACAGCCAAAATGCTTCTTGCTTCTCTCATAATAAATAGTCCAGTGTATAGATTTTGAAAACCAGAGCTTGAGCACAGGCTACAGGATTCACACTAAACTGATGTAACTCCCATCATCAGAGTTATTCTAAATTAAGCAACAGCATCCTGAGGGAAGTGGTCACAGCACCAAACCTGCCAGAGTTCAAGAAGTGTTTGGACAATGCTCTCTGATTTTTGGGTGGTCCTGTATGGAGCCAGGAGCTGGACTTAATGATCCTTGTGGGTCCCATCTAACTTGGGATATTCTACTATTCTGTGATTCTTTCTTTTCTCTTCCAACTTTGTGTCTGTGTAAATCCTAGTAGGTGACTAGAAAGCCATCTCTCTTCTGGATGTTGCAACTCAGGAAATTCCTGTTGCCAAGGATATATATATATATACCCTAGACGATGTCTGCAGAAGTGTGTGAATATTCAGAAAGGCACCCTGTTCTGTAGTGTCAGTACTTCAGCACACTAATTTAAAGCAACACTGAGTATATTTACAACACATTGAAGGTACGGAGACTGAAAGTTTGTTACACTGACCTACAAAACCTGGCATCTAACCTACTAGATTCAGCTAGGCATAATGACTAAGGCAAGCTGATTCAAGCTATTCAATCTGCTACCTGGCAGATTTTTGATACTGGCAGTATTTCTAATGAAGCAAAAGATGCTGCTTTTGCCTGCCAGGCAGAAAACTACATTATACAAAGTAAAATTACAAATCACTTGGATGGTAATTACATGGTCTGATGTGAACATGAAAAGGTATGCAGAGACTATGAGAGACAGTCTAAAAGGCACATTTCCTATCAGATTATTGATAAAATAAAACACCTATAGAGGAGGCACAGAGCATTGTTTCAGGAGGAAAACAGGTAAGGTCACTGACTTGACTCAAGTGGAACTCAGAGACAAATACAGAATTAGATGTCAACACTGGTTTGTCTTCATTAAAGATCTCAAGCTGAAGTTCAGTCACAAGGACCAGGACAAGAAACAATCTCAACACAAGTGTTTGGTGTCACTGAATGGAATGGACTACTCAAGTCTTCCTTGTTTTCAAATAAGATGACAGTGTTGTCATTGATGCTGACCACTAAAATGAGTGCCAAGACATACTTTGCAGGTGCTTTTTTCATTCAGGCTTCCTTCAAACTCTGTGAGAAAACACATGATTTTGTCTGATATTATGTCTTTATGATATGAGCACTACATTTCAATGTCATAATCTATTTCTTCAATACTAAGATATGCTGGTGCAGCCTTTCAGACCTGCTGCCTACTGAAAAGACACTTACCTATTTCTTTCACAACTAGCTTCAGTTTTTTAACAGCTAGCATCCAAGATGCTACTATAACGTATTATCAAATATTCATAATAAGAATAATAATCACCGTCATAAGCTGATGATCATCATAATAAGCTGATGATCAGTTTGCTGAGTGGCTTTCACCTCATGTGAATAGCTATTCATTTCCTTGATCAAGAGTTAATATGATCAACTGTCAAATTTTGAGCAAGGTTTTCCTGCTGTCAGAAGAAAGCACAGAAAATCATACAGCTAGCAGGGAACAAAAGAAACAGGTGAAGAATAAGCTTATGCTAAGGAAGTGTGCTGGCTGGTTTCTGTATTCCTGACAGAATCGGCAGGAAGGGACAGCTATCATTTACTTTAATATCCTTTCATAAAATCACAAGCCTGAACCAGCACAAGCCTCAATACACATTCAAAACCTCATGCAATTCAAATACTCTGAATTTTCTCTCTTATAGACCAATATTGGAAAGCACACATATATTTTCAGGTGAAAAAAAAAAACAGTAAATATGTAAAGAGCAAATATATTCAAGTCCATGCTACAAAAACAGTAAAAATATTTATATCTGAATTGAAAACAGAGGAAAGTCCTTAAATGCAACCACAGGAAACTAACGAAATTAGGCAGGAACTGACAGAATCCCAAACTGGCAATATGATCCTCTCCTAAAGTGCATAGTTGTGGCATACTTTTCAGAAAAGAAATGATTTGTCATTCTTTTGTATTAGGATTGAGAATACCACCACTATGTAAAACGTAAGCAGCATGCTTATTACAGAGACTTTTGACTACTAATTGTGTAAGTCAATTGAAAACTTAAGTTTCAAATTCAAGATCACAGAATCATAGAATAGTTTGGATTGGAAGGGACCTTTAACAATCATCCAGTTCTGCTCCCCTGCTGTGGGCAGGGACACCTTCCACTAGACCACGAAAGCCCCATCCAGCCTGGCTTTGAACACCTCCAAGGATGGGGCATCCACAGCTTCACTGGGCAACCTGTTCCACTGCCTCACCTCATAGCAAAGAATTTCTTCCTAATATCTAATCTAAATTTCCATTTTTTTAGTTAAAAAACATTACTCCTTGCCCTATCACTGTAACCCATGTCAAAGAGTCCCTCCCCATCTCTCCTGTAGGCCCCCTTTGGATAGTGGAAGGCTGCTACAAGGTCACCTCAGAGCCTTCTCTGCTCCAAACTGAACTTCCCCAACTCCCTCAACCTGTTTTCACAGGAGAGGTGCTCCAGCCCTCTGATCATCCTCTTGACCCTCCTCTGGATCTGCTTTAATAAGTCCATGTCCTTCTCATGCTGGGGGTCCCAGAGCTGAATGCAGTGCTCCAGGTGGGGTCTCATGAGAGTGGGTTAGAGGGCAAGAATCACCTTCCTGGACCTCCTAGATAAATAGTTACTTCCTGAATTTCAAACTCATATCTTGACCCTTAGAAAAATAATTTAAAAAATTTACAACACATATACATTTTATTAAAAGTAACAACTACATAATTAACACAAAAGAAGATAAACGTGATTCCATGATGTTGAAAATGGAAAACATACATCCAGATAAGTGTCATATCACAAGAACCAATGTTCATAAAAATAATTTATTTTAAAGCAAATAAAGCAATAAAAAACAGACCGTCCGTCAATAGTTACATTTCTAGCAGCTGTATGGTAGCTAGTGATAAGGCTGACTTTTGAATTTATAGCTATCATCAAATTGCTCACTGACTCTGCTTACAAGTATGATACACAATTCATTAATAAGCATGAATTAGAGCAGATCAATGAAAGGCTACAGTTATGCAAAGTTGGTTACTTGTTTTCAGATGGCATGAGGCCACTGAGTGGAATTTCTGTGTTGCCAAACAGTGTCCAGTGCCCAAATACAAAAGGCTTTTAGGTCTGAATGGAAAAGCAAAAAAGAAGGGAAGACCTTAAAATGAAAGAAATGGCTTCAGTCTTCCAAAAACATGCAGAAGATTATTATAAAAATATGGGGGCCAGTTTGTTTTTCAGTTCCAGTTTGTGAAGAAAAAGACGAAATCTACATAGTGTGAAATGATCAAGATTTAAAATTAGTATTAGTAAACAATTCTTAACTTTTAGCACCAAAACAGCTTTGCTGTGTAAACTTCTCATTCGGAGGTCCCTAAGAACCTGTTGGATAATACCCGCTTATGATTATCTGTATATATTGCCTGTATGTGAGGATAGGAGACTACATAATCTCTTGATTTACCTCTGTGATTTGGTCAATGTATGGCTAAATTGAGTTCAGATTAGTAAATGTGATTTTCCTGGTCAAAGACTGTGGAGAGACAATCAGTGGAGATGTTAGGCAGCCACTCTAGACACTTCAAGATAAAAGACTACAGCAAACTCCCAAGACACCAATCAGAACAGCCCAGATGATTAAATCATTAGCAAAGCAGGAATCCTTTTATGATCTAATATCTTCAGCAACGTGAGAAGAAGCCTTCAGCTTAGCATCTGGTACCGAAAGACCAAAATCTTGTTTAAATAGCATTAGTCATTTCCAAAGAGAAAGCAGATTTATACTGTTTATTATGCATTTTCCTTTGTTTTTTAAAGCTTCATTCACCTTGGCAGTTAGGTGCTACACTCTTGTATGTGCTTGTCTTCAACCACACAATATGAATCTGTTACAGCTTCAAACAGTGAACTTTGTTCAGGAAATGGTCTCTTTTATTTCTTCCCTCCCCCGAATAGAGGCTCTTGTAAACTGCTTAGAGACATTTAATATCAGGCTAAATCCTATCCTTTTGGAAAGCTTTCTATAACAAACAGAAAAGCAATTGCATTATATAGAAGATGAATAACCTACTCAATTTAAGTTGACTTCTCTTTTTTCTTCAGAAGGAAATAAGGAAATGCAGTAATTTAATTAGAAGATTTGGATGTATATCCTCTGAAGGGAGAAAATGTTAGAAAACGGGATTGGGGTGGAGAGGGAGGGGGAGAACATGCAAAAGCGAAGATTACAGTGCTGTAGCTTTACCTTAAAACTTGCAGCTCTTCTTCAGAATTCTGCACCTCATCTCTGAGCCGTCGCCAGCGAAGTAAAGCTTTCAATTCCTGCTGTGCTTTTTCTTCATCATGTGACAGCTGCTTAGTGTACGAAAAACACAGATCATTGATTGCCGTTTCACAAGAGGCAATAATAATTTTCAGAGAGAAACACGTTTTGTTTTCCTTTAATGCGCAGGCAATGCAAGAAATAGTATAAACACCCGTGTTAAAAAATATAGTCACACCTCATGCTCTAAGAGTTAACAGCAGCACTTTGAAAAACAGAAGCCTCACTGGGTGCATCAAATCAATAGTTGGTTAAATATTTCTGTCTGAGGATAGAGCAAGGCATGTTGCTTTCCCTTTAGTGACTGGCTGCAGGTGAACTGAACATACTGTACAGATACCTCGCTTATCGGTTCTGATTGCATCTTTACTTTTCCCAGCCTTGAAAGCAAAGAGTTGCTCTATGTCCTGACTTCACCCTTCTTCCCTACTACTTCTGCCACCCTGGTGAAAGCTCCCTGTTGCATTTTCCCACATTAACACAGCATCAAGAGATGCATGCTTATGAAATAAATGCTAGATTGTCAGCTTACAAATCAACAACTAATTTACACTTTTTGTTACAAAAAAGGACAGGAAATGGGAGAAGCTAAAAGCAGCTCATGTTCTCCTGCATTACACGAGTATTCAGTCACAACTGGAATTATTGTCAGGCAGCAGAGAATTCACCGATAATCCTCCAATTCTAGGATTACACAGCACCAAAACTACTCAATAATTATAAAAAGAAAAAAAAAAAAAAAAGAAAGGTTTTCTGATCTTTTAAATTAACTGTGAATAATCACCCTGCTTTGCTGCTCACTGCTTTCTATTCAGCTATATGGAAGGATGCCTACTACAATGAAAATGCTTTCCAGTGACTCACACAAGTGTAACAGGATTAATACAGGATTAATATGGGCAGCCCACAGTAGAGGAGTGATGCTCAATGCAAGAGCAGAAACGAATTTTTAGGACCAGAATGGAAAAGCGAAGTGTGTTTGGATAGCCTTCACCTCTTTCTCATTGCAGAAGCATGGTAAGTGAGAAGGAATTCTCTTTTGTTCAGTGCTATAAATATGCCTGATACGTAATAAAACGGAGGCTCAGAAGAGCTCGCGATGTCAGATCCCAGTCCCACCTGCTCTTCCACAGATGGAGCTCTGCAAACTCTAACAGCAGTCAGAGCCTAACTGACACCAGCACAAGAAGAAATCACGAACACACGAAATGCTTGAAATAGCAGAGGTATGACAAAAATAAGAGTCGAATCAGAAAACCGCTTTACTAGGTGACATGCAATTTATGAGCTTTTCACTTTAAGAAGGGCAATGATTTCTAAGCCTCTGACAAGATGGTAGCTCTTGCTAGACACTGTAAGACATAAAAAAGTATAAGCGTTGGCACTGTAATTCATTTTGTTTTAAGGCTTGCCATTTGGCTATACACGGGGCAAAAGCAAACCATTTACATCAGGTAACTGAAATATTACGATATTCAGTAAGACGCTGCTGAGTACTCCACTTTCAGGAACACAATGTAAGTGGAGGGAATGCAGAGCACCTGTTTGATAGCTGAACAGTATAATTTAAGTCATGTATTTGTGGGAAAGTAATCATTGACAAGCAGATGTTTCCATTCCTATTTGCACTAACCTTTACCTCTGTAAAGATCAGTGTTCATTGTGGAGAGAAAGAATTAAAAAACAAATTAGCATGCAAATTCCAATATTTTTTTAAAAAACTTAGTCTCATAACACGAGGTTTTATTTATATCTAATATATATATTAGATATATATTAGATATAAATAAATATATATATAATATATTATTATTATATATATTTTAAGTATTATAATATATTATGCATGTTGTATATATAATATATAGTATAATATTATATATATATATATATAATTTTGGTTTCCACATGATTCAGTTGAGAAGTGACACATCATCACCTTACCTGTTGTGCCCTAGCCCAAAATACATCTTCTAAGAAAGTGGCAAATCCTTCACTTATCCACTCTTCAGTCCAATCACGAGCCCCAATGGCCAGTCCAAACCAAGCATGAGCAATTTCATGGCACAGACGTGTTCCACAGAGATGGCGCCCCCCAGGTAATACACTCTGTGACAGGAAGATGATGTGTGGGCTGTACAGTGGGAATGAAGGACAAAATACATTATCGACCTGTTGTAACGCACATTCTATGACCATAATAATATATAGGCTTTATTAGCCTTGTCAGCCTGTTATTACTATATGCATGCTAGGTCATGACAAATGGTTTATAGTTCAGGCATTTTTAGGAGTCGGGTTGTGCTTTATCATATGTTGGCAGATAATTAAATTAAAATTTTGCCAAGCACTTGTTTTGTATTCAACTGTCAAACAGCTATTGCCTTTAGAAAGTAACTTAAACCAAAGTTTTATATTTTTCAAATTACAAGACTGATTTATTTCAACAGAAGCATTTATACATAAGCCACAATAATAAAAGATGAGCAGGTGTGAATATGGGTAGTACGTATTTATCAGTTAAATGATCAAAGCTGGAAATAAATAAAGCAGAAACATTTTATAAAGAAAAAAAATCACTACCCAGAAGAACAAGAGCCATGTATAGTAGAGCTCATGTGCTCATTACAAATTAAAACAAGTTTAAAAGATACCAACTCATGATAAGGGGTGATGGTTTGCACAAATGCAGTGGAAGGAGAGCACCCTTCACAGAAGTGAAAAGAAGGCTTAGATACCCACTAAATGTCTCATTTTCACTACAGGAGAAAACAACACAATCTGTATCAACTCTGCTTTGCAGTCAAGTACTAAAAGAAGAAATCTGGGACAAA
The DNA here is from genome assembly GCF_047663525.1 of Anas platyrhynchos. Classification (NCBI taxonomy): domain Eukaryota; kingdom Metazoa; phylum Chordata; class Aves; order Anseriformes; family Anatidae; genus Anas; species Anas platyrhynchos. The sequence goes on along the minus strand of NC_092621.1, from coordinate 44,951,167 downwards.
AAACCTGCTATGCATACTTGCCCTGCTATGGAAAACACACTGAACTGCAAGTTTCTGCAGTTCCCAGCTCTTGTTCTGCTGTAAGGCAGTTTCTGTTATGCTTACAGATGTTGTAGATGTTAATGTCTTAAAAGTTACATAATTTTACGCCTGGGAAAAAAAAGAGTAGGAGAACTAAGACCTCTATGACTAACATAGGAGGGATTAAAGGGGCATGGTGCCACTAATGGGACCTGCAAGGACACAAACCACCAACACCATCTGCAGAGTATTCCTGCACTAACCCTAGGCATCCATAATCTCCTTTTCGACTGTTTTCTCAGTTCCAGCCAGTTAGAAAGGAAATAAAGAACAATGGTAATACCTTCAAGACCACAGGTCTTTAAAATTAAGTCTAGCTTTCCGAGCGTGGGAGGGGAGCGCATGGCCTTAAGACATTTCCAAGAGTCAAATATTATTCGTGAGCGTTCCATAGAGCATCCCCACCCACCCTACCCTTCCGCTGGAAATGTTGTAACACCCACAGTTTTCTTGCAACTGTTTGAGTATCTGGAACTGAGAACGTAAAATATGACACACACTTAAGTAGAAAAACATACTCAGTAACCATCTCCTTGTAGAATAATAATAGTAATAGTAATAGTAAATATAATCCAGCAAAACAAGTTGATTTCTTACATTATTTCTTGCAATGCCAAATGATTGAAATGTAAGTACCAATAGAGGAATCAAGTCACAAAGAACACATCAAGAAAAAAAATGCAGTTCTAGAAATCTTAGCCAAAAGCAATTCCAATTGAGAGAAGTGAAGGAGAGAGAAGGGAAGAGTGAGCACAGAAGCTGCAGAACATGATGAGCCTTTTATTACAAACCCCTACTGAGAAGAATAACTGCAGCTTTGGGGGCACCACTTTGGTCAGTGGTAAGTAAATGACCCCTAACTGTGGCATGTGTACAGTGCTACAAAGAAAAAATGCAGAAATGGACCAAGTAAATAACATTCCAGACATACTGCTGGTTGTGCTTTGGCCATTTATTTCAGCAAAATACAAGTAATTTCATGCCTTATAAACAAGCTCAAGACTACTGTAGGTATACATATAATAAAAGTAAAGATTCTAGTTCCTTCTCTTTCCAATTAAATAATAGAAATGCCACAATTAGAAAATCTCCTTTACAAAAGGATTAAAAACTTTAGAGAGAAAAAGGAACATGGGTTAAATTTTGGGCAAGGAATATGAATACAACTTTCTACAAGGTCAAAAATAAGATTATGTGCAGCAGTGGGATTTCATTTTAGAGTCTCAGTACAGCCAACAACTTCCTTTCCTGAGAACACCTTAAATAATCCCTTTATTCTGTTTTCCCTTAACAAACAACTAAACGTCCAACTCAGAGCTTCATACAGCAGCAGATACCACTACAGAGCAGTGCAAAGTTCCCATTTATGTTAAGAATAATTTTCTCAAAGACTGAACATGCTTTTATACTATGTCCAGCACCTACTACTTTGGGGAGAAATTTGATTCTATGTATTATGTTAAAATACAGATTCTCTGTTTCCAATACATGTTTGAATTCCAGAAGCTCTGCTCCACCTTTACTCATCTCACCTAAATCCCTAAGTCAATTTTTTTAACAAGTGGGATGTACAACATCATTCATTGTTACTATTAGTGGTGTTGCTCAAAAATTCAGTAATTCAAGAAAGTGGCCATGTGAAAATTAAGATAATTTGGATGATGATTAAATTGCAATAATTATACATATATATATATATATTATACATATAATGAAATATATATACATATATATTTTTAAACCAGAATAGGAATTTGAACCTCATACCATCCATCTGATTTACTAGAAATGAATTATAATGCTTGGTATCTGTTGCTTTCACTGGAATTAAAAAGGAAATAAATCTGTTCATGCACTAGGAAGGGACAAAGGTGATTCAGCTCCACAATTATATCAAGACCTGACAAGGTATGCCCAGCCTTTATATGACTCGAGCTGGTGTCTTTTCAAGTCTGGCCCAAGTTTCTAAAGCAGGTCAGAACAGGTTAGCTCGATGCAGTAAGGAAGGTGGGAAACCTCTCCCAGTTTAAAAAAAAAAAAAAAAAAAAAAAAAAGGAAAGAAAGAAAGAAAGAAAAAGAAAAACCCCACCAGTCCTTCCCAGGAAGCTGGAGAATTTCCCAATGGCTCTTGCAGAAAAATAGAAGTTAATGACTTGTTTTCAACAAGTACACACTTGGTTATACTTTTAAAGCAAAAGGTTATTATTCTGACCAGAATTACACCCTTATAACTTAGATCTTTGTACAGAAAGAAGGAACAAGCTCTTTATCCAAGTAAAACTACAGTTAAGGGAAATATCAACTCTGTAACTATGGTATGAAGGGAAGCATATGAAGGAAAATATGAACTCCAAAGGGAAAGAATTTTTTGGTGTGAAAGGCCAAGGGGTCCTTGTGTTCTAATCATCTGAATCCACTCAAGTAGATGTTCTTAATAAATGTTCTCTGTAACAAATAAAAGGTTTCCAATGAGTCCTAGAGCTCTGAGCAGTAATATGACCAGTTTAGAAGCCAAGTTTCTGAAAGCAATTTTGCAAAACTTCTTCTCCAGGCTTATGACTTGATGCAGGTGCTGCTTTGCACAGAGGCTGCAGCAGTGTGCTATTTTTGGCTTCTCGCACATAATCAGACAAGAGACACATAGCATAAGCTCAAGCCAAATGTACGTGCAAGAACTTAAGTACACATTTAAGCAAGGAACATGAAGCACATTTCTAACAGGCTTGTTCCACTCCTTTTGAAGGAGAACTTTTTCCCCCTAAGCATACATGGATTTGCAGATACGTTTCCTTATGTACTTTCTGAAACAACAGAGCTGAGACACAAATTATGCTTCTGGAGTCAAAAGCAGCACCCCAAACCACTATTACAGAAGTAAATTATAACATAAAATACTTTTCATGTCTTGATAACACTCCACGTGTTGTTTATGTTTTCCTATTCATAAAAAGGAAGTCAGATAGTAAATGGGTTGAAAAGTTATTTTACTTCTAGAAAATTCCCATGTAAAAAGGAGCAGGGAAAATACCTCAAAAATATGTTCATAGGAACATGCTAACATTGAGACATACATTTCAGGATTACTGAAATTCAGAAAGTTAGACAAGAAAATGACAGCTCTTTATAAACATCTTATGCAAACTCTCAACAGTTGCCTTCAACCTACATTACTGAAGTGATACAGAGAACAATATTATCATATTGCCTCCAATATCTACATCAGACTTTGAATGTTAGCTTACTTTATCTTTGAGGACACTTGTGTCATTGGAATGCAGACACAAGAACGTGCCACATCCAATTACTTACCTCTGTAATCTCCAGCAATCTGGTATATGTTACATTTCAGTACTGAGAGAACTAAAGAGATGAACAGCCCTTTTTGATCTCCCAAGTTTACTGTATGCCAGAAGCTGAAACATACATACAATGAAGTTGTAGAGACAAGAATCTTGTAGTTATAAAACTCAAAATTGCACCAGAAATATTGGAAACTTTGTAATGACATTTTCCCTCCCTATAATCATACTGGGAAACAAACCACCACGTGAATGGAAGTGACAGATGACAGTCACTCCAGAGCAGATGAACGACTTCTTGTTCCATAAATCCTGCAGTAATATAGCGTTCTTGTAGGCAACAGGGAGCTCTCATGTGTTGTAAGGAGGAAGATATCAGACAATCTCTAAGTACAGAGAATCTAGCCTCTAACTGATCAGAAAACTGGGCAGCAGCTGCTCCATGAATTGTCAATTAATTTAGTTTTGCTTATTTTGTTATACCAAACCAGATTAGTCAGAATGTGTATAAACAAGGGTGGATCCCTTCCAGGTGAGACTTCTTTTTTTACTATTTGGGAGCAAGACTGGTACTTGGCATAACACTGAAAAAATAATACAGTGAAAGGAAAAAGATAACATCAACCTAAACTCAATCAGTTGCTACACACACATACTACTACTACTACTACTACTACTACTACTACTACTACTAATAATAATAATAATAATAATAATAATAATAATAATAATCTGGGTTTGTAACAACTCTTGATACTTCTCATATTTGCATGCTAAATTATGCTAAATGAACAGCCTTGAAGTAAAAACTTACATAGTAACACAGTACTGATCCCACATGACTGTGACATACACCACATTTCACAACTTTTATTTTAATTAAAATATCTTTGGAATTACAAATCTACTGTGGATTTGACTTGCTGATTTTTATTCACAGAGGAAATTTTATAAGTTTTCCTCAGAAATCAGAATAGCTCTGGAATTTCATGACTGACAAAAATGAAATAAAACACACTGAAAACCTTGCCAAGCATTGACAAATGCTGCTTTCTTATGCCAGGACCTCCTCATTTTGCAATTGCAAAAGGACCAATCATCCTGACCTGAACAAAAAGGGACACAGGATTTAAATGCTTCAAAAAATAAACAGAAAATTCCATGCACCCACAGGTAACACTAATCTGCCAACATAAAGGTAAACTGTATCAACCCATCTGATAATAATTTATTCTCTTAACTTTTTGTTCACAAATGAATAGATATGTATTATCCTGTCATGCAGCAGCAAGCATTTCCAATCACAACTTGCTTGAAACGTTATGTGAGTAAAAGGTCACAGTATTAAAAATGAATCTCCACTATTGTGATTTTTTTTTTTTAAATAATGAAGATGTAAAAAAAGTCAAGAAACAAACCAACCTGTAAAAATGTATTTTTTCATTTAAAATTAGATCAAAAATAACTAACCATATGCAGTGTGATACCACACATTAGTGTCTTTGAAGACCATAGGACAGTCGATCTAAAAGGGGGGTTCTCATTTCATATTTCTACCCTAGGGAACTTCAAGTAGAAAATGCAGAGCTGTACCTACTCAACCAAGATGTTTATTCAGCTGGCTTACACAGTGCACATCAAGCAGACAAGAAATACATTTAGAGAATTTAATTTTTACTTCAGTCTTGCAAAAAATGGCCCTTACTCTTTTCTATTTTTTTCTAAACTATGCTCTGTTCTGAACTTCTAGCATTCTTCTGGTGCTCAGCTCCAGAACTGTCCTCTATAATCCAACCAAAATATATAGTATTAAAATGATAGAGTGAAAATATTGCTTCCAACAGAAGGGTTAAAGGAATTTCCCTAGATAGAGCTCTTGAGATCAGAACACACCACAAAATAAACAATTCAGTAATAATGCAACTAATTTACTTAAATAATGCTGTCTCATTATCTGTCTAATCCACGGAGCACACACATTGACATCGCTAAGACAAAAACTTTAATTGTGATTTTACAAAAATTCGTAAGACAAAACAACTTATACGTGATTGATACCATGCAGTCATAGCTTATTAATAAATCCTATCTGCTTCACGTGTCCTGACCTCGGACTTTCTCCCTAGAGGGAAAGAAAGAACATATTTTACATGTAGGTGTCTGTCTGATAAATGCCTCTGAACCAAGCAGTGCCGGTGCACTAACCTGAGTTTGTAACAAGCTCATCAGGAACTGGAGCTGACAAGATCAACCATCAGTCCACCCAAGTAAGAAACACAGAGTTAATGAGTTATTCTCCATTGGACCTCTGATACTCCCCAGGATGCCTAACAGCAGCTCTAGTTCACATCATTTCATCTTACACATCCTTCAGATATGAAGAACTTGCAGTGCTTGTTTGGAGCTCTTTAGATTTCACTTCCTGATTTCTTACATAAGCCCAACAATATCTATACATTTAGACTTTTCTACTCCCAGGATTTGCGGCATGAAGCAGATTGCCTGCTGTTGTACGGAAGCAAAAACAAACATAGAAAATTATAGGGGAAAACAGAAGGAATTACAGTTTCAAAACCTTCTACTGCCCATCAAGACTTTTCATTCTGATTTGTTTGAAACCTCCTTCTCACAAAAAAAAAAAAAAAAAAAAAAAAAAAAAAAAAAAACTCTTATAAAATTCAGTAGCACTATATTTCCATGGCTACAATCTTGTTAGAAAATCTTACAAGCTAGAACTCTCTAGAACATCTTGAGGACTAAAGCTTTTCATGTTTCATATCACATAATAAATTTTTCATATTTAACTGATTTATTGATAGGAGTAAGTGCAAGCTCAATTTTCAACATTCACACCACGCATACAATTACTTTTCAAAAAGTATTGACATTATTAAAATTGAAAAATAATTCGTGAACTAGTGTTACCGATTCCCAAATTCCTTACGAAGTTATTCATAATACAAAATGATATTGTTTTATGTTTCCAAATGATAAATCATATAAGCTGTACAACTCAACTAGCTTTTCCCCCTTCCCCCCCTTAATAAACATAGATTGGAAACCAATGTAGATTATCCCAATTAAAGAGCAAAGAAATACGAATAAAGAAAATAACTATACATGTATTTTGATATTTTTTTTTTTTTCAGTGAAAAGTACTTTTGGATATGGAATTTTTTCATGGAACTATCATTTTTTATCCAGATTTCATGTGAAACTGTTCCACATTGTAATTCATAATTTTAATTGATCATTTTATTTAAATAGGAGGCTAATAGAAACAGACATAGGTACTCTCACCTTTCTTTTTATAAATTCCTTTTTTATTCTTTTTTTTTTTTTTCATGTGTGTGTGATAATAATTATTTTTGGTTTCTAAAGACTAAAAGAGAAGCTCTTGTTTTATACCAGCAATGCACATAGAATTTTTTTCAGAGTCTTTTCCAACTGCTCTTTATATTATCACAACAGTCACAAACAACATTTCTCAGTTCCAGTCTAAACAATGACATTTGTCATAGGTGGATGTTATTATGTGATCATGGATGGATTTCATTACTTGTAGTTTTGCATCATTGCTATTAGTGGAAGACCTGGATTTCCTTCTGCTACATTGTGAAGCTTCCGGCAGATACTAACAGAGCTGAGAGCCAAAACACAAATCAGCTACAATGATAAATAGACAGACAGAAAGGGCAAAATTTATCTGCTTCTCCATATTCAGATAAAATTCACTCAAGGTAAGATCCAGTATATTAAAAGTCTCAAAAGATGACTTGGACAAGACAAAGTAAAATAAAGAAGGTGTCATTTTTTCTTCATTTAATATACAGAGGATAGCTTTTATCTACCTACACAAGAACAAATAAACACAAGAAACAAAGCACCAAACAAACAGCAACAACAGAAGTGATTACTTGTTCTTTGAATTTTTAAAGATTCCTTTTCGCAGTGTAATGCTATTATCTATTCTAAGAGCATCTGTATCACTGTTCTAAAAGCAGCAAGGAAATGAAGTCTGCTTGAAGGCTGAAGTGCTTCTTATTAAATCTTTACAAACTACAGTCAGACTAGTATCCCAAAACAAAATAAACCTGAGGAACGTTTTTGCTTTTTAGAGTTTTCTATTACAAATATTTCACCTGAAGACTGAGAAAACTCTGGCTATATCCCTGAATCATCCAGGAAATCCCTAAAATCACAGGAGCAGACAGAGCAACAAATACCTGATATTTCTAAGGCAAATAAATAAAAACATAAAGTTCAGAGTTTTTTAAAAATGATCAGAATGTCTTCTCATGCAATAAAAGAGGCACGGGTCCAATTCTTCAAAATTTTCAGTTCATATCTCTTGCTGCTTGTGCCAACAACACATATGGGAGCAAACAGTGAGGTGAAGATAGTTATCTGCATGTGACAGAATTTTTGCCAATATATAGTATCGCCCGCAATTCTTGCTGGTACCTGGTGGTACCTAGTAGTATCTACAAATCTACTTGCTGAAGCCTTTCATTGTACTTAAAAGACTGGCTACAAAACCAATGCTGCCAAGTTTATTCTGATTCTCAACATTCACGCTAAAACGCATTATTTCTACTATGCCTTCATCCTCTTTCTAGACAAAAAATGCTACAACACTCTGCACTCTCCTGCCTTAAAAATGGTTCAGACAATATATGTTTAACTAAATAATACTGCTATCTTCCATTACCTATTTTTCATATTTTTGTCATCTATAAGCAATACATAAACTGTAAGTGATGTAAAAAATGTGGTTCTTGTTACATTGATTAATGCTACCTAATGCTGTTAGCTGAGAGAGAGAGAAAAGAAGAGAGAGAGAGAGAGAGAGAACAACACACCAGAGTTAAGTAATGGCTTCAAAATTATTTTTTAGTTTATTTTGTGCAGCAGCTATGCAAGCCTTCCTTTTTGTATGCATCAAGTCAATAAGATATCTGTTGTGCTTTTGCACAAAGAACAAAGATGCCTTTATCAATTCTCAAAAGTCTGTGGGACAAACCATTCATGCTGTCAAACCTCCTAAACCCCTTTCAGCAAATAATGAAATCCATCAGTGACAAATGTCAACATACTAATTTGTTATATACAGAACAAAAGCAACATTCAGACGAGGTGCCTCATTTCATGTTATATCAGCCCTTCAATTTGTAAGAATTTTATGGCAGCCCACAGATCATGCAATATTAAAACAGAACGGTATTATAATGACTAGAACTAGAACAATCTATTCTTACAATAAGTGCTTAGCAGTCAAACAAAACTGTAAACAAAGTCTTTTGGGAACACCAAACTCTTTGCAATGTAGTAATTTTCCTCCTTTTCGGGAGATTATTTCCAAGTAAAATGGTACACACACATTCTCTTTCGCACACAGTCACATTTATTATGCTGGTGGAAAAATGAGATTAAATTACATCATATCCAATGACAGAAGAACTTCAGTGTGCATGCAAATTACTCTATCTACTATGCAGGACATCCAGCTATTATTGTTGAATCAGACAGTAAAAGGACAGTTTAACTGGAAGTAGTTAGTCTGCATGTGAATTATTTATTTGTCACACAAGGCATCTTGCTATTATTACCGTATTGTACAGTAAAGGACAGCTAAGTTTGAACTATCTAGCATACCTAAAAACTGAGCTAATGTCTCTAAGTATTACCTAGAAATGAGCTTTTATACTGTTGCATCTTCATGAATTTAGCTTTTCACACATTTCCTAATCAGTTTCAGTCCATCATAAGTACTAAATAAGTATAATATATTATATAATATATATTACATTATATATTATTATGTTATTCCCTGTTATCCAGGACACTACCACAGGATACTTTTATCTTCTCTTTTTAAGGATGCCAAAAGGAAGCAAACACCATTATAAACATTACAAACATCTACTGAATCCATCATTTCTTCTGGAGTTTTCCAACATATAGGTATGTCCACATAACTTGTGCATTGCAAATTCATCAAATAAATCCTAAAAATACACACTTTTAAAGTTGTTGAATTGAGAACACCAAATTATGTATTTAGCAAAATGCTAGAGAGAATACAGATTATGTTGGTATGTAAGGGTTGTGAGGTATTGGCATGGTGGAGTCACCATCCCTGGAGGTCTTTAAAAGACGTTTAGATGTTGAACTTAGCGATATGGTTTAGTGGAGGGCTTGTTAGTGTTAGGTCAGAGGTTGCAGTCTGTTTCTGCTGGGCCCTGTTCCAAGGTCTGGAGAGAAAAGCTCTTCCATGACAGCACTATGTATTACCCCCTCCCCCTCCCCCGCTAGCAGCTATCACTCTGTAACTCTACCTCCAACAGGTTTAAAATTATTTAACTGAGAATTAATTGCAAATGTTACAGTTATGCTGATATATGCAAATTGGACGTTGCTGTTTCTTCTCAGAAAGCATTAGAAATACCTTTCTGACTGCAGTGCATTTTGTTTTCTGTGATAATGACTTTGCATATGCACTACTGTATTAGCTCAGATCACCTGGCTGAGCGAAAACAGAAATTGATTTCCTAGAGACAAATAACATATCTAATCTGGCACTACTGAACAGCACATCAACACCAGGATTTGTTCAAAATCTAAGGCCCATTTCTCAGATACTACAAAGAAAAAATCAAAGATATGATAGCAGTAAGTAGAGACTGTGGCTTATACTGTCCATAATGTCAGAATGGTTGGAATTTCCAGTATGTGCCCAGTGTGGTTTTTAAGAAAATGAAGGTGCTCTGACCATAAACACAATTATGTGAATCACACCTTCTCTGGCAATAGCTCATTTTTCAGAAAATCATGTGAAACTAAGACTTCACGTAGACTATAGTATTATGGTACAGCTTTCATTTTTATCCTTTTGCCTTTTCATTCCAGTAAAGGCAGGCAGTTTTTTAATACGTGTAAATCAGGTGTATTCACACCAGTAAATTGATACAGAATACCAATATTGCTCTGTACGAGTGCTCAAGAGAAGCTCTCTCTGTGCTGTTTTAAGATGTCTTTAGCATTTCAAATTCATTGCAGACAAAATGTGATAACCTGAACTTAAGTCGTGGGATTCAGAGGGAGGAATTCATATGTAAATCTTTCTGTTCCAAGACATAGCTTGCACATAAATCACCTATATACTGTGTCATATTAATAACTAATTACAAATACATCACAGAAAATCAAAATCATAAGCATCAGCACTGTCACTAATAATTTTGCCTTAATGACCTACTGAAGGTGGTGAGGAATGGAAAGATTTTCCCCAAACAGCTCATAACCATATTCCAGAGTTATTTGGAGATAACTTGGTTATGTCTCCAAACTAACAATATTGCCTCTGATATGTTGCCTTTTCCTTTGTTGTTGTTGTTGTTGTTGTTGTCTGGAGCACCAATAAAGCATAACTGAGCTCCAGCTAACACTCAGAAATACATAAAATTTTATGTGTAAACATAGAAACCTTTGAAATAATAAGAAAGATATACAAAATAGTAGCAAAGCCATTTCAGTCACTGACAAGTTGGTCTCCTCCCTTCCTTCATCATGCTAAAGTCTAATTTGGGCTTTTAAAAATTTGCTTGGTGACCAAGCCATACAAAGCTGTCTTTTGGAGGTCTGTGACATCCTCAAGAAGGCCAACAAGTCTGTTCAGAATTATATCACAGATTTAACTCAGTATCTATCACTAACAAACTGGTGATCACACCAAAAATGTATTCCTGAACTCCTTAACTTTTGTGTGTGTGTGTGTGTGTGGGTGTGTAAATAACAGATATGTAAACAACAAGTGATAAAGAATATGCCAGAAAATTCACTGTACTGGCTCTTTACTGAGAGCCATAATACTGCCCTGAATGTCAGCTTCACACACTTTAAGCAGAAGATGGTTTTCTGAGTAAGCTTAAAGATGTTTGAAATTCTAAAATTAAGCTACAGGGAAATGAACCTTTAGAAATAGCAGCACAACATCATACCACAAATGAGGCAGACTATAAAGTGAATATGACCAGACTGTTCAATTTCAACATTCAAAATTAGAATTAGAAGTCAAAAATATTATTAACTTGCAATACCACAGCACATAGTAACCCCCTTTGTTAAGCAGAGACATAATTTATGCAATATTGTGCAAAGAGCAAGCAGTCATCACAAACCAGATGCCTGCCACCTGGCAAGAAAAAGGATTGCCCTTGAAATTGAAAGGAATGAAACCATCCTTTATGCTACCACAGACAAAGGAAATCCAAAAAACATCCCCAAAAAACAGAGGTGGTCTTTTATTCACAAACCACAATCTCCGAGCAAATTTTTAACATTTTCAAACACACATCTCATTAATTAATTTCCCCCAAATCTATCACACTTCCAAATCCCTAAAAAAAAATTAAAAAAATTGTCCTTCTCTCTTCCTTGTAAGCACTCTCAGCAGTCTATTTAGAAAGTACCTATACATATTCCTCCACCAATTTCAATGGGTTAGCTCTTGATCTTTATCATACATGTAAGATCCCTATTAGCAAATTGCCAGCAACAAATTGATGGGTACCTTGAGTATGTGAGGAGAAAATTCATACAAGAATACTCGGACTACACTGTATCACATATCAGCCCTAGGAAAAAATGAAAAACCATGTTTAAAATTTCCACTAAAATATAATCCACAATAAAATAGATGCTAACATTCATAAGACATGCTATAAAATTTTACAATATTCTGAAACATACAGCAGTTTGACATTTCAGCTTTTGTCAAAATAAAATAAAATAAAATAAAAACGCTTTTGCTTTGCAAGCACAACCAGAAGAAATTTATGTAACAAATTCAGTCACTGAAATGTAAAATAAAGCATCAAAATGTCTTTAAATCTATTGAAGGTTTAGGTTTTGATGGTAGTATTGACGAAACTTTTGAAATGTCTGTTTTAATTCATATTTTTCTTCTAAAATTAAACTGTTGCAACTATTTGGATGGAACAGATGAATGAAATGAGAGTGCAGACTGAACTGTTTTGGAAGGATAGCTGATACAGTTTAATATTAAGAGCTTCAAATAGTTACTCATGCACACAGGTTTGAGAATCTGTTTGCACCTTTCAAAGAATATTTTTTCTTATGAGAATATATTCCAATCTTTAAATTGCACTACACATGTTAATCCAGTTTTTTAGAGAACTATTGTTATTTTGACTTCAAATATAGTGGAACAGACAGAAGGGTTACATGATCGTTCTCAGGATACAGGAGTCTGTTTTTCATTCCTTCCCTCACACATCAGTGAATAAGTACAAGGGTGCAGAATAATTTGGAGATGGCCAACACGTCAGAGGAATCTGTTCTGTCTGCAAAACAAAAACCCTAAAAAGTTGTCAGTGGCAGAAAAAGTACAAAAGCTAGCAAATAATTCTTCAGAGTAAAAGAATAAAAAATTAAAAGAGTATAAAAATAATCTAATAACAATCTTAATTTTATTAGCTTTATCAGTGTTCCTCAGAACAAGGATAAACAAGTTATTAATATAAAAACTGCCCAGATTCCCCCCCCACACACACGTATGACTTGAAATGTCCCCTGTCCTCTCAACAGATTTGTCAGTGTTGTTTAAGGAATGCTCTTAGATATACCATTGAACATTTCCAAAAGAGCATGTGGACACCCATGTCATGACAAAACATCACATCAAGCCAGTTCTATTCAAACAGTCTTCTCTACTTGTACTTAAGGAAAGTAATGAACATTTGAACAGTTTCCTACACACCATAAAAGACAAATAATCCACTGCCAAGAGACCTACCTCACCTTGGTTAAAGCTTAGGATAAGTAAATGTCAACAATTAATTGAAAGGAAAATTTGTTGGAATACCTGGTTTGCAGTTTGAGCATTAGTGATAAGAACAGACACCAGCCCAATGTTTTTAAATCAAGCAACTTCAGCAATAAGTAGAAAGAGATCAAAACACCAAGAAATTAACACCATTGCTTAAGGGATTTGCCAGATTTATTGTCCCTGTGAAGATTAAAACCACCCACCATTAGAACTGTATATATGTATCACACAGAAATATTAAAGGTCTAAAAATTACGAAGTCAGGAGAATGGTTTCTAGGCAGATAATAAATAAAGCACAAGTTCAGAATACACAGGCTGAAAAATAACCAGGTAATTACGTAAAAAGGAGCTGACCCAATCTATCATTCCTGTTGTATTCAACAGGCATAGGAGTATGCTCAAAGTTGCCAGAATAATAGTAACACCTTTTCCCATGGCTTAAGTTAACAAAACTAATTATAGCAGGATAAAACAAGGGCATTTGAAACTACCACAACAACAGACTCACTGACACTTTGTAAGAATTACGGTGTCAGTATAGGTGTCTTCATATTCTCACAGAGCTCTCAAGCTTAATGAGTGAATACTGGAGTAAAGCTGCATGTTTCCCTGAGCATGAGAGAGGGGAAAGGGAGTCTTTTTGTATCATACTGTCTTGGTGCATCACCAACATGTTTTTCTGTCTCTTTTTCTTTTCTTTTTTTTTCTTTTTTTTTTTTTATAAGCATAAAAAAAGCTATGTGAAAACAAAAAAATAAAAAGTTGCCAGCATGTAACAACTGGAGCAAGGCACAACAGAGGACTTTCAAACCACATCTCAGGCTTATATTCAAACTGAGTTTGCGAGGAAGTTTAGCATCTGGAAGCAGGATTAAAACTTTTTTTTTTTTTTTTTTTTTTCTTTTTAAATCCCAATTCTATGACAACTGTGCTGAAATATCAAAGTATCTGAGTTAATAATAGATTACATGGTCGTATCCTTTTCTCTAGAAGAGGCAGGTCTGGCAACATCTTACAGATCCCTTCTAGTTCCTCCTTCAGCTATGTTATTAGCTTCAGATGGGAGCCAGAAGTAATACACATGACAACAAACAAACTCTTTAGTCTCACTAAGATCCGTAAGTATCAGCTGCTTATTTAAGGATCTCAGTAATCTTGTCATTGCTGTTTAATTCTGCCCCTTTAACAAGAAGGAACTGACCAAGATATTGGTCAAGCCTGGAAGTTTCTGTGTACCTGCTAACAACTGCAGGTACAAAACATTTTAGGTGACAGATCAAAGCTTAGTGCTTTTGGGGGGTTTCCTTCTGGAACCTTACACCACACCTCAGAAGGACTACATGTTTCTTTCCAACCAGCTCCCTAAACTATCTACAACATTTGCCAGTCAAAATACTCCCAGGAAGATCAGGTGGTATTCCAATCCAAGACAGAAATGCTATTTAAGTATTTATTAAATAGTATTTAAGCTATTTACACAGGAGCAGACACCGAGTTGGGTAAAGAACTAGCAACATAATGTTCCTGGATGGTTACAAGGCTTCTGCAAATACATACATGTATTCTATACGTGATATTGGCATCATTGAGCCATATGTGCATCAGAAATCTGGATTTAGGCATAAAAGAGTCCAGGAAAGGACAATCCACAATCTATAATGCCTGTTCATTCAATATAAGCAGAATACACTTTTCATCAAGGAATTCTGTATTGTACTGTTTTTAAGTTGAAAATTTCCAAAGGCATGTATCAGGTAGTTAGGTGCAGAAAAACTGAATTATGGTACCACTCAAATAATACAGCCCACAACTCAACGCCAAGAATCATTTGGCTTAATAATTCTCAAACTCTATCACCTTTGTTTATTTGATTAGGAAGAATTTCCCCCAATAACATATATATATGTGTGTGAGTATAAAGAAAAAGTTCTTCAGTTAATACAGACATCTGCAATCAAGTCCTGAACACATACATTGGACAGGTCAAATGAGAAAATGTCAGTAGACTTGGAATTGAGAAACAGGAAGAATTAAGATCATACTGTCAGGTCTTTCATTTTCCCATCCACTGCAGTGCTGTAGCCTTATTTGATAATTTGACATAGTTAGAATGAAATTTATGTTGGTCATATTACCAAAGCATAAACAGCAGAGCAAATGTGCAGTAAATGCAGGAGACATAAGCGAAGATGCTAACACACTGTTGCTCCCTAGAGGTCCAGGGACTGGCTGCACATAGTTGTGATCAGTAACTTACTGTGCAGGGGCAGGGTGCTGATCAGACCCACAGCGGTTCATCAGCTTTGGGTTTCTCACAATTACAGAACATATCCTACATCCAAATCAGAAAAAGGCTAACTTCTAAGATAGCTGTAAAGGAGAAGAGCATAAAGCAACAAATCCAACTTGGAATGCAAACACTTGCAGGAATCACAGTGATTCTCTTTGCTGACTATGTTCTCAGCCCTTTTAGGGAACCCCATGCAGAGAAGTAAAAGAAAGTTATGTTCGTATATTATATTCATTACATGTATTCATTTGAGAAAATGCTTAAAAAGCCAAGTTCATTTCTTCAGATGTATTACATCTGACTCTTGTTATTTCTGTGGGAGTCATGTGTGTATTTGAAAATATAATTTTATTCTAATATATATCAGAGCCTTAGTATCTATCTACTCTAATACTTCTGTGATTCTATGATTCACATGTGTAAAGCACATTTCAGTCCATAAAGCTTTGGCCAAGTTTATAATTGAAGTTTTAAACAAACAAACAAAAAAACCCTTAACAATTGACTTGCAGTGACTGACAGCAGGCTTCCAATACCCACAAAAGAGGCTATCCACATCCTGAACTAAAACAGGAGGGTATAAATTGAGCTAAATGCAGATCAGCTCGTTGACCAATAATTCTCACCACAAACATTGTTTGGTAAAAACATGCCTCTTACAAAAAAAAAGTTGTATCCAACAATGTTTCCATTATGCTAATAGTATTAGTCGAACCTAAAAAATAAGTATAAGTTAATATTTGAAATAGAGCAAGCCTTTCTGAACAGTGGAATCAGATGAAGCATGATTTTTTTTCTTTAAATATTCTTCCTATAACCACTACCTCCAGCTCAAACTCTGCCAAGTCCTTCTTATGCAAGCCCATGTATCAAACAAATGCTGGGAAAGCAGAGCCTGCACCATCTGGGTATGACAACAGGGAGGTGGATAACTTCAGCATAGTGCTGGCACGGAAGCAACAGTCCCTTGCTGGCCCCACACAAGCATCACACAAAGGATTTGCCAGTAGAGATCTTTGCAACACACGTTACAAAACAGACCTCAGGAATAATGAGTACACAACAACCTCAAGTACCTAGGATCTCATAAAGGAATATGTACAACTATTGAATAGAAAGAGCTTCCTCAGAGTCTTCCAGAGAAATACACATGGCTTTCTGCAATTAGCACCGTGACAAGAAAACCCCAAACCATCATATGCACAAGTTCCTTGTCCAGTGAATGCTCCAGGCTTTCAGTTTAAACATCATGTGAAATGAGATAATCCAGCACTGGCATTTGCCAGGGGTGCTTCACTGTGCTTTTCCAACTTTTGTACACAAAAAGAGTAAGTAAATGGCAGGCATTTTTAACTGTGTTGTCAGCACTGACAATTGAACAGAATAAAACACAGCCTATTTGTAAAAGAGAATATGTGGCACTCTTTGATCGACTGGAAAGTTCCAACAAGCCTGCCAGTGCTAGATCCGTATCTCCTACACAGCCTTCTCCTGGCCATACATGGCAATAGATTAACCCCAGCTCGCAGGTAGCAGCAAATCCAGGACCAAAGAAAATAAATTATTTCCAGGAGCTTTGTCTCTGCATGGCATAACTACGGAACCGTAACAGTAGCCTATAGTCATACCATTCTTTGTCTGAACACTGGCTACGTCTTCCTGTGAATTATGCATTTGGGAAAAGACGGTTGGGTTTTCAAATGCTGAATATAACACAACATTTTGTTTGCCTAATTTCTGTGGAAAGAGTAGGAGAGAATCTTAAACCAAACAGAAATAATTGTTTCCAGCACCACAGTTAGATTTCAAGTAACATAAATGTTAACATACACCATTTGTATTTTCAGCTTTTGCAAACAGAGTTGACTTAAAGGCACTACACAAAATTAGGAGGACTAGCTATTTGTAATCTCCAAAATTTTACGAACTTTTTCTTTGTATTATTATTATTATTATTATTTCCTTCAGAAGTTGAGAAGAGTTAAAAACTAAGCAGAAGTCACAGAATGCCAGACCTGAGAGGTAGTGAAGAATGGGAGACATGCATCACCCTATGTGCATCACAGAATCACAAAATGCTGGGACTGAAGGGACCTTGAAAGACCATCCAGTCCAGTCCCCCTGCCAGAGCAGGAACACCTACATCAGGTCACGCAGTAACGCGCCCAGGTGGGTTTTGAATGTCTCCAGAGAAGGAGACTCCACAGCTCTATATTCAGGGCAGAATATCAGGAAATGCTGGGTGTGTACAAGGTAAGGATTTTTTTTTTCTCTAGCAAAGACTATTTCCAATCAGATGCACATGTACAAGTGCTCCCCTGAAGTGGAATGTGTATTTTGACAGCCTCTTACAGGAGGTATTCACTGCAACCTATTTTGAGTGGGTATGGCCTCTGACCTGAACCATAAGGCAGATACTTCCACGATAAAAGCATGGCTATTAACTCCTTCTTTCCAGGTCTCATTTAGGAGTCCAAAGACAGCCAATCTTCATGGTAAAATTATTGAGACACAGTTTTCATAGTGCCTTGGAGATCTAAGGTTACTGACAGGCAACAGCAGCACAGATACTGTAGTCACCCAGAGCAAACAGCTTAAACAATTCCTTCACTGTCAGACTACTACTATCAGCTCAGGTGGAAAGCCTGGGTGTTAAGAAGCAATTGCTATAGAAAAAATTCCAAGTTTAGTCTCATGACAGGAACTTGCACACAAGATGAGAAAACTTGGTCCTACAGCTGATACCAAGCAGAAAATATGCAGACAAATTCTCTCATCCACACTTTTCCTGATGCATTCAGAGATGACTATCTCTGTAGGTAAACATGCCAAATCTGATTTCTTCAGGCCGGTTATTAGTAATGCAATTTCATAGCTAGTAACACAAACAGATAATTTAGATGACAGTGTCCACCTGTAGAAAAACATTTTAAAAATTATACCAAACCAAGCGGCAATGAAAAATCTTTTAGATTTTTTAGATTTAGATTTAGATTAGTCTTTTAGAGTTTTAGTGTATTCCAAGCACCCAGCTTCCAGAAGCACTGATACTTGGAGGAAGAAAGTTGTTGATATCCCCAACGTAAAAACACACTGCACATATAATTCACTTGTTTTCACTACGTATGCAGTTTCTGTAGTAACTATGCCAATATTCCATACCAAAAAAAAAAAAAAAATACACACAAGGAGATACATGTTTCATATTCCAAAACATAAACTTGTTGTTTTTTTTTTTTGGTTGGTTGGTTTTTTTCCCCAGCATGAAAAGGAATAAATTCAGCTACTAAAAATATAACAGAACAAACTATTATGAATACATGAAAAACAAAATGCTAAAATGGAGTGTGAAGGTGGCTCTGATTTATAATAACTGATGCTTTCAATCAATTCAAGAACAGAAAAAGAAAAAGATCAGTGTGATAACAGTTTATAAACAGGAAGGATTTATTCTTTTTTTCAATTTGGAATGGTAAAAGCAAAATCTAATCAGAATGAAAAGGAACAAACTGACAGACTAAGAAAACCTTAATGTAATACAGCCATTTTTTAATGTGATATTCTATCATTACCTTCACAACAAGATTACAGTGCAACAATATTACATTCAGATCTGGGTAATTTGTGCTTGACTACATCTGGCTATGCGAAAGATGTAAGGTACAGGGCAAGCTTTCTAGCACATTTATCTGCCAACTCAGACTAGTTTAATTCAATGCCTGGATTTAGTTTGTTTGTATTTTTTAATGCAAAAGAAACTTAAATTTATAAACTGATTGGGAATGAATGCAGATTAATCTCTATTTATTTTTTTTAAGTGTCAATATGATTATCTTAGGAATGTCTTGCATTTTTAGACATACTATAGTAGCTTAAAAATCTAAAACTATATGTGTATTTTTAGCCTTTCTATCCACAGCTCTATTGAGATTTCTCTGGCTCCTATACTCTTGGTATCTCACCACTGACCCATATGTTATGTAGTTAAAAACAAACAACTACACTCTCCAGATATGAAAGCATACCTCCTACTTACGTCAACAGGAACCCCGTGAAGGAAATCTTAAACCAGAATACAACCCAGAAGTCTTTAAAAATAACATCACAGAGACTGTGTAAATCTCAGACAAATGGCTATTCTTTCCCTTCCTTGTGAGCATGCGATGCCCATTAGCATTGAGATCTATGTATGTGTTTTAAAAGAGCATCTTTTAAAGGGAGACTGTACACATTGAGAAACCTATGTTAAAACTAATTCTAAGTAGCAGTATACCACAGAAAAACAGACAAATAAGCAAAAACCAAAGAAGTTGAAATCACCTTGCAAGTTCCACAGTTGTGACTTGCAGAGCTTTTAATGGTCTATTATTATGACAATGTGATTTATGTGGACATTAATTGTAAGCAGAGAGAAAATGTAATGACTGAAGGTTGATATCTTTATCTGGATGACCTAACAGCACTATTCTTTCCTGCTTTTCGGGTGGTTATTTTGAAAAAGTACTCTCTTTTGACACATTCAGTATTCTTGCTGAGAAGTAAGCTACACCGTTTAGAATAGGGCTTCATGTAACAGTTTGAACATCTATCCATTTTAGGTCAAATTATTACAACAGCCTACAAAGAAGCGTTCATAAACAAATGCAGCTGTCACAAAATAAGAACAAGCTCCTTTCTGTGCTTTTAGAGCAACGGATCACATTTAAGACAATATAAAACTAATGAGAAAAACATAAGCAAAACAATTAGCTTTGAAACTGAACAAATTATGTATATTTCTTGCTTTTACCCTCCTTGGACACTGCATTAATCAATAATTCAGAATGAACATATACAAACTCAGGGTGGTTCAGTCTTGTTATGCAGACATCCTTAACGAAAAGTTCTTATGCCATGAGATGCCAGGCATTTTTAAGCATGAAGTATTTATTTGCTGAATTCTTTTAAAAAATAGCACCCATAGTGTGCCCCTGATGTCAAGCAAATGAAAAATTCCCCAGAAAGGGAAATCTGTCTTCCACTTTATGTGAAGTATTATTACTGCTAATAATCCCTGGAAAAGTTCTCTCTGCATTTCCATCCTGCTTTCTAGAAAATGGCGCCACCTACTTTCACACCTTTTAATTGAACTATTTTTCATTAAACAGGTAATTTCAAGGTATCCAGAATGTATTATACAAGCTTGTATGGTTTCACACCAAATCAGCAAAGTATTCAACAGCTCATCTTACTGCATACACAATGCCTGGTAGGTATGTGTATACAAACAAAAGTACCATACAGACTTACCAAGCCCCTCCTTATTGATCTATCCTTATTGATCTATTTTTTATTAACTCGTGTTGTGCAACCAAACAATAAAAACAACAGTTTACCATTAAACTCACTTTCTAATGGTTTTCTTGCCATATTACTGAGTTACCTATGAAGTTATTGGTGGCTATTTTATACTCTACTACACAAGAAGTAAACATGTCCTAATAGCTTTGATAGCTTTTGCAGCACTTCCCAAGTGAAAAATAATGAAGCACTAAAATGACAGTGCTATCAGAATTAAAATACTGTGTCACTGGAAAATAAAAATTAATAAATACACATATTTTTCACCTTACTACTGTGCAAAACTAAGATACAGTACAAATACTTGCATTTGTAAAACAAGCTTTCTTCATAGTTTTGATAAGTGAAAAAAATGTAGACTGTATAAAATAAAACTTTCATTACGCTTTAAAACAACACTAAAAAATGTAAATTATGTGATAAAAACAGACTGCTATAGGACTTGTCTCAGAATCTTTTAACAGTCTTTACATGTCTGAGAAAATTATTCCTGAAAATACACACTGTATAAACAAAAGCTGATGACTGAACAGAATTGTTTTAATCAACATAAACACACAACAGCATAAAGTTTTGGAAAGTCTTCCTAAAGCCTTACAATCTAAATAAACTATACGTGGGGGCAGGACTAATTCCAGTCCCTTACAGTTGCATAATTTGGGAGTACTTTGACTAGCTTTCAGTTGAGGTAATCTGCTAACAACAATATGACTAGAAGCAAATTTGGATTCTGTACAGTTTTATAAATCACACTGCATTAAGCCATGTGACTAACATCTGTTGCACATTGTTTTTGCTTTGATCCTTCCTTCAGGGGAAAAGCAGAGGCAAAGATGTTTCTTGTTTTGATAGGGATATATATATATAAATATATCTGCAGTATTAAATATTTATGCAAAGCAAACGTAGGCAACATTCCCCTTGCTCCTGATAGCAAGATGATACAGTATGTCCTGTCTCTTACTTATTGGGAGAATTCACTTGGCAAAATTAGATCGACTCCACTGACATTTGTCCACCTGATATGCTCGTTTTCTTCAGTTTTCCCGTGTTGCAGATCAACACAGATTTCACCACGGTAAAACTTTACATGGGCTCATAGGGTTTTACATTGGTACGATGGAGGTTTTTGAGATACCTAAGACCTTGAAATATATTCTAAATCCTATGGAAAGCCAGTCTGAAAAGCAGATGTTTGATAGGTTTCTGACAAAGCCTCTGCATATAAATCTAACTCTGTTATATCCTACTATCGTGGTAAAAGTCTTTCTCAGTGTGATTGTTTCACACTTCTGAACCACAAAGATGATATCAACGTGTAGATTTTTGTCAAGTTTCCCATTCAGTACCCGTTGCCGGCTGGTGTTATGTCTACACACATCTCTTCAACCATTCCAATTAGCTGAAGATAAATGTAGTTCATTCTGGAGGTCACTGACTCTGACCTGATTGCCGTCAAGCAAGAGGCTTTGCAGATACTATTGGCTCAGCATGTCCAGGTTGTTGAGATAAAAATTAGTCACAGGTTCCATTTTGGTTCTTTCTACAGAGTTTCTTAGGCCACACAGGTTCCTGTGTACGCCTGTCTTACTGTTATATTCTCCAGTCAGAAGTTCTGTAGGCTGTTGATCAACACGTTTATCTTGCTGAGACAAAGGCACAGGACTCAGTGTGGTAATGGCTCTCTAACTCTTCCACTTCTAGGCCATGCCTCACATAACTGCAGCTTACAGGGTTGATACTGGCTCACATGTCCTACAGACAATGTTCTTGGTTTCTAGTCATAGCTTAGTCTGAACTTAACACTGCAGCTGCAGGTTGTCCTGATACTACTGTTTAACAGAACTGCTACTGTTTAACAGAACTTAGAGGAAAAAAAGAAAAAAGAAAAAAGAAAAAAAAGAAGCCATTATTCATTATTATCTTGTTATCTCAAATTCATTACTATCTTGTTTTTTTCTAGCACTATAGTGGATTAGTGTGATGGTATGCATGAACACAGCATGAACTGGGATGCCTAGGAGTAGAAGCAATAGGAGGATCACACAGTAAGGAAAAGGCTCTCCATGTCCTGTGCTAATGGCACGCTGATTAGCGAGTGGATGATCAAGACTTCAGCACACCTAAATGCAGTTTCCAAAGACACCCAGGCTTGAAGACAAAGAATGGAGAACAAAGCCTGATGACTCACCAAGTCGAATAGAATGGAAATGCTGATCACAGTCAGCTTCAAAAGGGTACAAAAAGACATATTCAAAAAGGCATATCCAAAAGCTGCAGCACATGGTTGCCAACCCAAGAAGAACCCAAGACACATTAAGGACCCAAAACGTGTCCTTCATGTCATCATGGCTGATCCAGAGCCTGGACACAAGTATTTTGGTGCCTGACTGTTGGACAGACTTCTTGGACACCATGCACATTCCAGCACACGCTTCACTCTGACTGTGTCAGCTTTCAAAGAGATTTTGTTGCAGGCCAACTAATTATTTCTAAAGGAAGACAGACAGGGATCTGTGCTGCAGTTGTGCACACCATTTCACATCAACAGGAAAGAAAGGGGCTAAACAAATAGCACTCCTTGGGGCAGCTTCAATGTACAGGAACAGATATATATCTCAGGGGGTGAGAATGAATCTAGTACAAAGTAAACCCTCAAACTGTACATAAGCTAGATGTAGAGGCCTTTGTAGTGACTACTTCAACCCATTCATCCACTGTGTTACTCACTAACATAGACAATTACAATAATAGGGCAAGTATTTTAAGACTGCTTTTTCATCTGATTTTTATTTTTCTCGTTGTTCTCGTTTTTTTTTTTTTTTTTTTTTTGTTTGTTTGTTTGTTTGTTTGTTTGTTTGTTTGTTTTTTGTTTTTTCCTTTAAAAGAGTAATACAAATAAATATTCAGAAGCAAAAATGTCCAGAAGCATTTGTAAAGTTACTGGCTTGCAACTACTGATCATGTCTAAGCATGGTGATCTTTAAATTACAGCTTAGCTCAACATTGTGTAACTTGTTTGTCCCAGCCTTTGAATCTGATTTCAGTGTAAAAAAAGGACATAATGTACTTACTATCTGGTATCTGAACTAGCTTAAAGGAACTGATTGTGTGAACTCACTCAGCTCAGCTGAATTTCTCCATGACAAAACATCCATGACACTATGTACTTCAGCATCCGTTCCCTTCCTGGTTTATTACAGGCAGAAAAAAAAAAAAAAAAAGCAAAAGCAAAGGCCAGCCAATCCCAACACACTCTCCAAAAATAACAGTGAAGGATCACAAGTTCTTTCCACAGTTGCTGAACCCCGTCTTTCCTACAGTAACAAAAATGTGTACTTTGCTGACAAATTAACACTGCTTAAGCTGTTCTTAAAAATTTGGCCATCCATCAGACCCTGTAAACAACCAGAATTTTTCATCCAAAAATAGAAAACTTTCTTGTGGAGGGTGTGGTAAGCCACATCAACACTCACCTCCAAACATTCTTGGTCAAACCAAAGAAGCGGAAGGCTATTTAATTTTAAAGAAAAAACATTATAGACTACTGCAGTAATGCGTAAAGGAGTTGGAAGTGACACACTGTGGAAGGAAACCAAAAAGAAAAAGGAAATTACGTTCCTTGGCAAAATGGGTCCAAAGCTGCCAGCATCTGATGGTGGCCATGTTGAAAAATGAGTTCTACATCCTTAGCCAAACAGCAGCCGCAGCAGCAGCAGCTTATTGAAGGTTGTAGTCACTGCCCAGCAGCAGATTCAGCAGCAAATTTAACTAATCAGCATATAAATGTCAGAAAGTAACACTAGCCAAACAGACTGGATTAACTATTCTAAAAGCACAGAACATGTGACAGATGGAAAAGATGCCTTTTGACACATGCTGGAGACTCCCAAAGATTACAGTCCCAACTCAGAACTGTAAAGCCCCCCCAGGCCAATGTCCAGCCCATTGCTGCTGAAGTTAGGGGAAAACCTCAGACCTCACATGACATATCACCACAAACAAAGTCAGAACTTTGCTAAGGAAACTAGCAATGGATCACGAGACACTAAAGAAAGGTTTGGTTATTCCCTTGCATAACGGGTAAATGAAATTCAGCCTAGGTGTTTGTGAATTCCCACGTTAACAGAAGTGGGGACTGAGCAGAGAAAGAAACAGTTCAACAAATGACAAAGTCAAAAGGATTAAGTATACTGCTGACCACCACAGGTCTGATAAAACTGTCCTTCAGAAACGAAGTTTTCCAACTGACAGAATGTTACAACAGCAAAGAAAAATAATAGCAAATACAGGAAGTATAGGATGCAAACCATTAAGCAGAGGGAGACATAGCTGAATGGTCAAGATCAAAGTTAGTACTGAATTACAACACAGATGAAGAAAGGAGACTATACAGTAGCATAGAAGGGGTGAATGATATGAAAGAAGAAAAAATAGACATGCAGCAGCTGAGAGAAGTGAAAAAAATCCTAAATGCCAATGCTATTAAAAGAGATATCATGAGATAAGTTTTCAAAGAGGACAATGATAAATAAGACCAAAAGCTACACTGAAATCTAGGAGTATTAAGTTACCTTGGTCAGAGGCAGTAAGCATATCATAAAGTTTTTGCAGACAGTCTCAAAGTTGGGGGGGGGGGGGAGGGAACTGTGACAAGAAACGCTTTCCCTCCTGATTCATATGAAGTCAGCTCTTTAGCACCAAATTTTGTTTATACAAGAATTGACTGGAAAAATAGCATATTTCTGTTTTGAATCCTGGCTGCAAAGGTGTATAATACTGAAAGCCTCATCTAACCCACATCCAACCACTTGGTATGCAGTAAGAAAAACAATCTGATCATAACAATAACTTAATAAGTTGTATTGGTGGCAATGCAAGATGAAATATTCTAAATTATTCCATTAATTTTTGAAGATGGTTATGGTAAGGTTTGTGGGTTTTTATGGTTGTTGTTGTTTGCCTGTGTGTTTGTTTGCCACAGTCTGCCGCAGACTATGTGAATACGGATACTGTTACTAGAAACAAGCTAACATACATATTTGGGAAGGTTTTTGGAGAAATGTGTAAAGAACATACAGTTGAGAGAAAAATGATTCATTGCAGAGAAAGACCTAATTTTCATTTCATAACCCATGTTCTAAGTGTTCTGCTTGGATTATTTTTAGCTTATGTTAATTTTTCTTTTTATTTGTCTTTCTTCCCAAACTTTCTGGAAGTTAAAAAACAACAACAACAACAACAACAACAACAAAACTTGAATCTCTGCCCCAAAGTAATTCACTATCTGTATTGCACAAGATCTAAAACCTTGTGTATGTTGCTCACTTTAAATTACCTGACAATCACACTTCTGGAAAAACGTCAAAACCAGCAGAGAGTTCAACCCACAGACACGGAGAAACATAAATCTTCTGTTGAGCTCTCTTTTTGTTTGTAAACATTCTGTGGTCCTTCCACTTGCTTCACAATCACCTTAAACTTTTCCTCATATAAGCTTATTCTGAATTTCATCTTGTAGAAGGAAAGGGAACAACATTAAAAACAAGCCCTTTTAGCACCAGTTCATAGAAAATCCACTCAAAAAAGCCTTTCTAACAGAAGTGAGAATAAACATCAGATAATTGCAAAAATGCATGTAAGGACTTTGAAAGCCTTGTTTCACAGTTTTGGACAGGCTTATGGGTTTGCTCTTAATTAAAAGACACTTTTAGGCCAATTTGTTTCAAAAGAGCCCAAGACAGGGCACATGCAATTATTAATAACAATAATAGAAAAAACAAATCTAACAAATAGCATAAATAGGATAATCAGAATGCTGCAACAGGCTCTGAAGACACTCCTCTCCCTTGTCCATCATTGACTTTTTGTCACTTCAAAATGTCGGGGGCTGTGAGATCCCTAATGAGCATTTCTAACACACAAACATTTTCTAATGAGACAAAAAAAAAAAAGTCTTAAGTAGGGTGCTAACACCATCTTGAAGTTTACTCAAATTTTAGCCTTACATAAATGTAAGTTTTGAGATTTGCAAGTTTCAGAAAGAAACTACTGCTGTGTTCTTCACGTTGCAAGACCAAAAGGAAAAGCACTCCACAGGAACTGTTTGAAAGGGCTACGTGTTCTCTTCTGTAATTAGGTACTTTGGAAGACCTATTCCCTTACTCTGTCTCTTGGTCACTACCCAAAATTAAAATAGTAACAGACAGAAATAACATGCAGGAACTGGTACTGCAGCAATTTACTACATTTGTAACGTTTATACTTCACTGGTGTCAAATATACAGTTTGGAGGACCAGAAGGAAATTCGGTATTTTTCACTGTGCCATGCAAAACACACCAATCAAAACTGTTTTCTTTACCTACTGATCTAGCTCTGCTTGGAATATGTTCACTAGCTCTATATCATCTTATAGTCTGTTCTCTTGAGGGTGCCTATGTCCTTGCTCATGCCTGTTTATTTTACTTCATGTTATCACTTCTCAGCACCCCCTATACCAGTTTGTCTTCACAACATTGATAAGTAACTACTTCACAACTCTGCCTGTGCCTTTCTCCTTGCTGCCTCCTGATGTCTACACCCCTGCAGCTGAAAACAAGAGAAAGTCAGCAGTTTGGCCTCCGTCAAAACATTACAAACAATATGCTTGGAAGCAGTCTTTATGCACAGAACTGCCTAGCACAAGGCACTTCAGTATGGACACACATAGCTGCAGTGAGCACTGGAGGCAGTCCATACTTGGTAGGATTGGTATCACATGCTAATTCTCCCTGTTTCTCAGCTGGAAAGCAGTGAGACACACTTAACATAACATACACTACAAGCATGACAAGGAGAACTGGTATTAGGATTATCTCCTTATTTATTTATTTATGTATTTATTCTCCCCATGTATTAGAAGTGGTGCTTCAGGTAACTCACTGCACAGCAGAGATGGGCATTCAGTTTCAAAACAGCCTTACGTTTCCCACTTCTCTAAAAGGGATGCCCATAAATAACAGAAGTAGCACGAAATCCCAACTCTGTTTTCTTTTTTTCTTTTGAGTGGAATGCAGGGCTTTTTATGTGATTAACAAGGACTCAAGGATAAGATCCTTAATTGTTGTGTTCACAGGAAGTTATTTTGTGCACAACTGTCCAACAAAAACTAAATCCACCTAAACCAAAGATAAAGGGGTGAATTTTTGATTCCTCCAGAGTTCCAAAAGATAAATTACATGAGAAAGCATCATCAGAATCTTTTTTTGTGAACTGAGCTCTAAACTCTCAATTAAAAACTCCTGATTTGCACAAGATCTCCTGTGTTGTTTTTTTCTAACAATATACCTCATGAGAATTAGAAACAACATTTAATAACTCACTCATCATCATTAAGAGCTAAAAAAGACAAACATATACAAGATTATATTTTTCAGGATTAATCTGTTACAGTTTAACTTTCATAGATAAATTATGATCCTAAGCACATGGGACAGATCTTCTCCTAACTTCATGGAATTACTCATGATCTACACCAGCATTATGGAGACCACACCATTCATTTCAATAGACTAAAAATAAGAAAAATTGTCAGCTGCATATATTGCCTGGTTGCTGAAATTGCACTTATATGGGCAAAAGCAAATTGCTTCTCTGTAAATAATACTTGGAAAACTGTATGAAAAATATCAGTACAAAATCAAAACATTAAATTATAAACCAGTTGTCATAAGTATAGGAAGGGAACAGAGCTTGTTTAGCATGTAGTTATTTGTAAAATACTGGTATTTTAGATAACTTTTACATTTTTGTCAAATACTTAGTGTTCTAAAATAGGTTACAGGTCTTTGGCTCATGGCTTCATTTCTCTTTCTGGAGTTACATATGAACACTCATTGTAGGATTAGTGGGAAGAGGCCTGCTTTTCTGTTTGTTTGCTTGTTTATTTGTTCTGAGGGATTGGGAGACATAGAAGGGAAGAAATTCAAGAGATTTTTCTTGGCACTATAGTGCCAGTTCAGTCTCTGCTTGGCTTACATCAAACTAAGGTAGAAAAAGACTTAGAAAAATAGTCATGATAGATGTATTTATATCTAGACACTAATGAAATGTCCCTTACCATAACTCTGTTGTACCTAAAATCATTTCTCAGTTGAAGAGGAAACCCAAAAAGAATCTAAGAAATCTATCTCTGCTGCTTTCATCCAATCAAACCAAACAGTAAAATCAACATTGGCTACTTTACAAACAGTAAAATCAGCAAAAACTACTACCGCTCACAGTAAGAAAAAAAAAAACAGAAGCACCCCCTTTTCCTCATTCATACTGACTGATAAGCAGTGACTTCTGAAATAAGTGTGTCGTATAAATCATTTCCAACAACTTAACCACATTCAGAAACAATTTCTAAACTACTAAATTAAATCATTCTATTGCCCAACTGCAGAAACATTCCATACAAGATTACATCACAGACAATAATACTATAGAATGCACATCCTTAGACTATTAGATCTTGTCACTAGAGATTCCATACCTTATCCACAATTCCAATAGCTTTCACTTCTTTAATGTACTGAAACTTCTACACATGTAATCAGCATTTCCAAGATCAGAATTAATAATGAAAACGTATACCATGTTTGTTTTTTGTTTTTAAAAAACAAACAGTTAAAAAAAGCAAGCAGTACACACTATTTCAAAACATATTTTTATTAGTATTAGCAGCCCAGAAATTTGGAGTATGCATTTCAAACTTGGCAAAGAGCTACTACTTACTCTTAAAACCAAGAAGAGTTCAGGAAGGCTGTACAATGTTAGAACACTGGTTTTGGGCTCAAAGGACCTAGACCAACTTCTTTGGGGAAAAAAAAAAAAAAAAAAAAAAGAGCAAAACAGAGTGACCACTTCATATGAATAGTTTTGGTGTTTTGTTTAAACTTGACACCATGGCTGCAATGAAATAGACTGACATTTGCAGCTGGCAACTGGTGCCAGAAGTAAAGAAGTGTGGATTTAATGGATTTAAAGCTTTCCATAAATTTCCTTTTGCTTTGAGCATCACTTATCTTGCAGACTGCATTTAAAATCTAAAATATATTGCTTGCTTCTCCACAGGTGTGGCCAGCAAATTAGGGATTATGAAAGACAGAGAGACAAAGAATGCTTAGAATACCTGCTATAGCAGCAAGTCAGGTCAGAAATAACCACATGATAGGAGTCTGTGGCTGCTTTGAACGCTGACTTTTTTTGGCCCTTTTCAAAGTAATCATACAGCATCAAAAAAATTGGCCACAAAGTTAACTATCTTCTTTCTTAACACTTACAGCACATACAAGGCAAAAATCTGCATTTATAAGCACTTTACTATTTATATGACTCAGAAATTGGAATGGAACGTTACAGTGTTATTGACTGTTGGTAATAATAATAATAAACACAAGACTGAGCTATTTCAATACTGATCTGCAACAAAACTTTCCATCATCTTATGCAGTTCTGTTAGTAGGGGAAAAAAAAAGTTAAGGTAGAGATAAAAAAGACAGAGAGAGAAAAACTCAGTTCTGAAACCTAGTTTCAAAATCTCAAAAATAATATTCAATAATGACCAGTAATTACTACTTTTATCTCTCCATATTCTATCTCTCTATACACAACTGTTTTGAAGAAAAAGAATAAGTTTACTTTTTAAATTCTGTGCAACTCCTGTGACAAAAAAAAATCATTAGCACTACATACTTACACATAAACAGGCACATACATGAAGGACAGTCACAGATATATGTGATCTTAGTATCACAGAATCATCTGGTTTGGAAAAGATCATCAGGATCACCAGGTCCAACCATCAGCCTGACCTACTGAGTCCCATCACTGAAGAATAACCGTAAGCACCATGTGCACACATCTCTTAAACACCTGAAGGGATGGAAACTCCACCACTTCCCTGGGCAGCCCACTCTGCCCATCACACTGTTGAATGTCGTGTGATTAGATATGACCCATTGATCTAGCCTATCCAGATCCCTCTGCAAAGCCTTTCTACACCCAAGTGGATAGGCAGTCTCGCCTAACTTTGTATTGTCCACAAGCTTATGTAGGGTGCACCTGATCCCCTCATCCAGATCATTGACAAAAACATTAAACAAGACTATTTGTAGTACTGAGGCACGTGGAATGCTGCTGCTGACTGGATTCCAACTGGATTTAACTCCATTCACCATGACTCTTTGAGCCCAGCCATCCATCCACCAAGCACCTGTCCAAGCCATAAGCAGATAGTTTCTCCAGGAGAATACCGTGGGAGATGGTGTCAAACACTTCACTAAAAGCCACGTAGGCAACATCCACAGCCATTCCCTCATCTACTAAGCTCATCTTGTATTAGAAGGCGATCAGGTTAGTCAGGCAGGACCTGCCCTTCTTAAAAACACGATGGCTGCTTCTGATCACCTGATTGTCTTTTATGTGCTATGTGATGGCACTCAGGATGATCTCCTCCACAACCTTCCATGGGAGTGAAGACAGACTGACACGCCTGTAGTTCCCTGGCTCTTCCTTCCTGCTGTCTTTGTAGTCTGAAGTCACATTTGCTGGGTACCCTGAGAACAACTGGCCTTACTAATAAAGGCTGACACACAGAAGTCATTAAGTACCTCAGCCTCATCCTTATCTTTCAGCACTATATTTCCCCTCACATCCAATAAAGGACTGAGGTTCTCCCTAGTCCTCCTTTTGCTGATGATATATTATCAAAAGTATTTTTTTTTGTCCTTTACTGCACTAGTCAAATTGAGTTCCAGTCAGCTTTTGGCCCTTTTCATTTGCTCCCTGAGCAACCTGACAACAGCTCTGTAGTCCTCCTGAATTTTCCATCCATTCTTCCAGAGCTCATAAACTCTTTTTGTTCCTGAGTTCCTGAAGAAGCTCTCTGTTCAGCCAGGCTGGTCTTCTTCCTGGCTGGCACAACTTTTGGTGCATTGGAACAGCCAGTTCCCACTGCTCTAGGATTTTAATCTTGAAGAAAGTTCAGCTTTCCTGGACTGCTCTGCCTCTAGAACAGCCTCTCGAGGGTCTCCTGTCAACCAGGTCTCTGAACAGGCCAGTGTCTGCCCTCTGGAAATCCACAGCAGCGGTTCTGCTAACTGCCTTCCCTACTTCTCCAAAGATCAAAAACCATATCACTTCGTGATGGCTGTGCCCAAGACAGTTTCCAGCCAACATACCATCCACAAGTCCTTTGTTTGCCAACAGTATGACTATGTATACATACATGGTTAAGCATCCATAATCTGTATGATATACACTATATATAAGATACATAATCAAATAGCTGCCCTTCATATATGTGTATATATACATACTTTTCATGAGCCAAAGAATTTTATGCCAGCTTTAAGCCAGGGACAAGTTTTTACAGCCAGTTATAAACCACTGGAATAAAAGTTCATATTGGAAATGCTTAACTATAACAGTGCTAGTGGGCTCTGCAATAACTCCAATCTCAGAATTTAATAAAATGCAGTCGCTATTCTACAGTAGCAGCACAAAGAGCCCCATTAACTCTCCAATTACTGCAGGAAGAAATAACATTTTTTGCAGCTAAAGCCAAGAGAGATGGAGGGAATGAAGAAGGAATTGCTTCATGTTCCAACTTAAAGCCTCAGTTTAAAGTAATGGGACATATTAAGAGGCTTATTCTACACAATGTAATATTTATTTCACTCGTTTCATGTAAGTGAATTTCTGTATAAGAGCCAATTTTAAGAATGTTTATTTAATAAATAATGGGGGAAGGGAAGGGAAGGGAAGGGAAGGGAAGGGAAGGGAAGGGAAGGGAAGGGAAGGGAAGGGAAGGGAAGGGAAGGGAAGGGAAGGGAAGGGAAGGGAAGGGAAGGGAAGGGAAGGGAAGGGAAGGGAAGGGAAGGGAAGGGAAGGGAAGGGAAGGGAAGGGAAGGGAAGGGAAGGGAAGGGAAGGGAAGGGAAGGGAAGGGAAGGGAAGGGAAGGGAAGGGAAGGGAAGGGAAGGGAAGGGAAGGGAAGGGAAGGGAAGGGAAGGGAAGGGAAGGGAAGGGAAGGGAAGGGAAGGGAAGGGAATACACAGAACATGTGATGCACAGTGCAAGTGCTCACTACCAGCTGCCCAATGCCCAGCCAGTCATACAGTATGGAATATCCATCTGGTCATTTGAGGCCAGCTGTCCTGGCTGTGTTCCCTCCCAGCTCATTGTGCACGCTCAGCCTCCTCACTGGCAGGGCAGGACAAGAAACAGAGTCCTTTGCTTTGTGTAAGTACTGCTCTGCAACAACTAAAACATCAGCATGTTACTACCACTATTTTCATCAAAAGTCCCTAACAGAGCACCATAACAGGTGCTATGAAAAAAAATTAACCCTATCCCAGCTAAAACCAGGACAAGCAATTTTATCATTGCTCGAATTGATGAAAAACAAATTTTGGTTTCCATCAAGAGATGATCTTGTTTTATTTTTCTTGCAGGTTTGCATTCAAAAGGACATCTGCTAATAGTTAATAGGCTAACAAGATTGCTCGGCACATTAGTAAGGGAATATATTGTGCCTGAAGTACTCCAAATCCTGGTTTGATCGCAAAATGACAACTGCATGAAGGACTGTGATTGCCGTGGTGGCAAATTACACCTCAGGCTCCAGATAAAAGTCAGAAAATGTTCTGAATGTGAAAATACCAATAAGTTAATACACATGTGTTTTACAGACACATACTCTGAATTACTGCTACTAACAGATAAGTCTCCAACACAGATGAATTTAGTACAGCTTTATTGTTTTGAAATAGTATGATAATGCTTTAGCAAAAGTAAAAATTACTAAGTTGCTACTCTGCCACTAAATCAATATTAATTTCATAAAAATTTGACTTAATTCTGAAGACTTTGAGACCAGATCCAGATTTCTGTAACAGTGAAAAAAAAATCGAGGGAAAGACAGACAAAAATCAAACATAATGTGCTAAATATTTAAATGGCTAGAAGACATGTCCCAGATCTCTTTAAATTCAAAACTGAATGTAGGTTATAGCCAATATAGCCATACAGTCAGTTTTGAATATCATGTCTGACTGCTTTTCCGGTATTAAAAACAAAAACAACATTTTAAATAGATACCCAACTTTTCCTCTCTTGCCAAGTATTTACTCAGCTGGTATCACATTTCCCCCTCTCCATTCCACAAGGCAAATCTCTGGAGTCCCTTTGCTAAGCACAGGTATACTGAGATTATTATTCATAGCAGCTTTGTTTTATTGCAACAGAGCACTTAAAGCTAGCAAACACTCCAAGTATCTACCTGAAGAACTACTATTTAAAAGAAAACCCATGTAAATTAAAATGAATCTCTACAGTTACAACTCACTGTGGTAGTCCTTGTGCTAGACAACATGCATTTCATACATAATCTCCACAATACTAAAATAAACCATTTTTGCTTATTTGCATGTGATTTTACAAAATCACAGAATCACAAAATCAAATTTTCCAAAGGAAAAAATGCTAATTGTAAAAATTGCCTCTTGAAAAAGCTTGGTAATTTGCAACCTTTTGTAACAAACTCGGCCTAAGTGGTATTGTACTCAGAAAGAAAACAGAGAGCCTAAGGTTAAAACAATGATTTATGCTCCATTCCGATTTAGCACTTTTGTTTGCATTGATGAATGGACTACTTGTTATTTTCAGCCAAATTTCATGCTTGATTCTTCATCTTGGAAATACAAGAACGACAGATACTATTTCTTCCTAGATACTCTCCACTATACTCCAAATTCTATTTAAAAAAAAGCACTGAGCAAAGCAAACAACCACTACTTGCAAACGTTGGTAGGAGGTATAAGCTCAAAAAACTTTTATTTAAATTCAAATGACATTAAATTTACTTGCATCATTACACCAAATTTAGCTTATGAACTTTGGACTTTAACCAAGTCACGATCCTGGCAACAAATTTATAAAGCAGATATGCAAGCCTGTTTTTTGATCAAAACGTAGAGGACTCTTGCATGTAAACTTGAGGACATACAAAATTATTTGTAGTATCGGGCATTGAATTCTCATACAACTTGCAGACTCCCATATATAAACAAAAAGAACAAAGAAAAAAGAAGAAAAGGACAAAAAAAAAAAGACAAAAGAAAAATGAAAAATAGACAAAAAAAAAAAAGAAAAAAGAAGAGAAAAAGTAAAAGGGGGAAAAAAAGGAAAACAGAAAAAAAAAAAGAAAAAAGGAAAAAAAAGTCACACTAGACTTACAAGCAACCAAGTACACAAGATTCCAGTTAAGATTCTCACTACATAATGCATCAAAAATAGGTTACAAATCCATTTTTCTTTCTCCAGACATCATATTTTTAGCTTGAACTCTTGTATGTGTTATTTCTGTCTGGATAACTAACTAGTGATACACCAAAAATAGACTAAGGAGTGTTCATGTTCAAGCTTTACTTTTGCAAATATTTCCTAAAACTAACACAACTCAAAATGCTGACCAAAAAGTTTATATAAACGTATACTCTCACAAAAGGCTTGAGCTGAGGCAAATGGTCAGTCACAGCTCTGCAAGACTGAACAATGCTAAAGACTGACATTTAGGTTTGACATTTGGGTGGT
This sequence comes from Anas platyrhynchos, assembly GCF_047663525.1. Taxonomy (NCBI): domain Eukaryota; kingdom Metazoa; phylum Chordata; class Aves; order Anseriformes; family Anatidae; genus Anas; species Anas platyrhynchos. Next base: position 44,915,686 of record NC_092621.1, on the reverse strand, counting down.
TTCCAATCGTCGTGGCTTTCTATAGACTTATCAGTTGTCATTGGAACACTGTAGATTTACAGACTGGATAAATGATGGCTACATACGCACAGATCAAAGAGCCTGATTTGTTGCTGTTTTCCTTTTCAATTCAAAAAGTTAACAACCTTAGTGAAATGGCCTGGAAAGACTCAAGAGTACTGCTGAAATATGTTTTTTAGAAAAAAGGGATATTCCTTCTACTTGATATACCATCTAGGACCATTTGCATGACGGAAGAATAGAGACAAAGCTGGGTTGCTAACTCCTCTGTTAGCCAGCAATATAAGTTGATGTGTTGTACAATTATTCAATGATTCTAAGGACCCTCTACATTTCAGTCATCAAACGCCACTTGGGTTTCAAGGGTGCCAAATATATTTGAAAATAACGTCACTTATTTTAGAAATAGGATTCAAATATCCTATCAGGATTCTCCTTTGAAAACATCAGTATCTTATTTATAGGTTCTTTGGTTTTAGTTATTTGCTAGCTCTGCTGAGCAAAATTGCTGTACGAACAACCAAACAGCTAAGCTCAAAGGTCAATACACCCCATTATTCTACTTTCAGCAGCTACTACTGCTGTAAAACTAAGTTATTAAACGCTTATCGAAAAACATAAGAGCAGGGTACATACCAAAGAGCACTCTTTTCATCGTACTCTCATAGCTCCTGGCGACGTGTGATGTGACTAGTCACATAACTGATACATGGAGCTTCACGTACAGATCTTTAGTTGCACTAGCACCAGTACATTTAAAGTTCCAGTTTTCAAATCCGAACAGAACAAGTACTAATCTTATGTTACTCCAACTACATGTGCTGGAAACAAACACACAACAAATCTGAAGACCACTGTTTCAAAAAAAGTCCTTCGACTCAACATAAACAAAGGCTTACAGCCTCCAAGGGAATAAAATAAGTATCAGTGCATTTGCCATGAAAAAGTAGAAGGCTGGTAAGCAGTATGGAAGGCCCTAAAAATGCAAAAGATCAGTGTGACTGTGAAAGGCCCTCTATGGGCAAGGAAGCAATAAAGACTTCCATGGAAAAAGAGGGCTTATGCAAGACAGTCAAAGTCTCAAGCACAAGCTCAGATGGCACATAAAGCCAGGGTCTATATTTGAAAGAACTCTTTCTTCCCAGATGGAATGAAAAAGAACACAGAATTCAGATTTTCTGTAGGTTTTGCCAAAAGGAAAGGAGATTAGAGAGCTGGAGATCAGTGGGAAGAGATTTTGAAAATGGGATCAACAAAACTGGACTGGGAATGAACTGATCTGAAGACAGTGTATGCCCAAGGAACACACACCACCTATTTTTTATTTGAAGTTTTTCCACCAGTTTTGTTCACATGAGTAACTCTACTCATGGCCCACTCTACTGTGATTCTATGATCCGTAAGAAATTTTTCACTCAGAGGGTGGTGAGGCCCTGGCACAGGCTGCCCAGAGAAGCTGTGGATGCCCCATCCTTGGAGGTGCTCAAGGCCAGGCTGGATGGGGCTTTGGGCAGCCTGGTCTGGTGGGAGGTGGCCCTGCCTATGGCAAGGGGGTGGTCTTTAAGGTCCCTTCCAACCCAAAGCATTCAGTGATTATGCAGTTCTACTGGCAACTGTGGAATTATCTAGGTATTTAAATGCCAGTGGAGTCTACATTCAATCCCTCAGTGTCATCAACAGCAACAAGGGTTGTGAGGCATTGGAACAGGCTGCCCAGGGAGGTGGTGGAGTCACCATCCCTGGAAGTCTTCAAAAGACATTTAGATGTAGAGCTTAGGGATATGGTTTAGTGGGGACTGTTAGTGTTAGGTTAGAGGTTGGACTCGATGATCTTGAGGTCTCTTCCAACCTAGAAATTCTGTGATTCTGTGAAAACCATGGAGCTACCTCTAATCTCCTTCTTATAACCTGTTAGCTCTCAAAGCATAAAAATGACAGCCATCTTATGGTGTAATGGCGCTTCCCTGGCTCTAGAGTCTTTGCAGTCTCCTTTTTTTCATCACTCTTCTTCCCCCAATTTTCTCCCTTCTGCTGGTGAGAGAACTTTAAATCAGATGAAAGGTGCCGTTAAGTATTCATGTAACTGGAAGTTCTACAGAAAGCACTGAATCTCCAGCTTTTCAGCTATGTAAATTTGCTCCACAATGCTTTATTAATTTGTTGGTTTTTGTTTTTTTTTTTAATTGTATGGTTTAACATAACATCACCAACAAAGTCGTGGGCCACATTCTTCTTTTACTAATATAAATCTGGGAGAAGCTATACTGAAGTCACTTGAACTAAAATAGCGTGAAAACCAAAAAGAATGCAAAATTAAATTTTCCAACTTCAAAGATCTGCAGGAAGCAAGAGATGATGACTGCAATTATTATATGCAATCAAGATTCTGTTTCCATAAAGAAATCCATAGCAAATTAAAAAAGACAGGAAGGGATGTACAGAAAGTGTAAGTAAAATGAACATGCTTTCAAGTAGAGTTTTTCCCATAAAGTCAGACTTCAAGAGAAACGTAGCCGCCCCACAGTAGTGGCTGCTGCAACTGACATCTTAAGACGCCTAATTAGGTCACTCTATGCATGCACTATCATCATTTCATACCACTCTAACATGCTGGGGAAAACAACCCCCTTAAGAAAAGGGAAGCATTTTGGGATATAAAAAACACAGTAAGTATCAGCTAATGAGGAACAGAGAAAGAAAAGTGCCAAACACTGTAAAGCCCTGAAACTTAAGATAATGACTAAAATTTATGACTGCTTCCTTCCCTGGCAGACAGGAGTACAATTAGAATTCTCAAAACAACAATCCCTTTGTGCTGGCATGCTGTTATGTTTATACTGCTACAGATAGACTAGAAGATAAAAAAGTAAATAGTACAGCACCCTTTTTAACCCAAGATAATAGCACACTTTTTTTTTTTTTCTTTCTTTCTTTTTTTTTTTTTTTTTTTTAACGTGGCTTTGGGCACAGTTTTGCACATAGCTTAGTCTTAACTGAAGTCATTTGGGTAATTATCATTGCATGGGCAGGAATTAACCATTTACGTTAGCTTGCTATATGCACAGAACCTCTGTTTGGAAAAAAAAATCACATGAAACAAGAACAAACGAGCTATTATGAGTCACTTAATAATTCCCTTTGCTGTCCAAACAGCTTGACATTTAAACAGCTTAAATTATTCCTTTATTTCCATTTTTTAAAATTTGAATGTGCTTGGCTTGATGAACTGTTGAAAGAAAAGCATCAGGAAGTATGCATGTCCTTTCTTTCATCCTTCACTTATATTCAATGATATGGATCACTTGGAACAGACAGTCGTTAGAAGAGGCATAAGGAAATACTGTAATAATGCTTATAGGTTTTCTCATCTCCTTCACAAAGAAAGCACTATTACAATATTCAGAATACGCAATCTGGATAACCACAGATGGTTTTGCAACAGAACACCCTGCAGGCATTCCCTACAGATTCTGGGAAAGGTACATGCTGGGGAAGCACTGACATCTTCCTAAATAGACATAGCATACCAGCAAATGAATCTTGAAGATTTCATCTACTGTGTGCTGTCATTTTGGCCTACACAGCTCTTGTCCCTTGCTCCTTCCTTTTGTATCGTGTGTACATCTTGCTCTTCCTGGTTCCACTGATCACTACTCCTGTCATACACCTAAATAAAATGGCTATCTTCTTACTCATTTACAGTGATGGGTCCATAAAGACCCATGTCAACCTGTAAGCATCATGCCTTTGAAATAAGAAATCAGTAAGCTGCTCTCCCCATTTCATACGGCTTCAAGAACATGTTACTCAACATCATGCTTACCTACAAATCAAACCTCCATGCAAAGCATCAGAAAATATAATCTGTAGTAGGCATCCAAAGCAACCAGGTCTCTTGACACTTTCATTTATGGGTTAATTGAGCAAAGAACTATCATTGCAAACTCAGTTTATGAGTATAAATAACTCATAAGTTATTTATAAAGCAATGAGGCTTATCTGACAAAGGAGAGTGTCACTGAATGCCGAAGTCTTAAACATTGCAGATCTTTTTAAAAGTAAATCTAAATCTAAATCTAAATCTATACAATATTATTATTGCATGCCAGCAGTATTTTCTACTTTTTTCCTTAAGTAAGATTGCAAGAGGAAATCTGGAGAAAGAAATCTACAGAAATACAAATCAAAACGTAGCATGAAACAAAAAGTTTCATTACTTGCTTAATTATACAGTTTGTAAAACAAAATCTAACGCAGTAAGCTTAGCAGTTTGAACTTCTGGTTCATCTAAGCACTTAGGCTGGCAGTTGACAACTGCTCTAATAGTTCCATACAAAACTAATAGTCTGTGAATACAGCTTTCCCTTCAGTCCTCCCCTTTCAAAATAACATTGCCTTTAATTCCTCCTTTAGATGTTTTTTCCGTAATATATATGCCTAAAAGCATCAATTCTAGTGTTGGCACTAGGCAAACTGTGAATCAAAATAGTGTTTCATTCTCTGCTATGAATAAATACTGTATCTGATTACCAACTTGCATATTTCTTATAACAGACAAAAAAAAATGGGGAATTTTAATTGTTAGACACTGCCATACTAGTACAACTAGTAGAACTAAAATTTTATTGTCACTGCACAACTGGAAAATGAAAAATATTTAATTAAGCTTTTTATTCTCCACAATTCCATGAAAATTTGATAATATAATCCTTAAGTTTTGCCTTCCTCAGCTTCCAAAGACCAGTGTTTGACTATAAAATCATAAATCACAAACAGCTTATCAATAAACTCTGCATCTGAATTTTAATATGCTTCTGTTTTGTCAAGACATAATGGTGAAGTCATTGACAAAAGAAAACATAACAAAATGATAGCAGTATCAAGTACTGAGATGAATAGATATAATAAAAGAACTTCAGTTTTGCAAATGAGGAAATTCAGAGACATATCTAATAAGCTTATATTTTTCTTCCTGAGCCTGATGAAAACTAAAGTTCATAGCACAAAGGATGTAAGTAAAGAAAACTAAGAAAACCCTACTAGGCAACTAGAGTTTTAAAACTGATTTAACAAAAATAACACAGCAACTTCATATTGATAGAAATTTGACACTGTTAATTAGATGATAAAAAGGAGTCTAAATAAATATAGAAGGTGAGATACCAAGAATTTTATTTACCTAGCCATTCCCAGGCTGGAAAAGTTGGAAGGAACTATCAAAACATCAAGCCTGGAAAAGGGATGGGTGCCCAGTGTTGTGTAAGCAGCTGAAAGGCACTGAGGAATGAGCTGAAGTAGATGTTCTTCACAGCATTTCATAAGGCACCAGGGAGCAAAGACTCTGTAAGGAATGACTCTCTGCAACCTGGCAGCAGGACTTTGGAAACGGCAGGGATATTCCACATGTCCACAGCTTTCTTCATGCCATCTGATAATAACAAGAACAAAAAATGGATTAATACGATATCAGAAACATGCACAACAGAGTATATTAACTCAAGGATATTTCCTAAGCACTGGAATGATATTTTCTAGTCACCAGAATCACAGAGTTAGTTCACATAAAACCATCTCATTTATCTTCTCATACCATTCATTCATGCAAAGCACTGTGAAAACATAGGTCAGAATCTTTACTACATACCTTACTGAAACTGATATAGTTACTCATAACTAAAAAAGATGAGAGTAGTCAAACCTTCTTTTTATAATAGATGTGAACCAATTGAACAAGTGCTGAAAATGTAGATAAACTAAGTAATAATACAACAATATTTGTTCAGAGAATTCCTGTTTAAATCATAACATTTTTATTTACCCCATAAACATATCAGGTGCAATAGAATGAAATTTAAAGTTTTTCTGTTGTTGTTGTCAGTAAAAAATTTTCTAGGAGTTTTTACAGTATTTTTTTTTCTCAGGTAATACATTAGATACCAATTCAGTCTTATCATCATAGACATTTCAAGCTATCACATTAGGATCTAGATTATTTTACATTATCCTTACAGAATATTCAAAACTGTAGCTGGAAAGATGAGTAAACTTGATCCTTCCTAAACACTGAGTCATATACCTTTACAATAATTCATCTGCCCAAATAGACTTGTATCTAAGCAGAAATCAGCTTCATGTTTTCACCTCCTAGGTAGTCTTCTGTGCAGCACAGAACCTCTCCTTGGTTTCAGATTTCATCTTAAAGAAGCTGGTTCTATTATGCCTTGACAGGCAAAGCATTTACTGTTACTGCACCAAGTATCACCAAAAGCATTTATATTTGTAAGATCATGCTCCAGGTGAGTGCTGACACACAAAAACAAATGAAAACATGTAGGAAAGAACTACATTTTACAGAAGTGCCAAAACTTTTAACACCTTATATAACTTTTTTTTTTTTTTTAGTGAAAGATGTAGACATTGATTACATATATTAGCAGAGAAACTACATCCATCATTATACATTTTTTTCCAAAGGGTAGTTTAAAGCAGAATATTTTTTTCCCTAAAAGAATGTAACTTTGTATTTAATTGTCAGAGTTGAGACTAGGCAGGAACCTGAAAACTAGCACCCTATCTCTTGTGGAAGTTGCCATGGAGTCCTTAAGAAGATAGAAAACTTATTTTACATTCTAGCTCCACTTAATATTTTGACACAGTCTCCTTATGTCAAACTCACTGGCACATGGATATAAATTACATTACACCTTTAAACACCTCCAGAAATCCCTCGTCTTCCTGCCATACAAGAGTCTATCCCCATTACCTTCTGTGAGACACTACCTTAATATGTGCTTGTCTATATCCACTTCTCATCTTTTCCAGAAAGCTCCGCTAATGGCTTGGTTACATAGTCTTAATAACTAAATAAATAATAAGTATTTGTTTTGCTAACTCCCAAATAAACATTATTTTTTGTCAGTTTTTCTTTCAAGACATTAGTTGTATTTATTTCACTGTCACTACTTTATCTATTGTAGATACATCACCTCATCTCTGTCAATTAACTCACCCAAAAGGGATAATAATAACGACCATCATACTGATTAAAACTTGCAGTAACTTTTGCTAGAAAAAGTTACAAATACATTTCCCAGTTTCCAGATTTTTTACAAAAAAAAAAAAAAGCTCATTTACTCATTTACTCTATCACGACACTTGTCAGAATAATCTTTTGCATTAAATCAATAAAAAATACCTATTCCTGAACAGGCTGTACTTAACAATTACTGATTATTCCTGTTTAGGTAGTCATATTAGAAACATATAAACATATAGATGAATAAACATAAAACAATTTCTAAAAGATTATCAAACCTACAAACTATTTTGAAGCTTGACTAGGCATGTCTTACTGATCTTGGGCAAAACATGAAAGTTCCTATTCTCAAGATTTATTAGCATTTGAAAAAAAATAGTCAAGCTGCAAAACACAGAATCCTTTAATTTTAAATTCCAGTAATTATGTCCTCATTTTCCAAAGTCTCACTAACTCTGTCAAAATGGTAAGGACTTCCACAGTCTTAATGTTAACACAGTATTAGCCTCAAAACAGTTACCTAACAACATTTTTTTAGGCTAAGCTTCTAATTGCAAAATAGAAAAAACATTTAAGGAATCTGAAAAGCTGACAGTAATATGTGAGAAAATCAAGTGCCATGTCTGAGACTGCTGTTAACTAAGGTGAACACATGTGGAAACAAGCTATATTGCTCCACAACATTAATTTTTAACTTCATTTCTCATTTGCAAGCCTATGTACTATTGTGATGTTCATTCACAACCCCGTAATAATTTAAACACTATGATCAGTTTTGACTGGATTGGAAAGAGGGATAGATACATTCATAATAATTACTTTTCTACACATTTGGTGAAAAATAGCTAAGAAGCCACTGCACATACTGGACAACAAGCTATTTCTTTTATTGAATAGAATGAAGAATCCATCTTTCTTTCACAGGACCACCGCAATACTACACACCACCCTAGGCAAAACACTGCAAAGGCCAGCTCTAACTTTGGGATGGGACTGGACTGGAAGGGAAAAGTAGGGGACTTGGAGTGAGTAGGCACGATGGTACTAGAGCGTATTACGCATCCAGAATAGCCCAAGCCTAGTAGCATCACAGATATTGCAGACAGGCATTGTAATAAAAGATGGAGAATCTGGTACTGTTACAGCAGGGCATTAAGCACGACAGGATGTAGGATGCAAATCCAGAAGACATTAGGATTAGACCTATCACTCACTAAGCAGCCTGTTTTCACATAAAAAGAACCACATTGTTACCTGTGAAATAAAGCCTTTGGAATTATTTCCATGTAAAGATTTTTTGGTTCACATTTAAAAAGTTCTATTTTGATTCCTGTACTGAAACGGCTCCATTCCACAGAGTAAATGAAAATGCTATGCATATATACCATTTTTCAACAATAATCTAAACACCAACCTGAAATCAGCTTGTGAACATGGCAAAGAAAACTCATTGTTTGTCTGGACAGCAGGTGTGAAGGACTGTTTAACTTCTTGCCAGCATCCCACAGCGATAGTGAAGGTGGATGCTGGCATTGGCATTGTCACATAGTAGTACCAGCTCATGATACCTGTGAGTAAAAAGAACATTTGTACAGACTCATCAGTCACAGCACACAGACAGTACTTGATATTTTTATGTACTTGAGATTGTGGACCAAACCTCTTGCCATACATCATGGTTATTTATGTTGAAGAAGGGAAAATAATTCCACTGGGACAAGTAAAAGCAGTCATATGTAACCACCACAGATTCAGTATTGTTCGCTTACACCCACATTCCTCTGTCTGCTGATTTTTCTATCTATAAGAAAAAACAATCATTGCTGAGATGTTATTAATGCAACTTAACATGACTGTACTCTTACTGACCAAGAAGTGCACCAGATACAAAATCTAATAGAATCTTCAGACACAAAAAGATTAACATTTAATTCTTTTGACCCTGGATCACCACCTCATGATTTTGTCTTATCTGTATGACCTTGCACAGAACAAACACTTTTCTTTGTGTTCTGGACAGTACCAAACTGACAGGAAAGATTTAACAAACAACACTAGTGCTTGTGAATCAGACCTGGCAATCTGAGATACATGATGTGCCAAACAGGCAGTCAGAAATCAAAGCTCAGAATCAGATGGGATATTGCCAAAGTCAATGATTTGGTCATGATAATCCAGGAGCTGCTATAACAAGATTAGAGAGTCTATTAGAAGCTAAAAAGATGAGTCTTATCAGTATGGGAACACAGTGCTGGAAGACAGAGAGTACACTATAGGCTGACTGTATCTGTGAACATGTGTGGACAAACTAGAGGATATTTTAGGACAGCATACCTTTCATTAATTTAAATGTTGCTTAGGTTTTCCATTTGTCCCTCTAAAAATGAATACAGCTTAAGGGTGAAATTCAAGTACTCCCTTATGGACCCAAATACAGTTACTACACCATATTAATAACTTAATTGCTCTTGGAACGAGCCTTAAATGAGTTACAAACTACAGAATCATGCACAAATAAGTGTAGCCATGGAAACTGTGAAAACATACAAACTTCAGTTGTTTTAAGAGAACATTAATACTTGCAATGGTATTCTAACCAGGGCTACGGAACACTATCAAAATGAAAAGAAAAGAAAAGAAAAAAAAAATCCTCTGGCTGCCACAAGGCATAGAGAAAAGAAACAACAGCACAGCTAAATTACCTGTGGGTCTCCTAATGCACAGAACATCAAGCTGTTCAAAGAAATGACAAGTAAAAAAACCTTTTTGCATACCCTCAGTAAATTTTGCCACCTACTATTTTGTATAAGAAAACAATATTGTATAAAGCAATCTAAGAGGAAGATAAAGCCTCTGCCTCTTACATGCCCTAGCAACCACCTACACTCCCTCAGTCCATTCTGCTTCTGGCAACATTTACCATTACCATCAGAAAGCTTTGATCTGTATTGTCAGCTGAACATATATTATTCCTGTAATTCTCCTAACCTTCCAACAGCATGGGAGTAGAGGGAACTTACTTGCTCCAAACACATTTGAAACAAAGAGGACAACTGTTTTGCCAATTTATTTATTTTTATTTTTTTTTTAACTTACCAAAGCTAGCAAAGAGCCAAGGAAAGCAAATCCCACTTCGAGAGAAAGATGCCACCCAGGAGAGCAGCAATTTATCTTTTTGAAATAGTAGACTGTCATGTAGTAGTGCAATGTAGAGCTTCACTGATATAAACTGTGCTAAAAGCCCACGCCTGCTCACACTGAAGCCAATAGCAGCTTTTCCTTTCACTTCAATGGGCGCAACAAAAGACTGAGAGGTAGCCTAAAAAACTTCACTTGGTGTAGTATCTGTTATGTAAGATGTGTTACAAAATGTTCTATGCAGTTATGTTAACCGTAAAGCCTTCAAACAGCAAAGGAAGAGAATTTGAGGAAAAACTAATGCATTTTCAGCTGTGTTCTGAAGTAAGAATGAAAGTCAAAAGGCAGTCACAGAAAAACTGTTCACGATGGCAGAGAAGGTACAAAGGAGAAGGCTCCCACAGCAGTGAGAAGATTGTCTGAAAGGAAAGAGGTCTGGGCCATGCAAACAGAGGCAGTGGAGAGGGTTACAGTGAGAAACATGTTTAGCAAGGCAGGCTGGAGCAAGCAAGACCATAGAGGTTTTGGGGGTTTTGCTGTTCTTTTTTTTTTTTTTTTTAATTTCATTTGAACAGAATGTTGAAATGAATGGGGAGTCAGTTTAGCAGTCCAGAGAGAAGAACAACATGTACTGCACTCACAAGTTAATACGAGCTGGCAACAAACATATGCTTTTCAGAGCCAGAGCAAACCTTGAAAAAGGAAGAAGGTACCAAAGAAAACAGAAAATCAGTTTTCTTGATATGTGTCTCCAGATTTATGTAAACTTGGGTTTCCTGAAGAAGAGACAAGAAACTGACATACAGCTCCTCCTCTGTTTTCCAAGTCCTGTATATTTTACAGGCATTTTAGAGACCATGCAAACTCTGGATGTTCCTAGAACAAGATCCAAGATTTATATTGTCTTTATACATGCAGCTTGGGCTCATTCTATTTCTTGCAGGGATTTTAGATGCCCTCTCCATCCATACTCTAGAACTGTATATGATAACTGTATATTTATCCCACAGCAGTTTTCTCTTGAACAACTGAATCATGAGCACTGTCATGATCATTGAATCACAAAATGGTTTAGGTTGGAAGAAACCTTAAAGATCACCCAGTTCCAACCCCCCTGCCATTGGCAGCGACACCTCCCACTAGACCAGGTTGCTCAAAGCCCCATCCAGCCTGGCCTGAAACACTTCGAGGGATGGGGTATATACAGCTCCTCTGGGCAACCTGTTCCAGTGCCTCACCACCCTCATGGTAAAGATTTTCTTCCTTATTTCCAATATAAATCTACCTTATTTTATTTTAGTGGTATTGTCATACCACTACACTCCCTGACGAGGTGTCTCTCTCCATCCTTTTTGTAGACCCCCTTTAAGTACTGGAAGACAGCAGCAGGTCTCCCTGGAGCCTTCTCTTTTCTAGGTTAAACAATGCCAACTCTCTCAGCCTGTTTTTACAGAAGAGGTGCTCTAGCCTTTTGAACATCTTCACGGCCCTCCTATGCACTTGCTCTAACAGGTTCATGACTCTCTTGTGCTGGGGTCCACAGAGCTGAATGAAGTACTCCAGGTGAGGTCTCACAAGAGTGCAACAAGGGCAGAATTAGCTCCCTGGCACTGCTTGCCATGATTCTTTTGATGCAGCCCAGGATACGGTTGTCTTTTTGGGCTGCAAATGCACATTGCCAGCTCACGTTGATTTTTTTTATCCACCAGAAGTCCTTTCCAGACCCAAGTCCTTTTCCACAGGGCTGATTTCAATGAGTTCTTCTGTGGTCTGTCCTCATGTCTGGGATTGCCCTGACCCAGGTGAAGTACCTTGGGCTTGTTGAATCTCATTAGGTTCATGTGGGCCCATCTTTCAAGCCTGCAAAGGTCTGTCTAGATAGCACTCCCTCCCTCTGTTCAACTGCACCACTTAGCATCACTTGGTGTCATCCACAAACGTGCTGAGGGTGCACTCAGTTCCACTGTCCATTTCACCAAAGTAGATATTAAAAAGTACCAGTCCCAGCAGGGACTGCTGAGAGGCACCACTTGTCGCAGATCGCCACCTAGCAACTGTGACATTGACCACCACTCCTTGGATGCAACCATCCAGCCAATTCCTTATCCACCAAACAGTCCATGCATCAAATCCATGTATCCCCAATTAAGAGACAAGTATCTTGTGTGGGACCACATCAAAGGCTTTGCACAGGTCAACACACGACATCATTTGCTCTTTCGTTTTCCACCAATGCTGTCACTCTGTTGTAGAAGGCCACCAAGATAGCCAGGCATGATTTGCACTTTCTGAAGCCATGTTGGCTGTCACCAAGCACCTCCCTGTCTTCCACACATCTTAATATGGTTTCCCAAAGGATCTGCCCCATGATCTTACTGAGCACAAAAGTGAGACTGGCTGGTCTGTAGCTTCCCAGGTCTTCATTTTTACTCTTTTTAAGAATGGGTGTTACATTTCCCCTTTTTGAATCACTGTGAACCTCACCTGACTACCATGACTTTTCAAACTTGATGGATAGTGGCTTTGCAACTTCACCTGCCAGTTCCTTCAGGACCCTAAGACACATCCAATTGGGTCTCATGGACTGATCTTCGATGGTGGATGGGACTTCATTCTCTTGGTCCCTGCCTTGAGACTTGGGAAGCATAGTAAGAGCAATTGCTGGTGAAGACTGAGGCAAAAAAGTTGCTGAGTACATCAGCCTTCTCCACGTCAGCTGTAACGAGGTTCCTTGTCACACTTATCATAGGGGTTATGATTTCTTTTGTTTTCCTTTGCTGTCTTGTGTACCTGTGGAAAGTCTTTGTGCTATTCTTCACATCCCTAGTCAGGCTTCACTCCAGCTATGCCTCATCTCTCCTGAGATCCCTACACTACCAGGCTGGATCCCTATAATATTCCCCGTATGTAGGTCACTGCTTCCCCTGTCTATCCATTTCCATTTTGCGCTTTTGTTTGGTTGAGAGGTCCTGATGCAGCCATGCAAGGGAGCTCTCTCTAAAATGTGTTAACTGATGAGTGACTTAAATGGTCTTTATATAGGCAACACTTCTCTACATAAGCTACCATGAAGTACTGTTTCAAATAAGAGTCCCATTTATCTTCTGTCTTCTCTCTCTGGTATGGCTATCTCCCAACTTCCCATTTTCTTCCATAACTTTAATTCCTTTAGTTAACTTCCTTCAGACCAGTGGTTTTGTTTTGTTTTCCTTTATCTATATCCCCACTATGCCTCGGGATCACAAGCTCCACTCTGCTCCTTTTCCGATTTCTCATGCCTGCCCTCTAATTTCCAGTGGCTTCCTTGTAGACAGCACCACCTCTAGGGTATGAGAAAGTAGTGCAGATCAAAATAAGATGGCTACCCTTTCTCTACTAGAAATAATAGCATTTTGTACCACCAAAAAAAAACAAACACATTTTCAGACTAAGCAAGGGCACCCTGGGAACAAGAGATTAGGCAAGGGTTAGTCAATGGGAAAAATAAAGGAAGAGCACCCGAATCCTTTTATTTGTAATGCTTATTTCCTCTCCTTAAAATCAAACTTAATTTAAAAGTAATTATATTCCTATACATAGTTACTTTTGGTGTAATATTTCATTTTCCAAAAATGATTTTTTTCCAGTTTTGCATAGCAAATCTATTGTATCACAATTACGCAAACCATTCAGCAACAATCACCTATTCAAGGAGGTAAAACTGGAAAACATCACAGTCAAAACTTAGGACTACATTTAACAAGAGAAAGAAACCATAAGTTATTTATAACTGTTCAAAAGAACAACTTAAAGGCCACTTATTTTCTGTATTTGAAATAATAATGGATCATGTAATTACTTACTAGAATTTTTAATGCATTATCTTTCAAGTCATGAAAATTGTTCAAGTCCTGCAAAGTCCATCGTAGCTGAAGAAACATCTGAGAGTCAGTATTGGTTAATGCCTGATGGATCATTTAAATTGTCTGTATTTTGTGGTGTTTATGTTGGTGCAAACTATTTTAGGGGAAAATATACTAATAAGTAAAAACAAATTGCATGATTTACTAAAAAAAAAAACACAACTCAGCTACCTCTAGGCAAAAAGAAAGCTACCTCACTCTCCCAGAATTTGATATACAAAGTAAGAGCTAGCACTTGTTGAGGGATTTTTTGAAACAGCAAAAATCCCATGGCTTGCTGTAGCTGAGCAAACCAAGCTACGGGCAACTATGAGAAGTTCCCATGACAGTGTTCCCACATCGCCCAATTGAGGAATATAGAAAAATATTGTTACCAGTAGCTGGCTTCAAGGACAAGGTCTATGTGACTGCTAATCACAAGGGGATTGTTTTCTTGCAGGTGGGGTTGTTTTCTTGTAGTTGTTTATCTGAGTGCTTTTGACCAATAATCTTGTGTGAAACACTGTCCGTCCCTGTTAAGTTCACTATAAAAGTTAGACTATTCGGGCAATAAAAGGGGGAATGATCTGACTCTACTGGTGTCTGTCGTGCTTTCGGCAGTGCTTCCTGCAACAAGCACTAGTATGTAAAAATGCAGTTTCGTAAGCAGTTATCCCAAAACTACTAACTGGCTGAGGCATGAGGGTGAAGAACCCTCCAGCTTCCCTTGTAACTTGTAGAAATCTTTGATCTCATCTGAAAACCAGAACTTCTCATACAGCACTCTCACGTTCATGCTGGAGCATTACTTCACCACTGACACAGAGGGATGAGTAGCATAAGGAATCATAAAATGGCTTGGGTTGGAAGGGACCTCAAAGATCATCAAGTTCCAACCCCTCTGCCAGAGGCAGGGATGCCACCCACTAGATCAGATTGCTCAGGGCCTCTTCCAACCTGATCTTGAACACCGCCAAGGACGGGGCATCCACAACCTCTCTGCACAACCTGTGTCAGTGCCTCACCACCCTCTGAGTGAATTAGTTCCTTCTAATCTAAATCTCCCCTCTTTCAGTTTTAAACCATTCCCCCTTGTCCTGTCATTATCTCATCGAGCAAAGAGTTGCTCTCTATCTTTTTTGTAAGTCCCCTTTAAGTAATGAAAGGTCACAATGAGGTCACCCCGGAGCCTTCTCTTCTGAAGTCTGAACATCCCCAGCTCTCTCAGCCTTTCTTCATGAGCGTGGTGCTCCAGTGAAGCATGTGACAAGCTGTCAACTCACATGCTATAATTCCTGATATACATTGGAGATCAATCAACATGAGTACCAGACTCTTACTCTTTGCCTTGGGAAAACTGAGAAGAGCCTAAATAAAAGCTGTTGCTGCTAGCTATGTTGCAGGTGATGGCTTCTCTATCACTGTATTTCTAATAACTGAACACATCTTCTAGCTGGCATTGAAGTCTGCACAAGACAGAAACTCGAGGAATAGATGAAGGTAATCACACAGAGAGCAAGCCACTGGATTTCATAATTAATGGTTGAATATCTACCCCCGAATATGAATCAAAATCAACATTAAGGTGCTTCTGACTAAATATATTTGCACAGTGTATGTGTTACAGTAATAGAACAAAAGTTACACTGAGAAGCATTGAAAAGTAAATACAACAGCTAAATGGTTTATATGACACATACACTACATATATATATATATAAATATATATAAATATATTGCCCTTGTGGCCAAGAAGGCCAACAGTATCCTGGGCTGCATTCGGAAGAGTGTTGCCAGCAGGTCAAGGGAGGTGATTCTCCCCCTCTGCTCAGCTCTGGCGAGGCCACACCTGTACCAGTGTGTCCAGCTCTGGGCTCCCCAGTACAAGAGGGACATGGAGCTACTGGAGTGAGTCCAGAGGAGGGCTACTAAGATGATTAGAGGACTGAAGCAGCTGTCATACAAGGACAGCCTGTTTAGCCTGGAAAAGAGAAGACTAAGGGGAGATCTCAAGATCTCATTAATGTCTATAAGTATCTGAGAGAGGGATGTCAAGAGGATGGAGCCAGTCTCATTTCAGTTGTGCCCAGCAAGAGGATGAAAGGCAACAGGCACAAACTGAAGCATGGGAAGTTCCATCTGAACACGAGAGGGCACTTCACTATGAGGGTGACAGAGCGTTTGAACAGGTCACCCAGAAAAGCTGTGGAGTCTTCTTCTCTGGAGATACACACAACCCACCTGGATGCCATCCTGCACAATGTGCTCTAGGTGATCCTGCTCAGCAGGGGGGTTAGACTAGACGATCTTCAGAGGTCCCTTCCACTGTAATTCTGTGATCCCCTGTAAGTCGTTTTCCCTTGGACATTATCAATAGTATTTTTCTGACATTTTATTCTTCCTTAAGTAGACCATAAGGAATGCATAGTATTGTGAAGCACTTCTAGATCATACTTGAATAGTTACCACTTCTACTTGAGTAAGCAACATATCAGTATCTTTCAAGCAACTGTGTCCTCGATTCATTTCAAATGACAGAATGAACCGTAGTTTTAGAGGAGACAATGCAAAAATGACATATGCAAGGAGTACACCAGGTTCGGGGAAGGGGTCCATCTGCTGGAGGGAAGGGAGGCCCTGAGAAGGAACCTGGACAGGTTGGATCGATGGACAGAGGCCAATGGGATGAGGTTCGACATGGCCAAGTGCCAGGTCCCGCACTTTGGTCACAACACCATGGAACACCACAGGCTTGGGGGACAGTGGCTGGAAAGCTGTGCAGAGGAAAGGGATCTGGGGGTGTTGGTCAATGCTCACCTGGACATGAGCCGGCAGTGTGTTCAGGTGGCCAAGAAGGCCAACAGCACCCTGGCTTGTATCAGGAGTGGTGTGGCCAGCAAGATCAGGGAGGTGATCATCCCCCCATACTCGGTTCTGGTGAGGCCATACCTCGAGTGCTGTGTTCAGCTTTGGGTCCCTCAGTACAAGAAGGACATCGAGGCCCTGGAGCGTGTCCAGATAAGGGCTGGTGAAGGGCCTGAAGCACAAGTCCTGTGAGAAGTGGCTGAGGGAACCGGGGTTGTTTAGTCTGGAGAAGAGGAGGCTCAGGGGAGACCTTATTGCTCTCTACAGCTACCTGAAAGGAAGGTGTGGGGAGCTGGGGGTCAGCCTGTTCTCACAGATAACCAGTGATAGGACCAGAGGGAATTGCCTCAAGTTGCACCAGGGGAGATTTAGGTTGGCAATTAGGAGACATTTCATCTCAGAAAGAGCAGTCACAGATTGGAACAGGTTGCCCAGTTGCCCAGCGGTGTCACCGTCCCTGGGGGTGTTCACGGAAAGGTTGGACGTGGTGCTTAGGGACATGATTTACTGGGTGATAGTGGTAGTAGGGCAATGGTTGGACCAGATGATCTTGGAGGTCTCTTCCAACCTTAATGATTCTGTGATTCTAGGATACACTACTTCCAAAAACTACAAACAGCAAAGGAGGAATCTGACTACTCCATGAGATTAGTCTAGCCTAATCTAGCCCCAGTGTGGGATCAAAGCATCCGTGCATCAAGAGATGTAGCTCCATGAATCAGAATGCAGATCTCTGTTTAAATGCATATAGGTATAAACCTTGCTTGTTCTCTTGTCTGCCTGCATGCTTGTTACAAATACATTTCTTAAAGGAAAAAAGTATTAAGCTAACTTTTAGCTCTGTTCAGAATAAATTCATTCACAACTGCTTGCCAAAATGCTTATTCTTTCCAAGAAACTGCATTTTAAAGAATATATTTTGGTGTTCTGCCAGTTATATGTAATTTTTTAAATATGCAGCACAGAAATAGCATACTGTACATAAATAATCTAGGGAAAAATAATTTCCATTGAAGGCACTCTGAAAGGCTTTAAGGTGTGTATTATAAATGTAAAAAAAAATGTAAGTTGGATAGATTTCATATGCCTCACATAACTGCATAATGACAACATATGTGGGACAGGCCATTTAACAGCACAGGCCATTTTTATCTTTTTAACTTCCAAAAGTATTACTAAAGAAACTAGTGAATCTGGATTCCTGAATTCAATAAGAATTTAGCCAGATTAACACTTGAACTTTGTTTTTGTTTTTACATCATTTTTCAGAATATTAGTCCTTTCTTTTCTTTCCTCAGTACTTCTTCTGTACCTTTTAACAATTCCAAACAGCTCTCTAACAGGCATTTGCCATTTTTATCTGTATATACACACCCAGATGATAGATGATGAGGTTGTCATCAATTACTGAGTCTTTGAGAGGTACTAGAGCACAACGTTTAGTACCTTTAATAAATAAATAAATAAATAAATCTTGTTTGTATTGCAACACCATAATCAGGATAAGCAAAGAGCTTTGTGTGCACCACATAGATCCAAAAGTAGAGTCTTCCACACACTGGGGAATGCTATCCTAGAGAGAGGGAAAGGACAGAAATAGAGTAGGTGCATCTGCTGTTTTTCAGTAAAGTTTAGTACAAAAGTTTGCTATTGTTACATGTCTACTAAAGGAGACAGCTTTAATGCTGCATTTGGTTCTTCCCTGTTCACTACACACTTTTCACTCAGCACATCATTAGCACTGTGAAGCTAAAATGAGTCATTTCCTCTCTGCTGGCCTTTCCATTAAAGACTTCTTACGCTATTTCTTGCTTTCACAGAGATCTTAGTAAAAGATATACACCACGTTAGCCTCATGAAAAAAAAAATGAAAAAAATAAACATATCTTTAGGCAGACACATGAATTACCAATATAAACTGACCCATTGCAACTACTAGAAGGGTTTGAACAAAAACCCCATCTATTCACCGCAGGGTGACAAGGCTGGCCTTGGGTGACTAAGCCGCAATACTGTCATTAATGATATGGTACCCTGATGTCATTCTCAACATTCTCAACACTCCATCAACAGCATTTTAAAAATGTTTTTCCCCAGTATTACTTTTACTCTTAATTCCACTATAAATTTTTAATGGGTTCTTTAAACTAGTGATGAAACAATGTTAATGAGGAAATCATTCTTTCACAATACAGACTTTTCAACTACCTAATTGGTCTAAGAGAATATTGATTTTAACTTACCTATACCTGTTTATATTGCCTGAAAATCTTTCCCAGGTTTCTATTTCTATAAAGTCACATAAGCATCCTTTTTCCTGTTAATATTTCAAACCATGCAGCCACCACTAAGGGACAGGCAACAACTCATTAGCAAGGTGTGAGTGTCAATAAAATTAATTAAACTGTTCTCCTAGTCTTAAATCTAGAGCACTCTTGTTTTCTTGATGCCAAGTCAGGAAAGTATTACTGCCTAAATGAACTGAGAAGCTCATCGTGGCAGTTTTCCATATTTCAAGAGCAGAGACAAGGCTTGAAACAGGCTTCACATATGGCCAAAAATAACCAGATAATTTAATGCAAATGATGGCTCTGAAATCAAGGAAACTTTCATTCCTTTTTTGGTCCCTAAAGAGTAAACATGCCTTTTTAAAGGGGAATAGAAGAAAGACTTTCTTCACTGAAACACCAAATTCTAATATTTTTGATGAGCCACTTTTAAACAATCTTTTCAGAGAATGAAAACCTTTGCAGAAAACTTCACTAAATTCTACATTTGTTTTGTCCAAAAAGAAGAAAAATTATGTACATCAGAAGTATGCTTAAGCTCCTTTTCAGTATCCAAACACCTTAGCATCTTTCTCATTTAAAGAAAATTTTGGCCATATCTAAATATAGGCATCAGCCCCATTCTGCAAGTCTTGAGAGATAAATTTATTTTATCACATAAGCTATGAAGGATTACACAAGAAGTCTGTTCATCATAGCAGTAGCTAAAAAAATTCTTAAACTTTGACTAATATTTGAAATTGTGAAAGAATACAACTGAGCAAACAATTCCTCAAACCAGAAACAAACAACAAATACAAAAAATAATAAAAAGGAGTTGTTAACTTTCAGGACAGGTATATAATGTAAAGTATTATCTTGCTGTACGTGTTGCAAGCTTGGAACCTGCTTACATGTTGTCAATATTTAGAAAAAAAAAACCACATGGTTGTCATGCTGCTGTATATTTTTTCAGGGATTCACAAAAAAAAATCTTTAGTACCACTTAATAACATGATACTTCTAAAGACTCTGCAGAAAAGGAGGTGAGACGTGAGACTAACATGCCTTTTAGATTAATAAAATTATTTAGGTTGGAAAAGACCCATGCAATCACCAAGTCCAATCAACAAACTAGCCCTAGTAAGTGCACCATTAAACCATATCCCTAAGCACCACATCCACACATCTCTTAAACACCTCCAGAGATGGCAACTCCACCACTTCCCTGGGCAGCCTATTCTGATGTCTACTGCCCTCACTGTGAAGAAATTATTCCTGATATTCAATTTAAACCTCTCCTGGTGCAACCTGAGAGCATTTCCTCATTTCTTCCCACTTGTCACCTGAGAAAAGAGACTAACAGCCTCCTCACTACAACCTCCTTTCAGATAGTCATAGACAGTGATGGAGGTATCCTTCCCAGCCTCTTTTTCTCCTGACTAAACAGCCTCGGTTCCCTCAGCCACTCCTCAAAACTCTTGTTTTCTGACTAGAAAACTCTAGTTCTTCTCTGTACACTCTTCTCTGCACATCCTTGAGCAACTCAATATCTTTCTTTTAGTGAAGGGACCAAAACAAAACATGGTACTCAAGGTGCGGCCTCACGAGAGCCAAGTATAAGGGGATGATGACTTCCCTAGTCCAGCTGGCCACACTATTTCTCATACAAGCCAAGTGCAGCACCTTGCACTTTTCCTCATTGACTATCATGTATTTGGACAAGGTCCATCGATACAGCCTATCCAGATCCCTCTGCTGAGCTTTCCTACACTCAAGCAGATCAACATCTCCACTCAACTTGGTACTGTCCATGCATTTACTGAGGGTGCACTTGATCCCCTCATCAAGATCACTGAAATATTAAACAAAACCGGCCCCAATTGTTGTGTGTTTTCCAATCCTCCCCTACCTTCCTTAGGATTGTAAATATTAAGATCTTCAATTACTTCAAAACCAACACTTTGAAATAGTTCAACTGGAGGAAGACCTTCCTTGAGTTTTAAGAGCTTATTTTATCAGAACGAGTGAGATACAAGGTCTATAAACCTTATTTCATCTATTTACAATTACAGTACATGCCTGTGGAATGGTAGGCCTTATCCAAATATAAGCAGGACCATTAACTGGTAACAGCACCTTTCTCCATTACAAATGGAAGTGTATACATTTATTTAGGGATTTAATTTTCCCTAAATAAAACATAATTCTGAATAAAGCTTAGACAAATGTCAAGATTTACTTCCATTTTGAGATGGATGCCATGCTGCATATCTATTGGCATTGCCCTCTAAAAATCAGTGTACATAACCACTGTCTGGGTGTTAGATTCATCCCACAGAATGCTCACATTTAATTTACCTCCATTTCTGTGTGTCAGAACTAAGCTCTCTTCTCCTGCCCACAGTCTGACCACAGAGCTGGGCTTTCTGCACTGGTGAATGTTGATTACAATCAGCAGCGGTGCTGTCTGCATACCTGTTACTACATGTGCTGGCGGAAAGTGAGTTAAAGTAAAGAAGAAACTATGACCTATCTTCTGGGGCTAGCATTGGACCAACTGTACTTAAACAAGGCCTAACTAAGGAAAGGTGATTCTAACTACTAATATTATTAAGATGCATGACTATCCTAACTTTTCACTTAACACCAAAGAGTGCCACTTCCATAAATCAGGCTACATATTTAAAGGCCTGTCAACAGAACAACTGACACTAGAAAATACTGACCGTATTTCCCAAAGAGTCTCAAAACTAATGGGAGCAAGACACACTTCTTGTTATTTGTATCGCTACCATAAAAACTTCCTCCTCTGTGCAGACAGAGAGTTAAAGAATGAAGTACTACCAATACAGAAGAAAAATGCTTGCTTGCTTGCACACATGGTATGATCTTCCAATGAGAGAAGGGGAAAAAAAGGAGAGACAAGAAGATACGAGACAAGACAAAATGAGAGAAGAAGACCAGATATCAGGTACATGAGAACTGATCAGATATCAGGTACATATGAACTAATATTCTTCATTCATTCAATATTTTTCAGAAAACAGACATGACACAATGACAGATCCTAATCACTGCCACACCGCGCTACAATCGGACTGAAAAACTAAAACATAAAGTTTAATTAATTACTAAGGCTTGAAGTGGTCAAGAGCCTGATATGGTACTTTATCTGCCAAATGTTCAACTACAGAGAGATTGAAAACAGTCAGTTTACAACAACTGAAATCTAGGTCTGGAAAAAGTAAAAGAATCCTTGAATTCTTGGCACAGGTAATTTCCACAGAATGACATGGAGATTACAGACAGACATGGTTTATGTGTTTTTACATCCTTTCAAAAATCATGCATTCACTAAACTGTATCTCTAATTATGAAATAACTGAAACTACTTTGCTGTAGAAAATATATTTCACCTTCTTGAAGCTGGACTGGTTCTGCTGAGTTTTCACCACTCATTAAAACAACAAAGCTTGCAGCTGTTCGGACTGATGCTTGCCACGTTGACAAGGCAATGGGTGGTTCTTGGCAAGGGAAAAGAGCTCTGTTGTTTATTGGTGATCCCATCGTATAAACGCATGGCCTAAATTGAAGGAATAGAGATTGAAGTTAGAGTTACAATAAGGAAGACTGAATTAAGTTTTCTGTCAAAAATGAAACATATTGTTGTACTGCTTTTACATTTAACCTTCTCAGCTATGTAGATATCAAAACAGTATGACATGAACCAACCAAATTCTCATCTAAGCCGTTTAAGAGAGAATGAAGGAAAGCAGAATTACTACAGTAATTTTTGCCCATACAACAAAAGAATAACTCTAAGTATTTCCCTCTTCCACATGAGGAAATATTTTCCAGCCTCATACAATAGCTCTACACTGGAACCGCAAGACCAAGGAATTTTCTTGAGTATCTTCTACAGATGCCATTGTAGTCTTCACCAGCATCTGTGACACACTGTTGTCATCACACTAGTGCTTTCATTACCATTAATCCCATCTCTCTGTACAACCTGGTGGCTTGTCCAGACTTAGAGCAATAGATCTAGCACTGAGCCTCATGCAGTCACGGCCTCCATAAAACTGGACATTTTTGCATTTCTTACTGTAATTAAGGAAATGCATGCTAAGTCAGCTGCCTTGCAGGGTTCCAACCACAGCACAGGTAATGAAAAGGATGTATTTCTTTCATATCAGCCTCAGCTTCTCTCAATTTTTCCATATAGTGATCTTCATTGTGGTATTGATCTTTCTGCAGTTTCTCCAGCCTTCTCACTGTTGCACCCTCTTCATCTGTTGCCCCTTTGCTATCTCAACAATATTTCTATTTTGCAATGGCTAAGATCTGAGCATCTTCTTTACTTCTCCCCAGATAATACCTCCATTCAAATAATTCCTTCCCTAAAGCCAAGTCTCAACCACACAGAAGGAAAGAATATGAAAATATTACTTCTACAGCTTTTTTTTTCTCTTCCTTTTCTAAGGGTTACCTGTGCTATTGGATCCAGAGTTGTCCATGGTACAACCAAGTTTCTATAGCCTAATTAACACATGCCAACTCAGTTGCTTCAAGTTTCTGTATGTGTGCTCTTAACCCACAGCAAACACAACATATTTAAAGGCAGTGTACATTGATGTGTTTTACATTAGATTTGTAACAAGCATACTGTCTGTCTCACAACTGTGAGACCAAGAGCAAGTGAGTCAGTTCCTATGATTTCAACCTGAAGAAATTACAGAGGAAAATGTTACAACTTGGAAAAGGGGCTGGCAGAACAACACCGAACAGAATGTTGTAATGCTGTGCTTAAATGCTAGCAGAGGTTAAAACTCACAGTGCAGAGAAGGGGATGAGATATTTTGGGCTGTAAACAAGCATGTATGTCATATATCATCACATTGTAAAAAACAGAATGAACAGATGTATGTAGAAATAAAAAAAAGAATGATCAATATTAACATTCTAAGTGCCCAAGCCTCACATAGGTAAGAGCATATCAGTTATCAGAATTCAGAAAAATACTGAATAAAGCTCAATTTTTAAATATATATTATTTCAGTGTTGGGAGACTGGGAACCCAGAGTCAAATATAACACAAGCAACACAGAACAGATGTTATTTATACTATTAATATTACCTCATTCTCAGAGAGCATTTTAACCTGCAGACCATAATGTTTTACAAATTAACAGAGTTTTAGGGGTGGGAAAAGGGAAATGAGTGAATGGTCACTTAGTGGCCACTGGACCTACAAACTTAGTTTCAAGCCTCTTAGTCAGTTTACATAACATAATAATAATAATGTATTACATAAATAACCTTTTTCCTTAAATATTTTAGGGCTGAAAGAGACGCATAGGCAGGTCACAAGTCCCTATAGGGCCCAAGGAGAAACTGAGTTAGAATGGTGGAGAAAGACTGGTCAAATACCTGATTTGTTTTCAAAACTGTCCTTTCCACTTCCCATCTATGGAAAATATTATTTTTGTCCAGAGGTACTTATTATCTTCATTACTTAAAATGAAAATTTATTCAAAATGTCAAAGTCTGCTAAGAAAACAGCAATGAAACATACAAAAGCATTCTGAATTTTGTGAGGAAACTATCAGAACAGTGATTACATCAGCTTCTAATTAGACATTCATATATTCATGGCTAGAGCGCCTGGAGACTTGCTGATTGATAGTATGCCATCAACTGAGATGTCAGCTAACACCGAACAGTCTGCTGTTCTGCTTTGGAGAGGAAGTTTTATAAGATGAACTGATGATTATGGAGAATTATCTTTTCTTCCTTCACTGGAATTTTCTTAATCTATTTTCTTCTCACCCTAAAACATACCTCCACAGATTTTATTGTTTCTCCTGAGGAATCTTGTTTTACTTTGCTTTTTTTTTATACTTCATTTACAGTAATAATGTAACAACATTGGTAACACCAGAGTGTTACTTTAGGATGCCCATTGCAGCTGGCAGCTTTCTCTGTTCTAGGCTAGGCAGCACAATTCCAGCAAAAAGAGTATCAGAAAGAAAATTCTTACCCTGATACGGATTTCCTTCCATCTGATACTGAAGAAAAATTACTAGCTAGCCAAGGTACATCAAAGAATATCAGGGACAAATAACCAGTTTCGGACTGTTTCCATCAATAGATACAAACTTTGCTTTTTCCTGATTTATTGTTACCACTACTAGTAAGAAACTTCACAGTTCCTCTTTTTTTTCAGTCTTTTTTTTTTTTCTCTATTCTCTCCACCTTTCTTCTTTTAGTTTTTGTGGTCTGGAAACATTCAAATCATGCACTTAGGTAACATGTTGTTATGCCAACCATAATCTTTGCCACTACTGGTTGGAAGAGATAAGAAAATCAAATACAGCACAAATAAGCTAAGCAGAGAACTCAGGCTGTTTGTCTGATTAGCTGTTACAATGGAAAGACTAGCATCCACAAAACAAAGCAGGTCACAGGTCACTCATCCAGCAAACTTTATGACTAGTAATTCCCTGTGACTGACAATCCAGACCAATGGAGAAATCAAGCAGTAATTGTGATATTCTTTGGTTCTGCCCCATGATGAGACATGGGGCTCTGCGTTGTGCAGTAATCTCCCAGAGGCAAGGTTTCTGAGGAAAAATTGATTCCTTCAACTCTAACTCATCAGTATTCTGTATGTTGTCATAACATAACATAACCAGCTCAAACCAGCTCTTGGCAGATCTCCCTTTCCCATGTAGGAATATGTGTTTAATACCAAATTAAGCTACTACAAGCTAATAATAGCACTAATACTCTGTTCTCTGAACAGGAATCCTTAGGTATTCTCTGAGGCACCTTAAAAC
This sequence comes from Anas platyrhynchos, assembly GCF_047663525.1. NCBI lineage: Eukaryota > Metazoa > Chordata > Aves > Anseriformes > Anatidae > Anas > Anas platyrhynchos. The sequence goes on along the minus strand of NC_092621.1, from coordinate 44,889,636 downwards.
ACCTGAACCACATTCAAAGGCTCAGCCATCTCAACACGCTCTGGTTACTGTCTGTTTGAAGCTTTCTCAAGGAAAATGTCCAGCTCAGCAAACCTGTGCACTTGTTGTATTTGGAGAAAGGGACACCTATTTCTTCAGAAGTTGTCTGCAAGTAAGGTGGCAGCCTCTAGCAATTTTAAGGCTACTCTTAAGACTGCTCCTTGCGGCTGTTTCTTATTCTAAATGACACGATGTCATTTCCATGAAGCAGCAGGGCTTCCTGCCACCTAAATCATACCAACTTATCTCTTTACACAGTTGTGAGTTGCCAGTGATTGCCATCAGACTCCAACAGACCAGGCATTCTTGTTTTCATTTTTCTGTTGAACAAAACACCAGTCAGCAACTATCCATGCCTTTTACAAACTGTTCTCCAGTTTAAAAGTAGCAAATATGCTTATGAGATGAGGGATTCCACAGACGTTTCCAGCAACCTCTGGTACTGTGATTCTGTTTTTCCAACAGCTGGATGGCTAAATTTCTAAACCAACCTTTCAGAGCAAATTTCTTGGACCTGTGCCAACTAACTTGTGGTCTGCATCAGATATATCAAAGATATATCTAGATATATCTAGACGTACTTTGCAAAATCTCCTGTTGAAAAGTTGTATCTTTTGGTATAGTAATCAGTAGAAAGCAAGGACGACAAGGTTAATACAGGACATATTTTTCTCTTCAAAGGTGCTATGTATATTTTTAGACAGTTTTTATGTATTCCTTACTGTATTCAACATAATACATAAGAAAGTCTGATTGACTACAGTACCAAAGAAAAGTACCAAATTAAATGCTTTACCTCATGATCATCAATAAGAATCCTTATTTGCTAAAATATTACTGTGGGATTCTGTCTCCAGCATGGCAGCACTGCTGATGCAACACTGCCACATACTCCTAAGAGTTAGGCAAACCTGCTGAAGCACCTTGATGGGCTGACACCAAGTTTCTCCTTCTCAGTAATTAAATATGTTTTATACATACTGCAAGGGCGTATACATTAGTATGGTGCCAAAAGTAGGTTTTTATTTTAAAACATTTCTATATTTAATAAATATAAAAGTGAGAATACTTCAAACACAAGTATAATTTTTGTTAAAATTGCAACATTACCTTCTTAGTTTGAAACACAGATGCTGTATTATGCTAATAAACAATTGAAAAGCTTTGAAACAGAACTGTTTTCTCTCTCTTTTTTTTTTTTCATGGTAAATATGTTACACATAATATACCAAATATTTTTTATTATTATTATTCCTGTTTTAATAATAATGTTATTAATCATTATTAAAAATTACCTGCCAATTTTAAGAACTGACACACCGCCTATAATTTCAGATTTTGGAGAGACAAGAATCTCTCCAAATGTATATTTGGAGCATCTACACATGCTTACCCACGTTATTCACTATTTCTGTTTTGTCCTTTTATTAATACTTCTGCATAAAGGCACAGAGAAGTTTTTATTACAAAAAATCTTGTCCAAGGCCTAAATAGCACTTCCACTCTTGATCATAAAAATATTTTTTAGTATCAAAGAACAGACAGGGAAATGCTGAAATTCTGTGTGTTCAGCTCCTGCCTTCACTGAAAACAGAAGCGTACCCTGATGGGTTTACATCAGCGTAGCATATGATATGCCTAAACGCACCTCACAAAGCTTTGTCATAACAGATAACTTTGTGAATTATAATTCAAGCATAGTTTAAAATAAATAAAATGCAAGTCTTCATAAAATGGTTAGCACATAGGGTAAATTTCCAAACACTTGAACTAGAGCTAAATTAGAGGAAATGCATTGAAGTGGCCACACAATGCTTGTGCTTTGTTGTTCATTTTACTTTGCTTTCTTTGAGGTTGGAACCACAGATTATAGGCTCCTTTGGGAAATGATTTGACTTTTACCTAAAAAAGCACACATACTTTGGAACAATTTATAGAATTCCCCTATGAGAATAAAATTTAATAGTACTTCTCCCATATATTGAAAATGGGTTTTATTTTAGAAAAGAAAAGAAAAATATGACCACATTTTGTAGAATGAGGTTTACCACTATATTTATGTGTTCATCATGTACAGAAATTGATTTTAGAAAATGCAGCGAGAAGGATTCTAACGACTGTGACATAAAAACTTATTTTCTGATAGGTACTAATTTCTCAAATACTCTACAAAAGGCAGAAATTAAAACAGCTTGAGACTATCTAACAGCAACTATCAGACTTCCTAACCCATGCCAATCCATCTTTTCCTGCTTCATTATTGATTCATAAAATATCGTGTGTTTGTGTTAAACTGGCATGAACTGTCTCTAAAGAAAGCATAACATTTTGCAGTGAAAGGAAAAAGAAGTCAAAACTAAAAGAGTTAGTGATTTAGATGTTTTAAAAAAGACCCTGAAATAAGAATTTTCATGAGGCAACACACAGAAGATTTCTATGCCAGCTAAGTGTTGCTAACATTAGTCTCAAAGACTTTAGCAAAGACCAGGGAGACTTTGACAAACTGCATGATTACAGGCAATTGCCCTCCATTTGCGTGTCTGAGTCAAAATTCAGAATTTTCATAACTAAAGATACTATATAGAGTTAAACTTCCTACACTAATACCATAAATAACTTCCTGGGGAGTGAGTAGAGGAGGGGAAGGGGAATAGGTAATGAACATGACTGACAAACTCCTGGGCTTGATGCTGATCATGGTTTACCAGTAGAATTACTTAAAAATACCAGACAATGCAGTTTAAAGGCTTCATTTTCTTCCCTAACACGGCTATCAGTGAGAAGACTCTTAATTTACATTAGCATAACTGAAATGAAAGGTAAGCATTCATCTCTACTTTGGGAGTGAAAAGCAAGTGTTCAATTAGACACAATTTCTTCATCTTTCAACTTTGCTCATGGTTTCTAGATATCATAGACTAAAGAAATAACAGACATTAAAATCCACCTTTGAGCATTACAGTAAAGCAATATTAACCACTGTGTAAGTCAAGAATAGATAGTAGTTTCCCTCCTGTAAAGATCTTATCTTGAAGATTTCTGTATAGCACTGTGTACATTCATAAAAGCCAGATTTAGAAAAAAAAATCCTCTTACACTTTGCTATCATCAATTTATTTCACATAATAGATGAAGGAGATTTTAAAAGTTGATTACGAGAGACTAAACAGGAAAAGACTGCATCTCTAAACTTATTACAATATTGACAAAAGACTAGTTGTAAAGCAATTCTATTAATTATTATGTATATTGATCTTTATGCTGTATGATCACTTGTTTAAGCCAGGAAGAAAAGGGAACATAAAGTGTACGAATGAAAATAACCTGTCATGTATATCTTCTCTTTCCAAAGTAATAATTCCCTATTCCCTAAACACACTTATTCCAACGCAACAACAACATTTACTCCCACTCATTATGAGAAAACACAATCATTTAGACAGGCTTGAGCTCTGCAAGTGCTTGAGCACAGTTTATCTGTTCTCCTATAGGACAGCAATAGGGTTCAAAACAAAGACAAAACAGATACAATGGAAGAGAACACTCATCATCTTCGCAGAGCTGCTCAGCATTACACAACTGCACATTCTTGCATCTAGGTTTAAAATTAATGTGTGCAAAGCCTTTGAGATAAGTCACGTACCTGCCGCTCTGGTCTGTAGTCCATGTAACAGATCTTCCCTCTGGTTTGGTTTTGTACTGTATTCTAATTGCGTGAGGGAAGTCTGCTGGAGTCCGAATTCCTGATTTCCTTATCTCCAAGCTCCAAGTGCCAGTAGCAAACAGAAGCTCTCCACAGCCAGGTGCCTGGCTGCAGCAAGTGTAATAGTATAGCTGTTCCTTCCAGCGATCCGAAGGTAAAGTCACAAGTTCATGTACAATCTGATTCCTGAGATTTGCCAGCTCCTTTGAAACATCAGTTAGTTTGGCAGACCTTGTGAATTTTTCAATGCCTGACACAGCAGCAACATCTACCTCCTCAACCTTTAGCACAGACAAATCACAGCAGTCCAACACCAGCAGAAAATCCTCGTTCCCATGATTCTCTATGTCACAGCAGTTCTTTGAACTAGAAATCCCAGAAGCCTGTTCCTCGTTGCTATGGTTACCATTTTTATCAGAAGTATCTTTTTCACCTTTACCACAGACAGCAAAATCATTATATTCCATTTTAGATGAACAGGCACTTGCATTTGACACAGGGACGTGGCCTTGTTCCGATGCCCTAATTTTGCAGGTTTCATCAAACTGTGACTGGCAGCCTTCCTCTCCAGTACTGCTGGCTCTCCTGTACCTGCTCCCAGTCTCCAAGAACAGAACTATGAAGCCTTCAATAACTTGACTTTTAAAATCTACGTCCAAGTCCAATACATAGTGCTTTACAAGCATGTGGCTAGTGTTGGCCATTAAGGGCAGGTCATCCTTCATGGGGTCTAGCTGCGGCTCCATGTTCCAGTCTGCTGGGCAGCTTTAAAAAACCTTGGCCAGTTCTTACTTATGATGCCTCCACAAAGACCAAGGATACTCAGCCTTCCAGTGTCAAAAACATTAATATTACTTTGTAGAAATTAATTGCAGTTCCTCCACTCCTCTCATTCTGCGAAGGAAAACAAAAACATATCACATAATTATTTCACAACTGTTTCTGAAACAAGCATTTTGAGAAATTATTTAAAGTTCAGTTGCTTTTATTAAAAATAGTTCCACAGAATGAGATCAAGCTAGTTGCTTCTGAATTTGCCATCAAGAAGGCTTTAGTTTTCCCAAGTTAATGTATTTCTAGTCAGCTTTTATAAACTGACACACTTTAATAAAGTCCTTCTGTCGACTCTCTACACCCCCAAAAATACTTTAGAAAAAATACATAATTATGCAACATCTAACTTTATTTATTACTACATTGTTTGTTTTTAAGATTTTTGCATTTATTTCAAGTGCCTTAGCTGAAAAGATAGTGATCATTTTTCTACTGTGATTCTACACAACAAATATGAGCCTAAATCCCTACATACGTTTTAAATTTTGGAAGTAATAACCTAATATATACAAGGCAAGAGTATGGATTAATAAACTATCCACATTACAACCACTCTTGTATCAGCAATTCTAGTAAATTGAAAGAAAACAAGCCCGTTTACTATGAGGGCATTCTAAGCATTCCTTTGAGATTGTTCATGAAGATTTTTTGAATTTATAGTTATATTCTTAAGATATATCACTACATCTTAATAGCTGAAAACCCATTAACACTTGAGATAATAGCATCTTACAGAAAACAAAAGGTCTTTCCACTGGAAAATATGCAAAAACCTACAAAAGAAAATATTAAAATGCGTCAACATTTTTATTTGCAACGACAGGCAAAAGTTCATCATGGAAGTTTAACTGTCATGCATTCTGTTTCGCTATGGCCACTGAGCTAAAATTACACACTCTTATCTCACTTCAGTACTTTTTTGACTACTTTCTAGAGCAGAATTAGAAATCAGAGAAAGGAAGAAGCAATTTCATGTTAAGACTCGCAGTTCTCTCTCTGCCAGGTTAGTGACACAGAGTTGATATACAGCCAAGTCTGGTTTTAAGTGTCTTCAGTGAACAGATATCAGCTCGTGCCATTTTAGTTTCACAGTGTTGTCACCGACTACAGTGTCCAAAATATTTTTTTTTTTTGGAGTTCTCAAGAAGGAAAACCTAGATTCCCTCAAGATTTGCTAACTCTTTTGTAAGAATCCAGAGCATGCTATCAAGCTAGCATCCATAACTGAAAGATTCAGGACAAGAAATCACCTAACTGTTCCCTGAACTGGCTTCACCATCCTGGTTTCAGCTGGGGTAGAGTTCTTTTTCCCGCTAGTAGCTGTTATGGAGCCGTGTCTGGGATTTAGGATGAGAACAGTGTTGATAACACACTGTTGCAGGGCAGTGCTTACACTACGCCAAGCTCCTCACACCGCCCTGCCAGCGGGGAGGCTGTGGGTGCAGCAGGAGCTGGGAGGGGGCCAAACCAGGACAGCTGACCCGGAGTGGCCAAAGGGATGCTCCATACCATATGGCACTGTGCTGAGCGATTCATATGGGGGGGCTGGCTGGGGTGGGGGAACTGCTCCTCGGTCAGCAGGTGGTGAGCGACTGCATTGTGCATTACTTGTTTTGTACATATTATTATTATTATTATTATAAGCTTTTACTCCCTCCCCGATCTCTCCCCCATCGCACTGGGGGGTGAGGGGATGTGAGCGAATGGCTGTGTGGTGCTGAGCTGCCTGCTGGGTTAAACCACAACGCTTCACACAAAGCACAGCAAACATCTTCCTTCTTTGACTGCTTTCCACCACTCAGAAACAGCTCTAACAGGGATGTCTTTGAAGACAAGCAGAGAAAAATCTTTTTCTTTTTTTCTTTTCTTTTCTTTTCTTTTCTTTTCTTTTCTTTTCTTTTCTTTTCTTTTCTTTTCTTTTCTTTTCTTTTCTTTTCTTTTCTTTTCTTTTTTTCTTTTCTTTTCTTTTCTTTTCTTTTCTTTTCTTTTCTTTTCTTTTCTTTTCTTTTCTTTTCTTTTCTTTTCTTTTCTTTTCTTTTCTTTTCTTTTCTTTTCTTTTCTTTTCTTTTCTTTTCTTTTCTTTTCTTTTCTTTTCTTTTCTTTTTTCTTTTCTTTTTTCTATCATTCCTCCTACAAATATCCCAGTAAATCAGTAGATTCAGAATGATTTGAAGATGACCTGATAAAGACACTCATGGCATTTTTGGAACTACCTCCAATAGATAATTCTCTATTCAAGAGATTTCCCAAACTTCTCTGAATTTAATCATATTCTTATTAATCTTAACAGTTTACTATTTCTAGTGCTTCAAACTTCACATATTTGCAAGAAATCACATTGCATCTTGCACTGATGTTTAAGTCGGAGAATGCTTCTAGAATTCAGCCTTTGTCAGGATCGAAAAACAGATTCATGGGCTCCTGCAGAGTCTCATTAGCTTTGCAAAGATGACTTATCTTTGCAGATAACTGTGTGGATGTTAATCTGTTTTGTCAGCTTGACTTAAAATAAGCAAACAAATAAATAAACAAAAACAGATAAAAGTGAAGCATTAAGTTCCCTGAAATGTATATAAGCTAACATTATAATAGCTATTGCTTTCTACTTAAAGAAGTTTGGAAATGGAGGAAAAATATCAGTCGGAAAAAAAAAAGCACTTAGGAAGACTAGTAAGAAAAGCTGAGACAAGTTTCAGTAAACCTCAGCTTTCTGAACAAGAAACATCTATAAATAGTACATGGCCATTAAAACCATTTCCTGCCTTAAAACCTAATTGGAAAAATTGGCAGAGCAATCAAAGGTTCTAAATGCTGTGATGTGAGGAATACATCTATGATGTCTGTGCCTGACACAAGGGATCAAACTTGATGTTATCTGAATGTTTTATGATTACCAAAACCCTGTGACTTCTGACAGGTTAACTAAGCACTGGTGGTAAAGCAAAGAAATAAGATAACTTTATAGAAAAAAACATACTGAACTGGCATTCAAGAACCTCCGTTTTGCACAAATAGACTTTCTCATTTGAAAAACAGGTGCAATATTGCTACTTTTTATAAAACTTAAGTACTATACTAACAAATTTTTATGCTATATTCATAACAGATGTTTATATCCCTGTTTTTCTGTTTTCTGTTTGGAAAGTGTTATCAATTTCTTACCTCGAAAGTATCAAGATAATTACATTAACTTGCATTAAATTCACAGGCCCATAATTGGAAAAACACCTGAACTCTGAACACCTTAAAATAAATACTAGATGTGCAGCTCACTACCTACACAAAAGCATTTAGTTTGTATTTAGAGGACTTATTTAAAATTAATTAACAGGGTAGACTAAAAAGTACCAAATAGGACCATACAGGTGAACTCAATCAGAAAAATAATATTAATAATAAATTGAAGCATGATAAAATAAAATAAAATCTATAAATACAAATCCTCTTTAAAACTATTAATACAAAAACACAGACAATTGAAAACAAAGGTTGGCTGTCCTAATGATGCTAGAAGACCTGCAGAGAGGACAGTCATTTTCTACAATGGAAAGTTTCAGGTCAGCATTTCTTTGTTTATTGGAGATGATACATCTCACCACATTTATGAACAGAGTAGGGGAAACACATTTGTAGATAAGTAACAAGTACTATTGTGTATATTTGACATGGAATTTTAATTCAATTGTAACACTGTCTATTTAGTCTTGTCTATTTCTCAAATCACCTTAACTTTAGACATCCCATCTTTCAAAAGTTGCACATATCCTTTCTAGCTATAGAAAGCCTCAACTAGGAAACATAGCCTCAACTAGCTATATTTTTTCACTGCATGTTGATAATTTCATATTGATACTGAATTAGAAAAAAGTGCTGTCTTCTGTGCAAAATGTACTCCTGTTAAGAATGGTAATTTTACTCCTCCAGTAAAGCTTCATACTGGAAATTGCAACCCACAAAGTGAGGTGGTGTCTCACGTAATTTGAGATGGTCCTATTTAGAGCTCTCTTAACTAGGAAAGAAACTGAACTTATGCACTGCGTTTTAAAACAAGGCAATGGTGTGTGTGTTTAATTTAAATATTAATTTTACAATAATTCCACCAATTTTAGCTTTTTAAAGGTAGGCGTGGCATTATGAAGGTACAGAGAACTACACTAATCAACTGTGGAGTTTCTAAAGATACAGATTTCAGATGGCATAATCTCCAGCAACAGATGGAAAATGACATTAAAAAGAATGCTGAAGTTGAAGGAAGCATATGACTCTGACCTTGTTTGACAGTCTCGGCACACACACCCTTAGTGTGAATTTCTGGCTACGTGATGACTATGGAAGGGATGCCTGTACTCTGCAGTGTACCTGTGTCTAGCTGAACTGAACGTATTTGCTCATAGCTTCATCATTTGTATTTTCAATATCTAATTGTAAACACACACTGAATTCAGAAGAGGGAAAAAAATTGTACACAAGCAGCCTGATTTTTAAAAACTGTCATTTATATATTATCTTGTCTATGCCTGGTGCTTCCAGAGAGTTACTGCTCATCAAATAATACAAACAAAAAAATCCACTGTTAACAGAATATAAGTTGTAAACACAATTACTTCCTTTCCCTGCTCTCTAGTGTTGCATAGTCATACACAGCAGCATTTGTTTTAAGCAGTTTTGTACTTCAGTATAGTTGTACAGATTAAGAAATATCAGAAGCATAATAGAAAGTAAATTAAACAAACAAACAAAAAATATTTCCAAAAATTTCATTTTAAAAAGTTGGCTTGAAACTGGTCTTGGCCATATCTCTAAAATTGCAATTTGAGTATCTTACACATACCTATTTTTATAATACAACCAAGTATCCAAAAGTAAATTCTCAAAAGTACTGAAAGAACCCTGAAGTCCACTCGTTGAATTCTAGGTAAGCTTCAGAAATACTGCACATACTGTTTCTGTAAAGAAACTGTCCTGTAACATCCAGGCACTGGACAGTTCTTAGCTTAGTGAGGAGCTCATCCACAATAGGACAGCTCTTGTGGTTGGGTTGCACAATTCAGCACCCTGCTGCCAGCTGCAATTGTCCACACAGAGCATCCCAAAAAGCATTCTACATTTAACACAAACTGAAAAGAAGCTGCTATTAGTGTAATTGCTCTGCTCATTTATTATTTAAGACCTCTGCTCACTTTTTTTATCTCCACTATGTTCTCTAGAGGCAGAAACTCTACATCTGTTATTGCCATATTTTTCCTTATCACTCTGGTAATGAAAAACTCTTCTAGAAGTACAAAACCTCACTGGGAAAATGTGTGTGGGAACTACAGAGGTAAAGGCTCTTGCTGAGAAGTACATACTAATTCCTCAGTGAGGCCAATTAATGGAACCACGCACTTTCTTCTGCTGCAAAACAGCAGAAGCCTAACTCTTGGCAATAGTACAAAATTGTATAAAAGAGCATAATGAGCCAAAATTGATAAAAACATTTCTTAACGCCATAACCAAGTTAAGATTTTGGAAGGAAAAGAAGTCACTAAAACATATGATTATTTCAAACTCCATATTGCACAATCATTCTGTAAAGAAACAGACAGGTACAGCACTATCTATATAATGGTAACGAGGCATTACCTACATCCCTGATAGTTTCTTCAATTGCTGACACCTCTGAACATTAAAACTTCAATAAAATGAAAACTCCAATAAACTGGAAATTTATTTCAGAGGATATAAACACGCATGTCAGGTTCTAAAAGAAAGAAAGAAAGAAAAAAAGCTCTTTCTGAGGAATATTTTAATCATCTGATCAGAAGCTACCACAATGCATTTGCGAAGCAGCATATGGATAGCATATTCATATTACCAAAGAATTCCCTACTTCTTGGACAAGCAAATAAGCATTCAAAAACGTCCTTTGAGATCTATTTTTAAAGAAAAATAGGAGCTTAAGGCATATCTCTGGATACGGAAACATTTAGCTGTACCCAATATCACCAGATATTAGCCAAAGACTCCTGCTACATCACACGCTGGGGATCCACAATAATCCTAAAGCAAGGGAGTTAGCTGTTGCCAACTCCCTTTTGTGTTTGACAAGTTAACTATGCACACCTGCCTAGCTCGCATTGTTCAAAATATTTACAGAGTTCATAACGTGACTGACACCTTGCACTGCTCTAAGTATACACCTAGTGCTCACTCATTAAAAGCAAGAACTTTCAAATACATGTAGGGATCTACCTAAAATGTACCCTGTACACATGAAGTATGATTTTAGCAGGTTACCCTTTATTCGCATCAAAATGTATTTTCAGCCTACAGCTCTGTTGCACTTCTATCACATGTGGCCTTTCCTACTAATGTCATCCAAAATCTAGGTTTATTAAAAATATTCTCCAAGTGTATCTTTTTTGTTTGCTCTGTGATTTTTGTTTGTTTTTCGTTTGGTTTGTCTTTTTGTACCCCCATTAATGCATATATATTTCACATATCTGACAGATTGCCTGGAAGAGTCCTCGTTGGAAGAATCTAGCTCTTTCCATTGAGATAAGACAGATGCGAAATATTTCTCTATTCTGTATTTAAGCATTTCTGCAGAAGGGAATTGTTCAGTTTTGCTAGTTTGCTCGATCAATTTTTTGTAACATTTAATCAGATCTTCTTTCCTGCAAACAATTTTTTGTCCTTCAAGCTTCACTATGGTCGTGTTTCCTGGTTAAAGAAGTACATGTATACTGTGGAAGCACTCATTTGCTTCTCACCCCTTCTATCTCCCACCTGCACTGCAAGGTCACTCTTCTGCTCTCCACACACACTCCCAATCACTCAATACACCAGTTCAGAACAGTCAGATTATTAACAGGAAGTTGAATCTGTGCTCTCAGTCAAATAGTTAATTTTGCCTGTAATAAATTCAGACCATTTGCATAACTGGTCATTCAACAGATCCACAGGAGTGGTGGAGCCCCAGCAGCAAAGACAAATACTTCTATTGGTAGAAGTGGTTCTTCTCTCTAACTGAAGTCTCTGAGTCTCAGTGTTCATTCCATGTTAAAGCTGGACCATTTTTCCTGCAGAAAAGCCTAGCAGAGGGCCACTAACATGGCTAAGGGGCTGAAACATACCATTGTAGGAGGAGAGGCTGACGCCACTAAGTTTGCTTGGCCTTGGGATGACACAGTTCATAGAGCCATAGTAGGGTTTGAGTTGGAAAGGACCTTAAAGAGCATCTCCTTCCAACGCCCTGCCATGGGCAGGGACACCTCCCACCAGACCAGGTTGCCCACAGCCCCATCCAGCCTGGCCTTGAACACCTCCAGGGATGGGGCATGTTAGGGAAGATTACCTGGGACTATGGGAGCTTTTGTATTTCTAGAGGCACTGGGCACCAGCTATTAAGACAGGAGGTTCCTCCTGATCTTCAGGAGGCACGCCTTTACTGTGCAGGTGAGGGAGCACAGGCACAGGCTGCCCACATCAGCAGTGCAGTCTCCTCCTTGGAGAGCTGCAAAAGCCGCCTGGATGTGGCCCTGGGCAGCAGGCCCTGGGTGGCCCTCCTTGGGCAGGGGTTGGGCCAGGTGGGCTCAACCATTCTGCGATCCCGTGAAAACTTTTTGTACAAAACATACTACAGTAAGAAAGGAATGATGACGTGCACGGTAGGGTGCTTTTTATTTTTCTTTACTCCAACTTAGGCAACAATGCTAACCTTTAGTCAAAGAAATACACAATATTCACTGAACTAAGCCCAAAGGCTTACCATTTCAAGATAAGATTAGTTTTCTGTCATATAGTTAAAATATTAATACAAAAACATATGTAAAAAATTATAAATAGCACCACATTCATTTTTAGGTGTACTTTTTTTTTTTTTTCCCCTGAAAGGATTAATTTACCCTAACCAGAAAATGTTTTTACTGTTTATATTATAGAGAACTCAGCATACCCTCATGTCTCTGGGTGACATTACAACACTATGCATTACACCAGTTGGGTGAACATGAGATAAAGTCCTCTGTTCAAAATTAAATGACAAGTGATTACTAAATACAAAGAACTTCCACTCCTTTTGAGCTAATCTTGCCACTTCAGACTCACATCCAAACAAAACTGAAGGAGGATAAGTAGTGCTAACAGAATATATTTCCCAGATCAAAAAAAAAAAAAGGGGGGGGAGGGGGCAAAAATTAATATAGCTGTGATACAGTTGTGATTTTTAAATCCTATTTTACTTACATCTATTTTATTAACAAAAATTAAATGATAAAACAATGCATTTCTTGAAAGCATACAGCATTAGCAATACAGAAAAACTATGTAAGGCTGCCTAGAATTTAGAACAATACAGGAGAAATATTTTCAGGCACATGTGTGATAGTTACCTGAGCTGGAAAGATTTTTTGAATGTTTCATTTGGGCCCAAAGCCATTTTACACAAGAATGTAACCTGACATGAGATGAACTGATCCATTGGCTTCAACCAGTCTGCCAATTTTATGAAATTAAAATGCATGGATAAATGGCTATGTTCCAGACAAGATGAATATTCCACAGGGCTGTGCTTGGCTTATCAAAAACTGGATCTGAAACATCTTAGGAAGATGTCTCAATTTTCTCCAAGAAGAAGACAGGAATGAATCTGGTCCAAAGAAAGAGCCTTTTTAGTATCAAGAAAAAAAGTGAAAGATAGAGGCAATTAATGACTATACACCCTATTTCTGCAGCAATGAATTAGAAGATGACAATGGAATCACATAAAAGCGAAACAGAGGTCAAACAAAGTGGGGGTTGGTGGGGAAAAGACAAGCAAACGTTGATAAAAGAATATATTTCAGCAAAACAAGAGGGTAAACAGCACGCATGATCAGATAAATATATATATATTAATTTCTTAAAAGGGCCACCATAAAAACCTCTAACTGAACAAGACAAAAAGATACACATATATATATCTTTATATATATATGCTCCATTTTTATGTGCTAGTTTAAAAACTAGCTCCAAATTTAAGTGCTAGTCATCTACAATGTTTCAATCAGTACTGCTATTTCAACATAAAAAAACATACTGATTTTACAGTTGAGATTTAATATCTACACATGGACTTTCCTTCCTTGGTCCAACATGACAACATCAGCCACGAGGCAGACATAAAGTATGTGTGCACTCACATAAGCAAAAAGATGTATTGGCAAGTACAAGAGACAGGTGAGAATAAAGTTAAAATAAAAAAAAGAAGTGTACAACAGTCAAACATGCTTGTAAACTCTGTGCTACCCACTTCATTTGAACTGTGGTGTCTTTGATACGTAACAATTTACAGAGGTTAACAAAATATGCAGTAAATAATTATTTAATTCACCATTTGATTTCAGTGGAGACCAAATGAGTCTTCAATTTTTTCTGTAATCAAGTCTTCCCAAAGATGCACAAAAACCATAGTACAATTATTTAGGCAGTATGTTTTCAACTGCAAGTACTAAAATGCAGCTTATCGAAATTCCAAGCAGAATCAGTATGAGCTGCAACGTTATGCAAATTTGAAAGTCAAGACTAGGTATACATAAACGGCATTCTCCCCTGCTTTTTTTTTTTTTTTCTGATTAACTCAATACAGATTCAGATGAAGTGCAACAATCTTGATTGCCCAACAGTGTATGATCACGGAACTCATTTGGGCTAACATTTGTCGTTCAACATTCTCACTTCCATGGGGCGAAGGAGTAGGAGTCTGAAAGATACAAAGAGAAATGGAGCTTTTGTTTTTGTTTGTTTTTTTTTTTTTTTTTCAAAAAAAGAACTGACTATGCTAACGACACAAAGATGGGAAAGTCTTGCCGATATATTCATACACCGTGTATTTGTCATACACTGATACAATGCGTGTTTTGCTGTTATTACAATGGTTTAAATACCTCCAAAATGTTTTGTAGGCAATCATAAGCATTTGTATGCATTCTGCTGTATCAACATCAAAGCATGCAGGTACCATTCAGTTTATTTTTCAATGACCTTTGTGGGTCCCTTCCAGCTGAACTATCCCATTATATTTTGTGACACAGCTACGTTATACACTCTTAAAACTGAACTCTACATGACTGTATTATAACCAAACATACACTCTACAAGCTGAACTCGTTCTGCATTTCCTTTCCTTCTTCCTTAGCAAGTTCAGAGAATAAATCCTAACCATGGTGTTCATGTACTACAAGCAGCACACGTTTTTGATGGCTGAACATTGCTGTATCTTTCAGAATTTCCCTGTGCATTTCCAAGCTTCATTTTTTCCATGGAAACAGTAGACCTTTTACTGCTCTTCCTGAAGATGCTGGTCTGAGTTGGGATTCACTGAATTTGATATGACAAATTTATCACTACTTCATACACATATCCAGATCCTGGCATGACACAGAAGGCACGAGAGCCATTCTGGTATGTTGGGCTTTGTGAGACACTTCTTTTCTACAGCACTGTCTTCTGTAATATTTTATTTATATTCTGTACATAATAGGAATATCTGGCTTTTTTTTTTTTTTTTGAAAGTAATGCACTCTAGAAGGGCAAGGTCACTAGCTGAATTCTAAGCATCAAAACTATACTGCTACTATAAAATACTGACAATCATTTCATAAACACTGTGTTATGTCACATTGCTATACACTAAGACATTTAACACATTACTAGTACATTTTAAAAATGTACCTCACATTCAATGCATCATCCTTACTGAATGTACTTCCTAAGTCATAAAAAAAATATACGGCAAGCTAATAGATTGGTTATGTTTCAATATTTTAAAAGGTAGATGTTTGCAAAAGAAAGAACAACAATAGCAGATGGTGGCCAACATGAATAGAGTCACTCTTGATCACCTGTGCATAACAGAGTTGCATAAAAAGCACAAAGAATGGCAAACAGGGAAGAAGAGATTCTTCACAGAATGGTACTTGTATAATATTGCCTTTCCGGGTATACAGAAGGCATCAGCTTGAGTTAGACTCATAAGCCTATGAAAGCAAACCTGAGGAAAGAAAAAACAAACAAAAAAAAACATGGTTGTAAAGTAGACAAGATCAGAAAATAAACTTCCTAAAAATATCAAAATATCTACAGCAGAAAACTTTTGTTGCAAGAAACATAGAGAAGAAAGAAAAAGGAAAAAGAAAAGAAAAACCCAAAGGGTAAAGAAAAAGTTAAAGGAGAAAGAAGAAGAAAAAAATGAAGAGAGAAAAAGGAAAATAAAACCTTGAAAAAATTAACAGAGAATGTACATGTTCTTTAGGGATGACCCCACAATATAGTGATACAAGCCAGAAGCACACCATGCAGAACGCACTCCACCCTGCTCCCTCTCCAGCATAGATTTGCATCGTGTTGCACTCTGTCCACCAGACTGGGCGGTAGTGGGCTGTCCCAGATCGTTAACACACCAAAAGAGAAGCGCACGAAGCGATTTCTTAAGTCTTCATAGCAAAGCATATGACTATGCCAAATGCATACGTTTTGTGAACGTGTGTGAGATGTTTCTAATTTCAGAGCACAACTGTAGCTGTCTCCTTTCATGCATTTCTAAAATCTGAGAGAACAGAAATTAATCAAGGAAAGGTTTGTATTGAGAGAAGATCAAGAGAAGTAATCTCTAAAAAAAACCACGTAGTTACAACTTTGTACTTGGTGTCTGCCAACCACTGGAAAATACCCAACTTAAAGCCATTCATAAAATTCCAATTGGTTAACGTCTTAAAAAAAAAAAAAAAAAAAAACCAACTATTTTTAATTGGGCAAAATCAGCTGCACATAGTTGTTTGTACACAAATGCCGACACAAATAGTAGACATTGGTCTCGAAGACAGCTCATTTCTATCCCAGGCTTTCTGTTTTTTTGTGCAGTACACAAACTCATTCCCTGAAATGATAGCCAATTAAAGAAATTAAATAGAAATGTATAAAAACTGAGATGCCTAGAAAGCTAAGGACTGTCAGACAAACCCTACCAACTTATGCTAAGTCTGCCTGAAGAGACTTCTCCCAGCGGCCTGTTCCACCAGAATCATATCCTCTGAAAAATTGTCAACAGAGACGAGCATCCCCATGGCCAGTCACTCCAGCCCACACCCTGGCACACGTGGGAAAACAGGTAACTTAAGTTAGTATTCTGGGCAGCAAACAGGGATCTCTGAGCACAGACAACTTTTTTGTATTATGTATTCATTATATTCTTTAAAAGATGAACAAGTATTTCACCATCCCAGACTTTCCCTGCATGCCACTGGCCAGTATCCAAGAGCTATATATTTATATAAAACAACTCCAAATAAAATACACCGCAAAACAAAGCCATGTTTGGGTTCCCTTCACTTTCAATTAAGCATCATTTGCGTCATCCATACATAAAAGCTAACTCAATTGCTTTCAAATGCAGGTGTCATAATTATAACCTACAATTATCTCCACTTAGCATTTAAAGAATTTTAAAAATGAAAAAAAAGAAGTCTGGATAAACAATCTCTTTAATAGTTATGTTTATAACTATTTCTCTTTTAAACTGCCTTCTTCCGAATACAGTTTCATACATTTTTCGTATAATGTAAGACTTATCAGGAAGTCAGTTTTGAACACCAACATCAACAGTAATTTTACTCTCTGAATGTCAGATAATATTTATTCATAGTTTGCATAATTTTGAACTTATTTTTGTTCCAAGCACTTAACACAACTAAGCCTTTTTAAGGCAGGGAAGTGTACTTCCCCAGATGAAAGCAAGACTACAACAAACTAACAGAAGCCTTTGCTACTGTTTAAAGGACTGTAAATGAATCTATACAAATAAGCTTACAGACTTCACTCTGCCTCAAAAGAAAACCTGCATGGGTCCAAATGAGGCTTTGAAGTGAATATTTAATTCAATTAATAACACCTCTTGTCAGAGCAATTGATGCCCTTCCAGTAGCCTCCTCTCCAGCCTGCAAACTCCAGCAGTAATGAGCATAATGAAGGACCTTCTTAACCTACCACAAGGTAGCAGCTGTGGAAGTTGCTTCCCACAATCTGAAGTTACAAGAAAATAACTCCTCCCTTCAGCTCAAATAGGACATGAAACCACCCCAAAAGTCAAGGTTCCCTTCCTTCCCCAAAATACTGGCTCCCACAAAAAAAGAAAGAAAAAAAAAAACATAATTAATCGAAGTTTGTGGAAGAAGCAGTGCTTATTTATGGTAAATGTGCTACAAAGAACATCCTGAGATTCCTCACGAACTCTGATCCTTCATCCACTTGTGATTCCATGAATTACAGTAGTAACCAAATACCTAAATTGTTAACTGAAGTCCAAATACGCACAGATAAACTTTTTACAAGTACCTACCCCTAAATCTCTAAGTTTATAGAACACCCATTGGTGCAAGAGTAAAGTTCCCAATTTTTAATTTCACAAAATCATTTCATGGGCAGTCCCAAGCAACGTGCTGTGCCTGGGCAGGGCTGCCAGTCCTGAAGATGTTTAAGGGTCCCTTCCAACCTCAAGGCCTCTGTGGAGATGCTGAGGGGCTTTACAGAGGTGCACAATCCCACCGGGTATTACTTCCGCTCTGTAGACAGGAGGACGGGGATCTGATTTTCACAAAACGGGACATGTAAGTGACAGGATATGCCTATATGGGATGTGACTAGAGCTGATAAGAGTCTGAATAAGCTGATAGCGCCTGACTGCTTTTAACACACCACAGCTGCCGCTTGTGACCACCACCTCCACGGTGAAGGAACTGCTTTCTTAAGTGTGGAAAAAATCAACCTTCCCTTGCCCGTGCTGCCCCCGGCAACCCTCAGCTTCCCCCGCACGAGGCACTGTGCGGGACAGACCCCCCGGCGGCCCTGGCTACCCCACGAGCGCTGCCCGTGCGCTTCCCCCCGCCGCCACCGGCCCACGACCACAGCCGCTTCTCAACAACCCCTCGGAGCCTTAAGGCGGGCACAGCTCCTTCAGGACGTTGCGCTTCGGAACGGAGTCCTACGAGTGGGACACGGGCACAGGCCGAGAGGGGGGGGGGTGCGGGCGGCGCTAACGGTCACTAACGGTCGCTAACGGCCGCTACCGGCACCAACGGCCGCCGCTTTACCTGCCACGCTCGCGCCGACACCCCGCCGCCCCGGCCGCGGCGCCGTCCGATGACGTCACGCGCCTAGCAACGCCCCTAGCAACGCCGCCCCGCCCCTACGAACACCTCCCCCTCCCCCGCCCCTAAGCAGGGGGTTGTGTATGGACCTCAGCCGGGGGGACACATAAAAGTGTTTTCGCAGCACAGATTATTTCATTCCCGCATTTAGTTTGGCAGGGAATGGTTAAGCTCCGGGAGGAATGCATCACTGGTTAACCGCTGGCACGGTCACCCTGCTTCTCCCCCCACAGCACGCCGCATGCTGGAGCCATCAGCTGGCTCCTGAGGAAGCCAAGGGTGCTTCCAGCTGGCAAATTGTTACGACAATGCTACCAGCAGAAGGAATAGCCGCTGAAAATTCTGTCAGAAATAGGAATAGCCACTAAAAGCATCCAGTAGTTATAAGCACTGAATCATCTTGACAGTCTGGGAATGGTAGGCAGGACACTGCCTCTTAAAACCAAAACCATGGAAGGTCTTTGAAATACCTATTTCAGCTTTGAAATGTTTAGTTTTGTGAGTCTTGACACTTAATATGTTCTCAGCCTGCAGGTGCCAAGCTCCTCAGTGATGCTAACATATGGAATAGGGGAGGAGGGAATGGAAATGCCTCCCTAGCTCGTCTGTGTCAGAAGAATAATTAAATATTCATTAGAATAGGGATTTAAACCTGACTTTGCAATGCAAGTGCCATAACCACAGCTTTGCAAAGTCAGTTTCTTCTCCCCTTTAGCTCCACAAACATTTAATTATTCATGCAAAGTGGAAAAACACTGACAGGAGAAAATGTGAGAGTCTCTCCCAGAATGCCCAATTGTATTTTCTAGTGCATTTTCTAGGGAGGTAGGAGACCTGGTGTCAGAATCTAGCTAATCAGGGAAATTTGCAAACAGATTTCCCTCTCCGCATCATCTTTGGATTCTAGGGAAAGAAATGTAAAGATCATTTTTTGTGCAGATTTGATGTCCCCAGGGGATAAGGCACAGTACTTAGGGAAACCAGGAAAGGAGTTGGAGAATCTTTCTAAGGAGAAGGATCAGGCTCAGTTTTAGGAATATCTACATGGGCAACACAGCACTGAAGCTTGGACCGTGAGAGCAATTTATCTGCCTTACGATGTTTTAATGCCAGGGCTAAATGCCGTGTTTAAATAGCCGAGGCTCCACCATGCATCTATGAAGTGCTGGTTCCAGACCTGGCGTGTGTTTCTGGGTTAAGGACCTTTGAATTAGTTGCAGTGTAAACCTCCTCAAAGTTGCCTTAAAGACTGACTTGCAGAAATGTAGGTAAGGTAGCTGGGAGGTCAAATCAGGAATACATAAGGAATATTGTTGCCAAATTGCCTTTGTGGACCTAGCCATGCAAGCTTACTCAGAGCAGGCCTGATTAACAGGGCTTTTAAAATGTCAAAGCTGTCAGAAATATTCTGACTTGAAGACCATGCAAAAATCAGACTGTATGTCAAAGAGCGTTGTCAAAAGTCTTCTTGATCTCCATCAGGCTCAGTGCCATGACCACTGCCCTGGGCAGCCTGTCCCAGTGCCCAACCCCCCTCTGGGTGCAGACCCTTTCCCTAACCCCCAGCCTGACCCTCCCCTGTCCCAGCTCCATGCCGTTCCCTCGGGTCCTGTCGCTGTCCCCAGAGAGCAGAGCTCAGCGCCTGCCCCTCCGCTCCCCTCGTGAGGGAGCTGCAGGCCGCCATGAGGCCTCCCCTCAGCCTGCTCTGCTCGGGGCTGAGCAAACCAGGGGGCCGCAGCTGCTCCTCATATGTCATCTCCTCTAGGCCCTTTACCATCTCTGTAGCCCTTCTCTGGACGCTAATAGTTTTATGTCCTTTTGTTGTAGCAACCAAAACCGCACACAGTACTTGAGGCCTCACCAGTGAAGAGTAGAGCAGAACAACCAGTTCCCTTGACCACCTAGTAATGCTGTACTTAGACAGATGTTAAAAAATATCTCTGATCCAGTCACAAACCTCTCTTTGAGGATCACAGGCATACCACTCATGCATAGGAGTTTTGGCTAGGACTACCTGCAGTAATCAAGGAAGGTTTGAGACGGAAATCATGTGCCACTTCAGATAGGATTAGTATATGCTTTGAATCCATGTGGAACTTCAGTTAGCAAGAATTCAGTTTGAGGAGATTTTATAAATATAAACAAGAATGAATGACCATGAAAACACTAGACACTTTACTTTGCAAACACTAGAGAAGGAACACTTTTTTGTTGTTGTTGTTGTTGTTGTTGTTTTACATTAGCATTACATGTACAACAGCTTTTGTGTTTTCTTGATTTTCAGTGCACAATCAACATTTCTACTAATGCAACAGTGATGTACAGAGGTTTTGAAATCAGATGCATACATGCATGGAAGCCTTTTCCAGTGACTGAGAGAACACATTGCTGTAGCCTAAAAACAAATCTAGAGCAGGACCTTGTCACGAGCATGGATGAACCAAACTCTCTTGCTCCATATTTACCACAAACCTATTTATTTCGCGAAAGACGAGAACTTCTCTGTCAAATTGCATTTCCTGTTACTGTCCAAATGCCTACACCTCACCCATCTGCAATAAAATATCCAGTTGCTATTGTCAAGTGAACAGTGGATAGTTTGATGTAAACAAATATTGGAGGTTTCCTCTATTTAGACTGAAGCATGAGCAAAGTAGGTACTTGCTTGTGATTCCAACACTGAATCTTATTTGCCATTGAAAACAAAGGCTTAGTGTAAAAGTCCTACTGTAACTTTCACACAATAAAATAGCTAAAGATTTCATAAAGGGGTATTTTTATAACAAGTTACTTGGGCAATATTTCCGTAGTAGTAATATTTTATGCCCTTCATAATCAGGCTTAAGATGTAGGTTCTATATGTCCAAAATTGTGAAAATAACTGCTAAATACTTTTAAAAATATTTTGTCACTTGTGCCAGACTAACTTTGTTTTGGTGTCAAATGTGACACCAGTATCAATTATTTGGGGCAATTTCACAATAATAATGATGGCATATAATTGCTGTGATGAAGAAGCACTTGAAACACAGACAAGAGGCAGAATTCAGTCTGACAAATTGAATCTAGACTGCAGTTCACCACCTATAATTCCAAATCATCCTTCAATTGATCATAAGATGCTGACCACAAAGAATAAAAGAAGGGAGGATTGCATTCTGGAGTGAAAAGTGTTGCCTTTAACTAACGTAGTTAATATACTAAATGCTCTGCCTGTGATCCTTTTGGTAACTGGTATTTTCTCCACACCCTGTGGAGTCTAAAAGGAATAGAGCTTGTGCGTAGTTTCTCCTTTTGGATTACACTACAACATTGTGATATTCAAGAACAGTGAGAGTCTGAAAAAATGACCTCTGTTGATCCACAGAAATCAACACTGCATGTCAGTGTGGCACTTCTTGCAAATTAAGTTCTTCATGTTTGTTGAATATTATATGTGAAGATTGAAGCTGATGCGTTTGATTGAGGGTGTGCCCAGTTGTAGGCAAAGTTTGAAACTGGTTACTGGCTCCTTATAAACTCCTTTCAACATTTGGCTTTCCTTACACTATTAATTATTATGTCTGTGACAGTAATGGCTATAAAAAAAACATTTCAGGTAAGAGCTGTACAAACACAGAGGAAGGCACATCCTGAAAGAGTTTATCATCTAAGGAAAGAGCACATACACACAGTGCAGGGGAAA
Source organism: Anas platyrhynchos (assembly GCF_047663525.1). Taxonomy (NCBI): domain Eukaryota; kingdom Metazoa; phylum Chordata; class Aves; order Anseriformes; family Anatidae; genus Anas; species Anas platyrhynchos. Next base: position 44,867,213 of record NC_092621.1, on the reverse strand, counting down.
AGGGCTTTACAGATAGGCAGAGTGAACGGTGCGGTGGCAGCAAGGATCTCCCAGATGCTTCTGGCAGTGGTGATATATAGGTTATAAATATTAAAAGCATTTTGAAAGGAAAGAAAGTTGAGGCTGAGTAAGAAAATGTGGAGGAGGTGGTATAAAAGCAGGTGTGCAGGAAACTGACTTTAAAAGCCTGGGAAGCAGACATGGCCTCAGAGAGTATTACTGTTGATTTTGGTTTTATTGTTCTTGTTGCTTTTGTTATCGTTGTTGTTGTTTTTATGGCTTTCATAGGTCAAGTTTGTGACATTTTGTTTTGTTTTGTTTTGTTTTCCCTCAAGGCCACACATTGTTTAGGAAAAGGAGTTAGCAGAATTGCCACCTGGGTATGCCGCCTGATACTAAAACTAAAGCTTTTTCCAACACAGTTCTGAGTGATGAGTGCACTCTGCTGTGGCTAAGCTTTATCTTCTTAGCTTCTGCAGCTAATGGCCAAAGCTGCTGTCGTGCTTTGTCGTTATTTTGGTTTACATTAAAGGAGAATCCTCTGAAAGTAGTTTCTGAAATCTTCAAAACCATACGTGGAAGCCTGTAAAGAAAACTGGCTATGGAACCATCTTTGGAGAGCCAGTAGAGGAAAAATTATACCTTGCCTGGTAATCTTTCCTTGGTTGCACATCTTAAAATAATAAAAGGCTGTTTTAAAATGCATCACAGAAGATAAAAATGAACCTCAGATGCTGTGTTCTGCCTTAGCTAGGCACATACAACATTTCAGCTTCTGAATTTCCAGAGATAACTCCCATGTGATACCTTTTGAGAACAGACGTAAAATAAAAATACACATGTAATCTTAGGATAAAATGTTATGTAGATTCAGTGACTATTGCAAGCAGATCAGCACTTAAGAATTAGCTATTAATACAATTGCTAAAGAAAAATTTTCTCCTACTTTTTGGAGAGTTTTACTCTCACATCTCACATCAGTGTTGCGAACTAATTTAACCTGCTTTTCCCTGAAACAGTTATTTATTTTATCCAGTCTATTTGAGCTGCAGTAGTTCTCATCCCATACACATGAACATCAGTGGTTGTCTTAATTTGCTGTCAAGGTTGGAGACCAGTTTGACCTGATGAAATCCTAATACAGGCACTCTAATTTGGGATAAAGAGACTGAAAAGTCTCACTTTCAGGAAACCCTTCTCAACTGATGCAAGAAAATTATTTGCTGTCCCCTAACAAGTGTGGGTTTCATTATGCTTGGTAGACAGGTCAGCTCATTCTGAAACTTTATGGTGAGTGCACAAAAGCAAAGTTTAGTGGAGTGAAACATCACAAAAACCTCCTATTCACTCTCTGATCTCCAAATGTAAAGTAAACAAAGAATGGAAGTAAACTTATGCATAATTTAATACTTTCCTTCTGGCCAATGAGTGTTAATAGTAGCTTGTCACTAGGAAGCTGAAAGAAAATGTTCAGAAACACTGGAGATGCTGGAGGATAGGAATAAATATTCACACATAAGGATCTAGAGAACATTTTATAATTTGACAGGCCAAAAGCTTCTGACACAGATCGTGGGTAACAGCCTGTGATGACAGAACTTGCCCGGCTTCATATGTGTCAGAAAGAAACGCAACTGCAGTCCTGAAGTTGGGTTGCCCAGTGCCAAAATGAGTTTCGCTCATGATCTGGAGACCTCTCAAGCACTCAGCATATATCCTCCCTTTTCTAAGCCAGAAGATCAAGGAGGCTGAACTTTCTGAACTCAAAACTTGATCTGCCATCTGCACTGACAATATGAAATGTCTGAATACTTAATAGAAGAAGAAAAAAAAAAAAAAAGCAATGTCCTTAATAAACATGCTTTGGAAATGGTATAATTCTATAAAACTAACCCAAATTATTCAGCCATTGCTGTTAAAATGTAATTAATTGTATTATTTAGCAGATTATTTATGAAATAAATATTTAAAAGTGGAGCTTACCTTGAGAAGACACTGCCATTGATTGATATGGAAGTACAGGATGGTAATGATTTGTACACTGAAAATTTTGGAAAGTAAAAAGTGTCCATAATGATTCTCTGAAACCTGTACATCAACAGAGTAAGAATTTTGTGTGTCCTTGTATTTACTCTGTAAGTGAAATACATGCTTGCCACCAATACCATACGATCATCATATTTCATTGTTGCATTGTGGTACCTAGAAGGATCACTGCAGAAACCTCTTTATTTCTGAGGATCAGAAGAAAAAAGTTCTTCAATCTGTTAGCATTGCTGAGACTATTTTGATGTATGCTTAAGTGAGAAGCGTGACTATGAGATATATTTTATTATGGTGATGTTGCAGGAGGCTGAGCTTTAGCAATCTTGCCAAAAGGGAGAGAACTGGTAAATGTGTGTCATTCAGTGAGGCTGCTTGACGCACAGGCTTTTTTTTAGTCTGTGATATTCTTTCAACTATATATGAAAATTTGCCTTTTCGATGGAGAAACTGGCTAACTCTTTTCCCAAGGACAGTATGTATTTCCCACTGCACTGCTCCAGCAGGGTTTGGACCAGTTTTGTAAGTAGCAGATATGACCCATCTCCAGTGCCTCCAGGTTGAATGGGGGAGCAGTCCCAGAGGTAATGTTTCAGTATGGGGAGAGTTCTTCCACAAGCTCCATTTTAAAGAGTCAGTCAGTGAAGTAGCAGGATTCATATCCATGTAATTTGCAGGAAATCTGGAATGATTTGAGAAATCCCTGGAATGCTTCTGCTTGTCTGTAGCAAGTAGACACAGTCATATTCAAAGGAGATGCAGGAGATGTAGCTGCATATGAAACAGCCTTATTATTTTATATATATATATTTTAATGATCTGAATAAATGTGAAAATTCTGGAGAATTCCGTATTTCATAGATGCTCTATTCAACAGACATGTTGTTGCACTTGGCAGAGCTCAAAAGAGATCTCCTTGTGAAGATGGAGTGAGTCAGAAGGTGTTGGGAAGACAGATTCGTCTTCTCTGAGTAGGGGTTTGTTGCTGCCAGCTTGTTCTGTTGGATTCTGCTGGAATCAGAATTTTCAAGGGAAGACATGAATTAGTTCATTATGTGCCAATGACGGATTTATTTTAATGCTTGGCACTAGGAAATGACATCACGGACCTTATTACTAAATCACAGCCAAACATGCAGTTGAAAATGCTCAGTTTTGCAGTCAAGATCTGTAAAAACAGGTAAAAAAAAAAAAAAAAAAAAAAAAAAAAAAGGAACTATTTTGGCGTGTGTTATCTGTGAGGATGTTAAATCTCTGAGAAAATGAATCTTGTTAAGTCTTTAAGTTTTCGCTGTTCAGGAAATGCAGGCAAAATTCCATAAAGATTTTGAGCTGTGTATGTTTGCAGTACAATAGACTACACAGGGTTAGGGAGGCTGAGTCTGCCAGAAGTGACCTAGTGACCTAGTACATATACTCAAAATTGTATAGAAGTATGGAGACATTAGGTCTTGTGGCATTAGCTCAACAATCTTTGCACAGAATGGTGCGGAGTCAGCATTACTAAGAAGGGAAGCCAGGCTGAGTGTTAGTGCCCATGTTCAAAAGTAAGAGCCTGAAAACCCTTGCTCAAGGTGCTGCTTAAATCCCAAAGGCCCCTTACAGTCTTCCTTCAAATTTCCCCAGCTGCCTGCCTGCTTACCAGTAGGAGATCTGTTTTGTAAGAGGGGGTCCTTTGCTTCCATCTTACCTTCCATTCAAGCCTATTTTTGTGTTTTACATTAAACAGTTATTGGGTAAAATACAGGGCTAAAGACAAAAGTGCACAACCTTCCAAGTAAAAACCTACACTTGTATAATGGTTTGTGCAGCTGCGTGACCTTAAAGTTTACAACACTTTTTCCATCTTTAGTTAACCATAACAAATGTTAACATGATGCAAATCTATCCTTGTGTAAAAGTAATGACTAGCATTTTGACTTGAAGCCGGCAGAGTAATCAAACAGTCTTCATTTTATTAAACAGAGCTGTCCCTGGAAAAAATCTAATAAAAAGGCAAAAGCCACAGAAGGTAAGATTTTATTTGATATAAATAAACTATACAATGAAGCAAAGCAATGTTGATAATTTCATTTATTGAGGACTGCAGTGTAGGTCATTCGTGGTTTAATTTTCACTTACTAATCATAAATTCACTGTCATCGCCTCTGTGTCTCTCATTATTATATCATAATCTCTGCTAAATTAATTTCCCATCATTGTCTATTTTTAAAATTTGTCCTCTATCTATAAACTGTTTATAATACACACAAAATACATACTTCTTTTAAACATACAGTATATATATTTATATTACATATAATCAAATAAAACTTAAAGAATTACTATTTCTTTGTAAAGAATTCTTTAATATAAAATATTAATGCTGTTTTACAATGCTGCCTTAAATTATTTGAATGACACAGTAAAAGTCATACTACAAAAGTCACGCTTTTTTTTGTTAGTATGGATACTAACCTATCCTAGAAGACTTTTTTGAAGATCTTTGAGAAAACAAATTATCTTAATGTATAATGTTTAATTCAGTGCTAACTTTAATAATAATCTTCACAAAGCTACAGGCAGTACTGCATCCTGGGTATATATTAATAGTTACAGATCCCATGTTAGCTGCTGAAAATGAGCAATAGCTGTCATGGCAACTCTGTAATTTCTAATTTATTATTAAATGTTTATATCACAGTGGTGTAGAGGCACCCAGACAAAGGAAAGACAACACCTTTGACTCCAGATGTTTACCTTCTATGTGGACAAATGGCACACAAATGCTGGGTGAATATACTTGAACCAACTTTTAATTGCTATATGGGTAAAGATATAAACAAACTGATTAAGATAAAATACGTTTAGCAGTAAAAGAGTGTTATTGTACTGCAGGTATTGTAAGAAATCAATAGATTGGAGCAAAGCTTCAAAATCAGATTTAGCTTACACAATGTTTCTTTATATCCTAACCCAGCAAGAGTCATAATCACTTAGTTATTCCAAAATGAAATCCTGATATAGCAAAGTACAGCTCTGAAAAACTGAGATTTACAACTCTGAATGTCTGCCTACATCTGTGGTGAATTTGCTCAGTTGCTGTCATGTTATCTTAGCAAATATGACTGTAGCATCCTGAGAACTTACCACTGTATGATTAGTTCAACATGGGATCACCCAAGTCTGCCATAACACAAAAATATGCACTAAATGCTTGTCATAATAATTCAAAACTGAAGTGTCTGCTGGTACTTTATTGCCATATTAACTTTTTCATCAGTTATTTTTCCATGAACAATGACACTTTGATAAGCTCTTCATTTTCCCCTTCCCTTTATCTTTTATGTACATTGGATTTATCATAAAATAAGCACCTCAGATGTGTGGGGAACAATTCTCTCATTAATGGATGCAAATTGACTAAAGGACTTTAAAATATATCAATATATATAATATTGCTGCCTGCAGACAGACTTCAAACTGAGTTTTACCAAATCCCCCACAGCCTTTCACAGATTTCCTTCCATGTTTGAGGTCTGTTCTCTCTGGTGAGCTCCCACTGGCTTGTCTAAAACAAAAAGGATTTGTTTCCTCCAGAATTCATCGACACTTTGAATTCAAAACTGTGCTGTAGGAGGCCAAACCTTTTCTCTGCTAGGGAAAGAAGAAAAAGTTCCTGAAAAGGTATTAAGAGTTTTTCTAATGTGTTTTTTTCTTATAACTCTCTTCTGTTTTTCTTATGGGATGGGAACTTCAAAGAAGGACACAGGACAGAACTGAAGTTTTCTAAGAATCACAGGAACAGAGTAGGTGACAAGGGTCATCAACTTGTAAGCTACTCCAATGGATGAAAAATTTTAGCAAGGGTAGCCAAATTTTCTGCTACACTTGGCACGAAGAGAGAATAGGATCTGTGATTTTAGACCTGGACTGAGAAGAAGAATAGTCTGTACTCCCTATCTCCTGAGAACTAACTGGCCATCCAAGAGAAGAAACTCAGGTTGGGCAGGAGCTACTCGGATACCACGTTCATGCTCATTAGTCAATACAATTCCTATTGCACTTCCGAGCTGAAGTCTCTTTTCTCATTAAGTCTAGGGAATTGAATGCCTACTTCAAAGCGGGATGATGATATGATAATTTCTCAGGTAATAAACAATTTCCTTTCCAAACACTCTTACTACTCCCCTGCCACAGCACCACATTGTGTCTGCATGGCACTGTCCCTTCCAGAAGGAAGCAATGCTGTAAGAGGGAAGTTATCACTGGTCTTTTTAGCTTTTAGCCTCGCCCTGGGCTTGGACTGTAAGTGCACACCCACAGCACGATAGAAATGAAGCCTGTGTGGTTCCTATTTGCTGAGCTCTGACCGGCCGTTCCCAGTCCTGTAACCTCAGAGAGGCTATTATCGTCACTAGCGAGCAGTTGTGGATGCTGAAGCTAATGGGTACAGTTCATACACTTAACCAGACCACAGCCTCAGCATCTCACACAGCCTCCTCCCCCTGCCTTTCCACTGCTCAGCTTGCTTCGTTAGAGCCATTCCCCTATACACGAGGGAATCAGTGAGGCTTGCATTCTGTTATTTTTACACTCGTTGATGTTCCTTGTTCAGTCCTGTGGCCTGACGTTTGGATGTTTGATGTTTGCCTGCTTCACTCCCCTCTCTGTTGCTCACATCTCTCAGCAGGAGCCAGATGGGTGGCCTTGTCCCCCTCTGCTGCAAGGGCTGTATGCTCCAAGGGGCCAGCCGAGCATTTCTGCCTCCCCAAACCTCTGCTATGCATGGAGCTGGGACAATGCCCATGACAATTGCCAACATGACCTTTCCATTGAACACCCAGAGCTAGAATGTGGTGTAGGTTGGTGCTAGGGTGGGTGTGTTGAGACTGATCTGGGTTTGACAGCTTTTATCTGTGCTTTGTGGCTATGAGAAAATGGACTTTGATCACTGGGCAGTCCCTTCCAGTAACAATTTCTAGCCAAGGAACCACTTTATTTTGGGATTTCATTCACACAAAGCCTGTAATCTGATTTAAAAAAAAAAAAAAAAAAAAAAAAAAAAAAAAAAAGTTGTTCCTTTAGGCCAGTGCTGACAGAATTGGAGTTACACTTCCATATAAATATCTGCCCCTATAGGTCTGACAGCGGGACAAATGCCTCTGTCTGTAAACTCTAAGTAAAAGGGAGGTACCGTGTCTCTGTTCTGTGATGAACCTTCATAAACAAATATCAGTAATGCTGGGGAGGGAGCTGGAATTCCCAAACAACCTTGGAAGGCAATGAAAGGATACGAAGAAATCTTGTTGTGCATTTGTATTTTTTTCTGATAGGAAAGAAAAAATGGAAGTACCATGCAGTAATTCTGTGGAATTTCATTCATAAAGCATTGTTTTTGAAAGTTTAATCATTATAGAGTGGAGCTTCAATGTGCTTGTACAGTGGGCAGGCGTAACTCCTTCCTTTGCCTCTTCTTGTAAATGTAATTATTGTACATGTGGGATCTCTGACTATAATCATGCAGGGAAAAAATGACGGAATGATTTTTCTTAGTTTTCATTCCATTGCTTCATTCCATATGGAAACTGCTCTTCTTTCTTAGCACATTAATTATTGTTTCTGATCAACTGCAGAAAAGATGGAACTGAGTTTTAGCAAGAGGGCTTCAAACAATGTCAATGTGCTGTGTTCAGCAGATCTGCCAGGAAACTACAGATAAACGTTTTGACAAGAAAACAATTAAGTTACTCATCCTGCAGTGAGCAATGATGATGTGAACAAAACTTAGTTAATGGCTTACAGTATCAGTACTTAAACCTCATGTGTTTCATTTTTATATATTTTTTATTAATTTTTCTTTCAGAAATACCACTGGGAAAGCAAAAGGCATTCTGAGAAAGGGGCTAAAATAAGGTGTGCTGTTGTGGACTAAATGGGTTTCTCAGTGGAGATGAGTGACCCCTTTGTATCTCACTCAGCTGCTTTACTGTAAAAATGAAGGCAGTTTTTGCAGATAGATTTACTGTAGCTCTTTAAAATTTTATAACTGACTATGTGGTCCTTGTTATGCATTCCCAGGATTAACAGATCCGCCATGGGGATGTTCTTGGCATTTCATAGCCTGACCTTTTGGTTGTGATAATTGTGTAAGAATAAGAAAAATTACAGTGACAAAACACAATGGTATGTTTTGCTTAAGTTTTACTTCCAGTATTCTTTTTTAATTCCAGTGAAAGATTAAATGTAAAAGTGGCTGCGCTTGGAGTAGAGAGGCAGAGATAGTCCTAGCAGTCCAGCAGGAAAAGGCTTTGACTTTTCCATTACTAGAGAGTGTGGGGGGGGCTACTCATGGTGGTCACCATGAGTCCCTGATTTATGAAGCATTGTAATAATTCATTTCAAAGCACGTGTCTTCTGATATGCAGACACTATTTTTATTCAATGTACATGCATTATATATATATATCCTAAAAATCTCTATAGCATGATAGAATGCAAAATGTGACACTCTTTACCTTAGTGTGCGTTGATTGCAGCCTCCAGGTAGTCCTTACTCCTCCTGTGCTGTGAGCACATTTATATTAACTGCAACTCTGCTCTGGTTCTTCAAAGCAATCACTGTTTCCAGCAATCTTATGCTTTTATTTTCCTGTAGAGACTGAAGTTAACAGACTGAAAACAGACTTACAAATTCCCCCAAAAGCGCAAATGTTAAAGCAGTAGCCACTTGTTTGTCCAAGGTTCTATATTTTTATTTTTATTATTATTTTTTCTGTAAGAGCCTAGCTGCTTACTTTTCTAAGTAAAATAACCTTTAGCAGCATTTTTCTCTTAGATTTATATAGGAGGTTGAGACCTAATGGGAAGACCAACCATACCACCTTGTTTCCCCACTTTACAGAAACGTTAACAAAGTCTAAGCTGTGGAATCGTTTTTTTTCTTATAGTCATGCAAACCCAGTAAGAACACAATTACAGGGCTGGCACCACAAAAAAAAAAAAAAAAAAGCAAAAACCATCTGAAATAGAATCCAAAGTCAAAACCGAAAGGCAACAACAATTTCTAAGACTGTTTAAACAGCTTAACAGCAAGCTCTGTGCTGACAGTACAAAATTGCCATGTTAACAACAAAGACAGTAACCTACTAGATTGGCTGAGCCAAGAGAGAAAAAGGAAGAGAGTGCAAGTGCCATTTTGCTGGCAACACACTGAACCTCATTTAAGGTATTGGTAAGGATCATCCCAGTGGCCACATTATGGGTTTTCCTGCCATCAAAACTCAGATCTGTAAATCAAAGGCGTACATTTCCAAAACAAGTGTCCAGAATCAGGTTTTTAAATTTGTAGTAGACAGAAGTGGCCTGACATTCAGGGATTCTCTACATCCCACTAAATTATGTTCTGAATTCAAACACTGCCCTTTTTTTAAATAAACCTGTTATTTTACTTCTATTCACAGACCCTTCTTTTTACTTCATTTCTCTTTAGAGCTCTTTTTCTTCAGACCACCAGGCAGCCAAGCCCTTTGCCTTTTCCCTGCTGTGATGCCATGCCAGCATTTCTGTACTTTGTTATTTAAATTCTGTGCCTGCCTTTCTCAACCATTCTCACCTTGATCTCAAGATGGAAAGCGCAGTTGTGACTGGGCTCTGAAGACTGGTAACTCAGAGCTAACACCGGCTGAGGAAGGCTTTCTGAAATTGTACAGAAACTCTGCATCCTCCTGACACAGTTCTGTCCATTTTGGCACCAAACAACTTTTGAGATTGGTTTTGTTTTGTGTGCATGAGATCAGCATCAAAGGTGGCATTAGAAAATGAAACACTGGAATTTCAGTTCTCCCTTTAGATTCCCTGATTTATCTTTTCCTTAAAAAGGCCTCTGTAATGCCATGCGTTCCTCAAGCTATTTTAGGTAGCAAAGCTTTTCTAAAATGGATTCAAACAAAAAGAGTTCTGTGGGAAGCAAGAATACACTTGCTAAATATTTGTGTAATTAATGTAATATCAGGACGCCCAAATTTGCTGACAAGCTGATTTAATTTCCAGTAGAGGATATAATCTTTATAACAGGGTATACCTGCAGCAAAATTCATTTATATAAGGTAAATAACCATAGCTCATACCTACTCAGAAATTCCATACTTATTCAGACAGGCTTTTATGTACTGAAGTTGTATTCTCTGGCACTAATGTTAATATTTAAAAGTGATTTAAATGCATGCTATTAGTTGAAAATGGTGAGATTATTGGTGAAATAACAACACAGACACAGTTCCAAAATTTTTTGCTTTGGATTGCAGACAAGAAAAGGCTAAATTAGTGAAAGTAAAATTGGGCTAAATGTGAGAACAGATTTTTTTTTTTTGTTTTACTTTAAATATATCATTAAGCATTTATAGAATGGCAAATTGCCAAAAAAAAAAAAAAAAAAAAAAAAAAGCAAAAAGCACTCAGTGAAGTTCTCCATTGCAACTGCAGTTAATAATTTGTAGTTTTTGCCTTAAAAAAAAAAATATTTAATCTATATGATTGTAAATAATTTGGCTAAACTCTACTAATCAACTATATAAAACTATGTAAGTCTTGCCAATTCTGTCTCTGAAGGAGACGGTTCCTTATTCAGGTTTTTGCCTTGCTTTCCTCAATAAACCCTGGGGTTCAATGCAGCCAGCAAACCTCCTAGGAGTTGAATTCAGGCCTCTGAAAGATGGCTGTGGGAGTGGGATCCACACTGAGGTGGAGCCGCCTGGCAACGTCCCTGCTGTGGGGACTGTAGCTTCAGGCAGAGGTCAAAAGCCAGGGCCAGCCACCCTGTGCACAGCTGCAGAGGGATTTGCTGAGTCCCTCTGTCTCATCCCCTAATGGTGTTTACATTCCTTCAGCTAACACATGCTGATTAGTGCTATGGCTAGAAATAGTTTTTCTAGTCTATTCCAGGCCTCAAACTACTGTTTTTAAGTTTTGCCTAGACCTCAGGGATGTGACTGCTCATTATATTCAGATCATGTTTGCAAACTGTTTTGCAACTCTTATAGCTTCTCTTCTCTTCTCTTCTCTTCTCTTCTCTTCTCTTCTCTTCTCTTCTCTTCTCTTCTCTTCTCTTCTCTTCTCTTCTCTTCTCTTCTCTTCTCTTCTCTTCTCTTCTCTTCTCTTCTCTTCTCTTCTCTTCTCTTCTCTTCTCTTCTCTTCTCTTCTCTTCTCTTCTCTTCTCTTCTCTTCTCTTCTCTTCTCTTCTCTTCTCTTCTCTTCTCTTCTTTCTGAGTTTTGCAGGGGATGCAGTGTTTAGAAGAGGTTGGGGGATGGCAGGGATCACCACATGAAGGCTGGGGTTTGGATCAGGGTTAACAGGTGACCTGCAAACCTCAATTACTGCTTATTAAACACGGGGTCGCTTGGTCCTTGTTTAGAAGTAGTTATGTTTGCATCTCTGCCTGGCAGCAGCCATTGGGCAAACCCTGAGCCTATAAGTAATATTTGGTATAGGATTTGGCCTTGTAGGAAGCTGGGTTTAAGGCTGCATACAGATGGAGATGTTACTTTGTGATAAAACTTCCCACATGGTTAGCAGATCTCGCACTTCCAACCATTACTGTTCTATTTCTGACATTGAGATTGAGAGTGAGATTAAGGTTTGTCATAAGGAAGGCTAATAAACTAAGTAGGGACAGGTCCAGAAGCAGCTGCTGGGATAAATGATGTTTTGGCTAAATTCAATTTTTAACCTAAATGTGGGGCCCAAGGGGAATGATTAACTATGATTGGTGCTGGGTCTGGAAGGGGTCCTGATGCTAATTTATGGCTGGTGATAATAGGGCCCAGATGGTAATCCTTTATACTTCAGAATAAAGGGATCACTTAACACTGCATAAATGTCAGATTTTGGTTATGAGCCAAACAGCTATGACATGGTCTAGGCAACCGAGAGAGTATTGGCTGTGTTAAAATTTGGTGCTTGAGAATGTTATAACCTGAAATGGGGGCAGGGTGAAGTCTCCTTGTGGTTCCAGCTCTTGGGCTGGACCAAACCTGCTCCCGTGCCCTGCTGAGGCAGATGCTAGCGGGTGCCTCGCAGCTCAATGTAGAGCTGTGGCTTGCAGGAGTCACTGGGTAAATGTGATCATGAGAGCTGGCCTTGGAGCTGAGGCAGGCCTGGGAACTCATGGCCTTGAGTGCTCAAACTCCTGACTAAAAAAATCACCTACAATTTTTGTGGTCCATTAGAATTTGACCCTAGGGAGATTTTTGCTATGGAGAGGCCTTTCTGCATGACAAAATTGTCAGGAGGGCCAAGGACATCTTAAATTAGCTTAATCAATTATTTCTGGTTTTTAGGAAGCCAAATGGTAAGAATGTCTGGGCAGTTTAACAGAAGATATATTTTTTCATTCTAATTATGCTATATTATTAGCTGGTCATCAGTAGCTAGAAAATGGGGTTAAACGTGAATATTTTTGATTTTAGGAGCTGAAGATCATATTATACAAAAATACTGTCTAAAAAGCAGGAAAGGCATAGTTCTAGTACAGGGCTGACAAAAAATACTTTAAAATATAGGGTTAGCACTGGGAAAACTATACATGTATTTCTGCTGTGAGATTTTCACAGCTATTATGAACATCTGGTTTCATAAAGCAGAGCTGGTTCCTCTTCTGAAGTGCTGGCAAAACATCTTGCTTCCTTCTCTGCTCTGTTGTTTGCCCTTCCTCATCCCTTTGCTTTTCACATTTTTCTCTTCTTCCCTTCTCGATATCTGTATTTATTTTATTTCATCTAATTCTTTTGTTTCTAATAGCACTTCCCCATTAAATTTCAATTTTAAGCATTTCCCTATATGCTGTTAAAAACACTTACACGAAGCTGTTATAATGCATATGCACACAAGCATATCTCTGAATCTTTTTATCCCTCAAAACCTGTGTCATTTGCCATGTGATTTCTCAGGAGCTGATTAATTTCTAGGTGCCAGGCTTGCCATACCTCTTAGTCCTGTTTACCTATGAAAGCCTCGTGCCTTCAACCATCCACATACATAAAGCAGGTTAAATGGATGATGCAGGATCTTGTCCTTTGGAACGGGGAGATACCTCATATCCTGGGTAAATCAGAACAGAAGCACCCTGCATGCAGGGTGCCTGGATATGGGGCAATGGATATCAGACCTCACAGCTTCTGTCTCTGAACAGTGCCCAAAGAAGGGTGTACGCACCCCATGGGGTGCAGCAGACAATCCACTAAGGTACCAGAAGAAAATAATTTTATCATTAATATATGGTAAATTGTCGTGTTTCTTTAATTTCTGTGGGGTTTGGGTTTAGCTTTTATTTTTGGTGTGTGTATGTATGTTTTATGATTTATATATTAGTAGAGTAGTACATGTATATAACTTACAAATAAATCTACATATACTAGGGGTGTGTAACCAGAAATTTGTTGCAAATAGAGGTGTATAACCAAAGCATGTTTTGATACTACTACTCTAGGGCACTTAGTTCATCTTGAGCACTACGTGAATGTTGCATCTGTTAGAAATAAAATACAGATATAATCCTCCATTTAGGCATACACCTGTGGCATGAAATAGAAATCCTATCAGCTGTTATGAAAAATAACTATCCTCTTTATATCCTCTATAAAGACAGGGTAAATCAACTTCCAGCTGTGCCTGGTTGTGCAGTGCTTGCTCATCCTTTGCAATTAAGACACAGTGGAAGCTGAGGGTAGGATGTTCTGACTCCTGCTGTCTCATAAGGTTTTCATGTCACAAAACACACATGGGGCCCATTTAATTCTTCATTTGCAGGGTATTCATCCTGTAACTGGCTGAAGGGGTGCTCTGGGTTTGCAAACAGACGGAAGTACTGAATGTGCAGGGACAGTTTGCTTTATGTAAGTGTGGAGCATTACGGATGTGTGACGTGGCAACCCTTTCTGCACTGAAAATGAGCTTTTCAAACTCAATATAGGTTACTCCTACTTGTTACTTTTTTGTTTCTATGCTTGTTTGAAAAATCTCACGGGATATTTTTTTTTCTTTGGGAAGCGACATATTCTGCTCACAGGAGCAAAACGCCATTCAGACGGTGACACACAGACTGCACAAGGCAGAACAGATAGCAGCGAAGTTTTGAATGACAGTGGGAACTTTGTTCATACAACCATTTCAGCAGCTCACGGGAAAAACAGGCACATTCACATTTTCCTGGTTTTATTTTATTTTATTTTATTTTATTTTATTTTATTTTATTTTATTTTATTTTATTTTATTTTATTTTATTTTATTTTATTTTATTTTATTTTATTTTATTTTATTTTATTTTTATTTATTTTTTCAGGCTGTGGGCTGCATGGAATGAGCCCTTTTGTTCCCAGCCTGCGCAGCGCCGATAATTCCTCCCATTGCTAGAAAACCACCCCAAATAGCCCTTAAGAATCGGCAAACGGCATTTTAGACCAAAACCAACCGCGGCGACCCCGTGCCGGCGGGGGAGGAAGGCGGGGGGCCCCCGGCTCCGTTTTCTGAGCGTAAATGAGCATCGCCACCTGACGGCCTGGCTGCAGCACTGCGCTGGGTCCCCGCGGGGGAAGAAGCGACCGTGAATAAATAAATGCTGGTGTTTGTTTGTTTGACTGACTGATAGATTGATTTTTTTAATTATTATTATTTTATATATTTATTTATTTATTTATTTTTGCTTCTGATGAACATCCCGTTTTCCTGAAAATAGCAGGGCTCCGGAGCCAGGAGAGAAGTCACTTCAATGTCAAAAACCCTTCTCATCCCTGAGCACTGTGTTTCCAGCTTTTTTAGAGACAGGGTGCTGGAAACTTCTCCTCTGTTTTTGCCTTTTCTTTCTCTGAGGGGTCACTCACAGCCTTTCAGAGAAGCATGGGGTAACAAAGAGTTAAACCTCTCTGTGTGCCTGTGCCGTGATTTTGGATAGTTGGCACATTTACTGAGTGCCACACTATTCTTTCAGGTGGCAGCCTGGACAGACACACTTTATGAAGACCACAGCAGCATATTTCAGCTGACAGTGCTTTGTTTAACTGTATTCAGCTTCACCACTGTCAGCTTTAGTTTCCACCTGTTTGGTGTAGGAAGCCTGTCCTTCCTTGCAGAGCTCTGCTTCTGCTTTGGACTGAATAACCATCACAGAAGAGATATTAATGATCATGGTGCTACTGCCAAACAGGGCTAGATTGAGATAATATTGCGTTTGTGATCTGGAGAAGACACTTCTCAGGGTTTGCATGTGTGTGTCTGCAATACCATATGGAAATATGTATGTGTTGGCTTTAAATTTGCTCAATTACACCTTGGTAGCAGCATGGAGCTCTGCAAAACTCACAGTCCTTAGACAGCTGGAACACACCTACCTGGCTCAAACTTTTTGAAACACTACCCTTCAGTTTAATAAACTTTGTCATGCAGGGATTTACTGTTAAAGGAGCTCTCACAATTGCAATTTATCACCTGGCAAATACCTTTCCACCTTTGTAGAATGATACTGCATTTATACAAGAACGGTGATATCTATAAATGCTGGATATCCGCTTATATCTTACCCAGTATGCTCTACCATATTCTGTAGTAACAGCTTTCCAGGTACAGGAAACAGAGGTGCCAGCCTTCTGCTTGCATTCATATGCACAAACATGTGAGTAAAATGAAGATACAATCCACATCTGCTCAACAAACCTTTTGCCTCACCCTACTCCAGCCTGCTCCCAAGAATCTTATTTAGGTGTTTTATCTAAAGCACCATATGTGAATATTTTTCTAAACCTGTGTCAAGCTTGATCTCTTGCTTGATTTCCTAAGTTGTTCCCTGTTATTTATGCCTATAATTTAACTACTGAAATACACGATTTTTCCCCCAGGTTTTCTGAGGTGCTTCTGTTTCATGGAGACCAGACTGCAGTCATGATTGTCTTCACTGATGAGCACTGCAACGGGGATAGTGCAAGAGATGGAAACAAACCTGAACAACTACTGGCAAGACAACTTTGAGCACTGTGTTTCAATACAACTGTTCCAACCTTTTATATATATATATATGTATAAGCATCTTCATCATGGCCTATACTCAAAAAGACAATGTTTTCCTCCACCATTACTCCGTTGCATACTGGTTGCAGCATGCTGCACACAAAATCTTCCTTTTACCAAATGTGTTCACATAACATGTGAAGAGAGGTACAAAATAGGGTAAATCAGGTAAATTTACAAGAAATTTAGCTAAATTCTAAGCCTTCATTAATAACAACGAACTCTGCCATTAAAATTAATGAAATTTCAGAGACATTTATTGATTTGTCCTTCAACATGCTGCTTTGTCTCACTCAATACAAGCACTAGGAACTTGAGATTCGAGTTTTTAGTCCTCCAGATACTTTGTTATGCTTAACAAACAATGCTGCAGACTACCTGTCAAAAATACAGTTAATTTTCATTTATGATTTTCTACACTTCTAACAGAGATTTCAGGCAGGAAAACAAGTCAGAGTCCATACATCTCAATGATTGAAGAAGAAAGAGGAAAAAGAAAAGTACATATACCTTTTCCACCATGCTTCTCACTATTATCCTTTCTGGTACCCCAACTCCCTCAGCCATTCCTCTAAGACTTTCTCTAGACCCCTCACCAGCTTTGTTGTCCTCTGGACATGCTCCAGGGCTTCAATATCCTTCTTGTACAGTGAGGCACCCAAAACTGAATGCACTATTTGAGGTGTGGCCTCACAAGAGCTGAGTACAGAGGGATAACCACTTCCATGGGACTACTGGCCACGCTATTTCTGATACAAGCCAGGATGCTGCTGCTCTTTTTGGCCACCTGAGCACATTGCTGGCTCCTATTCAGCTGGCTATCATCAGTGGCCAGTGTTATCCTCATTGCTAGCTCTTATCACTAGCTGCTGCACTCATTTCCAGATTCCTCACTGACCTAGTTGTCAGCTGCATCATCTGGCAGCACCTTCTCAGACTTTGGCCTTCTCAGCTGCTTTCTGCTTTGTCACCCTCTGTCTCTCATCTGAGGTCAGGGATCACACTTCAAGATGAAGCTGTGGAAAGATATCTTAAATCTATTAGGAAAGAAGGAAGAAAAAGAGATGGATGGAAGATCGTGAGTATAAACTCAGTCAGATGGGCAGCAGATCAGTGAAGGTGTTCAGCTGCTCTTTTTGACTCAGCATCCTTTCCACCACAACTCAGATGATCTGTCTTCCTAGAATGGGAAGAGTGTAGTTCCCCTGTGTTATGCCTTGGAATTTAGGTGTCAACAAATTTTATTTCAGTCTGTTAAAAACTGAGAAGCGAACCTTTAGATTGATGCCCCATTCCTGTTGCACACTCACCTGCAGTTAATACAAAGTTCCTTTTCTGAGGACCCAATGCATTTTCAGTCTGCTTTTCAGGCTACCACAGCACAAGACACCCACAAGGTCACATTCATTTATATTCATCTAGAGGCAAGACACTGGCAGCACTGTCCATACCAGTGTGTTCCACATGTCAACGGGGTGCTCTGTCACAGTAGTGATATGCTCATCTTCACAATAGAAATTACTAGAGTGATGACTCCTTGTCTTCTTTCCTCAGAATCTCTTTAATCCTTGAGCAATCATTTCTGGCTTCCACAGTGCTAGACCTCGTGCCCCACCTCCTCCTACTGCTTTCTCCCAATCTTCTTCAATATTCCCATATTCCAACATACTCTTTCCCCAGATGTTTCCTGTCCCAAAGCTCTTCCTGTCCCAGAACTCCTCCAGCCACTCCAGACTCTCCAGTATCCTTATTTTACCTGAAATGTCTTTGTCTACGTGTCAACTTTCCTGCTCAGCTCCTCTCGTCTTCTTTCCACAGTGCTACTGTTCACCATAACCCCAGTTCTTCCTCATCTGAGACTCAAGACTTTTACTCAATTGACTGCCAGAAACCCCAAAGTCCTGGTTCTGATTACTTCTGCATAGTTGTTTTATTCCTTTGACTTCAGATTAAAATTACACGCTGGCCAATGCTACCTTGCTGTGGTTATTACCTTCCCACAGCTTTTCTTGGAATGGGATGTAGCTCTATAAATAAGTCCCCTGAGAGAAGCAAAGATTTTGCTCCTATTTGTGATAGTTCACCTTATTGTATTTCTGAATGAAAGAAGTGTTTGTCAAACAAACAAACTATCAAAAAATATATGTGATAGGAGTTTCACTCCTATCAGAAATGGAGACATTGTGCTTGAGAAAAAATGAACCAATTTTATTCCTGTGATTTTAGCTGAAGCCATTTCTAGAGCATCCCATACGGTGCTAGAGTCTTGGGGACAATCCTTCTGAACTTACCATAAGTAACTGAGTAAATATAGCATGAAGCAGAACAACCCACACTTGGCAGATAGCTAGGAAAACATCAGGTTCAGGAGGGAGCTTTTTTCTGCTTCATGCTTGCAGACCAGTGTGAAGACACCTAGCAGTGGACATATAAACTCTGTTAACACAAATCACTTCTAAAACCCCTGTGAGCTAAGAAATGAAATACTTAAATAATGTTTTGGCAAAGAGCCTGGTTGCAATACAGTTATTTGCATATTAATTCCATGATGACTCTAAAATTGGTTGCTTACTTCGTCCTAACCAGTGAGGCTTAGTCCAGTCAAAATTTCTTTAATTGTAAGACACCGGTCTTTTAAGATCAAAAATATTTAAAGGGAGCCTACAGGAAAGATGGGGAGATACTCTAGCAAGGAATGTAGTAACAGGACAAGGGGTAACAGTTTTAAACTAAAAAAGTGTGGGTTGAGATTAGGTATGAGAAAGAAATTCTTCACTCAGAATATTGACAGGCACTGAAACAGGTTGCCCAGAGAAGCTGTGGATGTCCCATCCCTCCAAGTGTTTAAGGCCAGGCTGGATGGGGCTTTGGGCAACCTGGTCTAGTGGGGGGCCATGGCAGGGGCGTTGGAACTGGGTGGTCTTTATGGTCCCTTCCAACCCAAACCATTCTACGATTCTATGAGCCGGTAATTACAGTGTTCAGAGCTGCCCAACTTATTTGAGTCACATTGGCAATGATATTTAGTGCCAGCACTGAGACTTAGAGACTCTTGGTAACAGGGATGCTACAGCTGACTGAACAATATTCTAGAAAATGCATTTCTCACTCAGGTGAAAAATTTAATAGGAACAAGCTGATTTCAGTAGAATTTCTGTTAGCAAACTCTCAATGAAAATAATATAAATATATTGTTACGTATTGCAAAGTGATTATTTTTTAAGCACCAGAAATAAATCCTTTTATTATTATTATTATTTCATGATTATTTCAACAGAACAGAATGTTCTAATCGGTCCTAATTTTTTATCTTTTTATTTTTTTTTGTAAGAAATTTCATCACTGGAAAATGCTGTCATTCTGATTTAGAAAAAAGATATTATACGCAATATTATATAATATTATATTATATACTATTATATACTATACTATTTGCTATACTTCTGCCATTGGTAATGTGAGACTACTTGCAGCAATGATGTGAATTTGTGAGGTAAAATCCAACTTTAGGTCAGGATTTTATAGCTATCTATAACCCTGTGTATAACCAGTTAATTGAAAAGGATTTTGACCTACAACATACTCATCACAACCAAATGGACTCTGTATAGCGATCTAAAGAAGAGATTTCTTTCTACTCACCTCTCCTTCCCATTACTAAAGTCATACAGGCTCACAGTAATGTCCTAGCTGTATGGGTTGAACTTTCAGGCCTGTCAGCCTGACCTCGATGCCAGGAAAGGTGATGGAACAGGTCACCTTGAATGCAGTCATGCAATGTATGTGGGACAACTGGGAGATCAGGCCCAGGCAGCATGGGTTCATGAAAGGCAAGTCCTGCCTGAACAACCTCATCTCCTTCTGTGACCGGGTGACCCATCTGGGGGATGAGGGAAAAGCAGTTGATGTAGTCTACCTAGACTTCAGCAAGGCCTTTGACATGGTCTCCCACAGAATTCAGAATTCTCCTAGAGAAGCTGTCAGTCCAGGGCTTGGACACGTACATGTTTTGCTGGGTTAAAAACAGGCTGGATAGCCAGGCCCAGAGTGTGGTGGTGAATGGAGAGAAATCCAGCTGGCGACTTGTCACCAGTGGTGTTCCCCAGGGGTTGGTGTTGGGGCCCATCCTCTTTAATATCTTCACTGATGATTTGGATGAAGCAGTTGAGTGCAGGCTCAGTAAGTTTGCAGATGACACCAAGCTAGGGGGAAGTGTCGATCTGCCGGAGGTTAGGAAAGCCCTGCAGAGGGGCCTGGACAGGATGGGTTGATGGGCAGAAGCCAGTGGGATGAGGTTCAACATGGCTAAGTGCCAGGTCCTGCACTTTGGCCACAACAACCCCATGCAGTGCTACAGGCTTGGGGCAGAGTGACCTGAAAGTTGTTCCAAGGAAAATTGATCTGGGAGTGTGGGTTGATGCTTGCCTGAACACAAGCTGGCAGTGTGTCCAGGTGGTCCAGAAGGCCAACGGCATCCTGGCTTGTATCAGGAATAGTGTAGCCAGCAGGATCAGAGAGGTGGTCATTCCCCCATACTCAGCTCTGGTGAGGCTGCACCTCGAGTACTGTGTTCAGCTTTGGGCCCTTCAGTACAAGAAGAACATCGAGGCCCTGGAGCACAAGTCAGCAGAGCAAGAGGAAAGTCAAATCAGTAGAGCAAGAGGAAAAACAAAGAAAAGGTCACAGAGGCAGTTACTTGTATTGTCTATCTAAATGCTTTTCTTTCCCATTTTCCCTCTCTCTCACTGTGTGAATTCCCAAAGCAATCAGGCAGCTTTTCATTCATATACAGATTTGCTCTCTGGTGTAGGATAAAGTCTTTTCCTTGATCTTCTTTGCTTGCCTGCTTACCTCACAAGGCAGTTTTACCAATTAGCTGATGTTTAAGTGGAATTTAGAAGCTATAGCAAACTATGCAAACTATGGATAGAATTTGTATTAAAAATATAAAGGCTAATAGTCATTTTAGATAGTTTTGTTGCCTGCACTTTTGGCATGTAACAGAATACAAATGGCAAAGAGCAGCAACAGGGAATAACCTGGTAAACAGTCAATTATTCCACTCTTTTTTTGTTGTTGTTCTTTTTTTTTATGTATTTTTCATAGCTGTATTTTTTCATAGGCTTATACAAAAGGAGGCTTTTGTGACTATCATGCTGCATTTCTGTATCATACTCTATAGTATGTATCTCACTAACACAATAGTTTACAGTCAGACTTTCCTTACACTGCAAATAAAGGTAGAAAAGCCAAGCTCTGTAGCTTTAAAGAAGAATTTTTATTGTGCTAATAAACACTTGAGATGTGAAATGTGAAAACTCTGAACTGAATCACACAAAGTTAGAATTACCAAAGCCAAACAAATGCCCTAGTTAAACCCTCACAGTGAACCCTCTGTAATACCATTCATTTAAATCATTCCAGACAACAGGATCTGAAAAACCTGAGCAGACTGGTCTTCGAAGTGGAACAATATAACTGGGTATTTGAGCTGTCAGTGAAATCCACAAGGACATTAATGGGCTATCTGCCTCAGAAATCTATCCATGGAGCTGAGTTTGAGCAGAGAATTTGACCTTTTATAGCAAGTGTCCTTCGTCTGGCAATCTTGACTTTTTAGGTTCCTTCTTTAAATGTAGAAGGAATTTTTCCATCTGGTTATTCAATTGTGAAATTGTGTCATATCATCATGACTTTATGTTATTCAGTGTTGACAAAAAATTATTTCTTTCTGCAAAGTGAACAACTGAACACGATAACTTTCCCTTGTGTTTAGCTTAGTATAGAATGTACTGAAAACTCCTCAGCTTTTTATCAGTTTTTGAATCAATGTACACTTGCAATGATTATTTAACATACTTTTAGTTTACACATTTTATAAGACAGAAAGTGATAGTATAAGTAATACTCAGGTAACATACTCTGGTCTGTTTTCCTGGCAGTCTTGTGGATAAGTAATAAATACAGATACTTTAAAACGACAATAAAAATTACAATTCAATATTTGTACTTCAGAGGCAGGTATAGTTTATTTTCAGCATATGTTGTCTGCATTTTAAGTGCTTTTTCAACCTACAGAGAAATGCAAATATACTCTCAGAAGAGCCAAGTTTCACAAAATGCTAGAAGTGTTGATACGCTACTTCCACAAGAGGGCAGTATACAAGCACAGTACAGGAAAATGCCTTACCAGAGGATTTAAATTAATCTGAACTTTCTAGTTCAATTGGCAAAGTAATTTAATATGTAATAACAAATTAATCCCATTTTACAGCTACTATACAAGACATTAATGTTTAACCAATTTGTATGCTTAATTACATCCCTTTGAATTTTATGCTTTCTGGTATATTTCACCTGTGTTAGGAGATGGGATATGTTTTGTTATCACAGTTAAAAATAGGTATTCTGGCCCCATATGCCAAATTCATGCAGGAGAAACAAAGAACTGTCTGAAGCTAAAAAGATGAAAGATTGATTACCTAAACAGAAATCTGCCTGGGAATTTCCCACATACTGTCACTTCCCTGCGTGAAGTTCCACACATGCTACTGCAATTCCTCCTGATCCATCTCCTGCAGTAAACGACGGGCAGCCTTTGTCATCCCCTTTATTCTGCTCCAGTCCCAAGCATCATGGCATAGCAAGGCAGAGAGCAACTGGACGGATACTGTCTTGTGAGTGACTGCTGTATGACTTGTTGGATCTGACCCTCAACCCACCCAGCTGGCAAGAAACTTCTGCGACTGCAATACTTTTGCACAGAGAGAATTTTTCTCAGCAACAGTGGGATCTAAGACTACCCTTTCCATGTTGACACTGTTACTTCATGGGAAAAAGTCTTTGTGAAAGGGTTTTACTCCCATTGTCCTTTTGTCTGTCATTTGAAACTACAAGAGGCAAAACTTCACCATAAAATATCTGGGAATTATTCATCAACATGTGTCTTATTTTCAACGTAGTAATTTGCTTAGAAAAAGTTGTGGTTTTGGATGCTTACAGTTCTAAGTCAGCTGTGAAACATGTCTGGTTGAACGTCATCTGTTCGCAAACAAGACCATGTTTTCTTCCATCCAGAAGTAAGCTGTTTCAGCAATGTTTAATCAACCAGTGCTGACCTTTCTTCTCAAACGCCACAAATTCATTTTCAATAAATGTTTAACTACTAGTTTCTAAGGGGAAAAGTTCAAAAGATGTAGAACCTACTTTTAATCGTATACTGGCTTTATAGATACCACATAGCGTGGTTGCTGTAGGATTGCCTATGTGTTTTAGGAAGTTAAAAGATTTGTTCTGCAGTCCAAGGGTCTTTTGACACTTGTGTTGTCTCATTTATAATTTTGCTCCTGTTATCTTTCTGCATTGTTTTAAGATATGTGAAAATACTGACAAAGAGGCAAAAATTAAGCCCCTGGTATAACATTGACTAAGCTAGTGGTGTTTTATTTTAACAAACACGTTTGGGAATTGATTGGAATCATCTCAGGATATAACTATACCATAGTGTCTGTCTAATGTAGACAAACATAACCAGATATCTTGACTGGATAGCTGGTTCTCACAGCAGGGAACTATCTGTGGGTAGCAGATTCTGCCTGAAAAATTGTGTGAGAAGCAGTTTATAGTATTAAGCTTTATGTTCTCTTAATTTGTCTACCCTTGACAATTTTGATCTCAATTATTTAACGTGAAGTCAACTTTCAACATGGTAGTAGAATCCCCAGAATTACCAATGTCCGGGTGTATTTTAAGGCCATGGATATGAAAATGGGTTAATCTACTGTAAACAAAGTTGCCTTCAGTTCAGAAGATTATGAACTTGATATAACTGCTAAAAATAATTAAGCTACCTCCCCACAGTGGAAAATGCACATCTGGATAGACCACTGTGAAACCAGCACCCTTTCAAATGACTGCTCTTTCAATTCACAGATTGTTTGTTTCTACCTGAACTTCATGGTAGGAACGGAGAGGCAAAACACTTTCCCCAGTCACCTCACCATCACCATAAAAACACGGGTTTCTGTTCAGAACGTGAGGATAGTGCATAGCCCTGCAAGTGAGATGAAGGAGCTTAGTCCTCAGGCATGCATACTAAACCTTGGATTGCAAGTGTTTTGATATGATCTTGATTTTTTTTATACACAAATGTATAACTCTTCCTACTGGTTATTGATGTATTAATCACAATTAAGCTAAACTGTCTCAAATCAGCAGGTCTGAGTTTTGTTTCCTGAAGTCATATATTTCCAGACTCTTTTAGCCTACTTATTTCTAACTAGATTAAGTCCAATCATACAAAATTTTATGGGATGCTCACTATTAATTGTTCTCAACTATACGGACAGGTGTAGCTGTCTTATGTGGTTGTAAATCGTTGTTTACTCTTAAAGAAAGAGCTAATATCAATGCTTTATCAATTTTACAAAATCCACCTGGAATGTGAAGTACTGAACTGCCCCTTTCAGAAGAGCATTTCAGCTACTAACACCTAAGGCTTTCCGGAGTGTCTGTGATGCCGAGCATGGGTTAATTAAGCCAAAGTTGTGCGCACCTGCAGGAGAAGGTATTATGCACACCTTTGATGTCGGAGAGGCAGAGATACGGAGTGTGCTTTGGAAGACAGCGCACATGTACTGAGAGGTGCACATCTTTATCATTTAAGGCTGTGTTTATCCAACTGGGCATATCCTAACCCCCCCAAAAAACGCAGACCGCGTGCCTTGGAGAGTTGTGGATATACCACGGGAGGGGGCGTGGCCTGATGCAGAGATGGGCGTGGGCACATGAAGACCCCGCCCGCCCCCTCCCGCCCCTTGGCCGGTGCTGGTGCTGCGGGCAGCGGGGGAGCGGCGGCAGTGCTGCGGTGTCGGCAGGATGACGGACCGCTCGGCCTTCGACACCAATGTCATCACCATGACCCGCTTCGTGATGGAGGAGGGCAGGCGGGCGAAGGGCACCGGGGAGTTCACGCAGCTCCTCAACTCCCTCTGCACCGCCGTCAAGGCCATCTCCACTGCTGTGCGCAAGGCGGGCATCGCCAACCTGTGAGTGAGCGAACCCTGTCCCTGTGTCTATACCCATCCCCATGTCCAACCCCATCCCCATGTCCATCCCTATCCCTGTGTCCATCCCCAAACCCGTGTCCATCCCTGTCTCTGTGTGCATCTCCATCCCCATGCCCATCCCCATGTCCATCCCCATCCCAATCCTGATGTCCATGTCCATCCCTGTCCACCTCCCTATACCCATCCTGTCCCCATCCCCATCCTTATCACCATCCCCATCCTTATCACCATCCCCATCCCCATGCCCATCCCCATCCCTGTGCCCATCAGCAGCAGCCCAGGAGGCACTTGGAAATAGTTTGAGATGCCTCCTTGTCCTGCCACCCATCCCTCCTCTCCTCCCCTCTCCAGAGCTGTTGCTGTAGCATGAGCTTGAGCTTCTCCCCAGAGGAGCGTGTTGTGTTGTGCTGCTCCTTCACCCAGAGGGCACACAGCCTTTGGTGGGTGATGGGCTTGCACGCAGACCCCCGTCAGGCTGGATGCTTTGAGCCAGCAACCCAAAGGAGCAGGCTGAAAGATGAAGCCTGCCAAAATATGGCTGGGTTACTCTCCTCAGTACCCAACTGCTCAAAATCAAAGCACCACTTTGTGCTATGAGGTGTTTAATCAAATTCAGTGTTGTAGGTTGTTTGTTTGTTTTTTTTTTCTTTTTCTCTTTGTTGCACCATAGCAATGTCAGTTTTTAGCAAGAGCCTTCATCAGGAACAGCAGTGTCTGCAGTCAGCCAGTCAACGCTGACACCCAGGGGCGTGGACTGGAGGAGAATCGGGAGGAAATTAGAGCTCTCAAAATGTTAAAAACAAAACTATTTGTTAATAACTACTTCCCCTAGGTATTTTACATATCATTGGTATGCCAAACTGTATGCTGATCAGGGGTTTAGACATGAGCTGCTTCATTACTTAATGAAAAATGCAGTAGAAAGAAAATGAATTTGCATCTACGTACCATGTAGTGGAAAATATATGAAGCAAAAGGCCTCTAGCAATACAAAGTAATTTTTATTGTAAAAAGTATTATTAGCATCAGAGCTGAAAAATTTGAAGTTAATAAAGTAGAAGCAACTGCAGGAGACAGTAAAAAAGTCCTGCTTTTTGTGTATTTGAACTTTTTTCTCTGTTTTGACTTCAGATTCTAAATGGTTGGGATAGTTTTTTAATTGCTATGTGCTAGCCCCTTCCCATGCCTCTTATGTCTGTCAGAAGAGACCAGGTTTTCCCATCAGTGACCTGATTTGTCACACCCAGAGGTTCTGTTCCTGCTGCTTTGCTGAGCTGCCCACAGGTTTGGTATCTGTGCCCACAGCCTTGCCTAACGATCAGATGCAGAAAAGCATTTGAGCTGCTGTGGCAGAGACGGAGACAGACAGACAGAGAATTATTCTGGGTATTTTTCTTTTTCTCTTGCATCAAATTAAAGAAATGCAGTACATTGTTGTATTCCTGAGTGCAGCGCTATTGCTGAAGACCAGAAATACCAGTATTGGGAGTAACTGGTGCACTGTACCTAAAGTACATAAGAGTCATCTGAATGTGTGCAGAGCATGGTCTCGTTTTGCTCTTCTTAGAGCTACACTTCCCGCTCTCTGTTCTGTGTGCTTTCAAAAGTGCCTATCGCAAAGTCTCCCTGTACTTCCTGATGCCAGATGGCTTGATTCTGATTAGCTGTCGGGACTGCGTTTGTGTTCCGTGTTTGTTTCTCAGCTTTACTCCCAAAGAAATGCTTACTGCGTAAAACCAAAACTGAAAACACTGAACCGTAGAAATGTTGATTTAAGTGAGAGCGAAATATTTGTTCTGAAATCCGAGTGTGATACGGCTCACCAAGAGCAAGTTACAGAGAAAAGTTATTGTGTAACTAGTGTAGTCAGGGTCATTGTTACTTTTTAAGTATAACTTTTCTAGCAAATCTTAGTTTTTTATGATAAACAGCTGTGCTGTTGGAGGCTACGATTGAGGGAGAATATTTAGGTTTTATGGTTAATGTAAAGTAACACAATTATTGTAATTCAGCCTTCACAGCCTGCTCTGGCTATGTCTGCCTGTATACAGTCTGTAGAAAAATGATCCCCTTTTTTGTGTTCCTCACATTTGATGTCTTCTAGATTTGCCACAACACAGATGATGTTAGCAGGTCTCAGCAAGAATCCAATGGACAGTAAATAAAACACAGTTTTGAAAAACTGAGATATCATCCCGTCTTGCTTTACCTTGCCAGAAATGGGATGCTTAGGAAGGCATAGTGCCCTGCTCTGACTAAATGCTCTCTCCTTCCTTTACTTTAGCTATGGAATTGCTGGTTCTACCAATGTGACAGGAGATCAAGTAAAGAAGCTGGATATCCTTTCCAATGATCTGGTGATTAATATGCTCAAGTCATCCTTCAGCACATGTGTCATCGTGTCAGAGGAAAACAAAGATGCTGTAATAGTGGAAGCGGACAAAAGGGTTGGTAGCTTTAAAAACTATTTGTGCTTGATTCCAAATTACAGTTGTATTACAATTGTATTTCTTCAAATGTAAGAAATTGAAACTGAGCTGAAAATTTCAGAGAACAAGTACTTTTCTGGAAGTGCAAATATGAGCAGTTTCTTGGAATTTTATTTTGTTTCATTATATTTTACTTGTGTGTTTCTCTGCCTCAGCATTTGTTCTTTCTGTCATTTCTTTTCCCAAGACATATTTTTTTAAATTTGTTTTCTCTGTGGTTCCTCTCCACCTTCTTTTTTACCCCACTTTTTCCTATTTGTGGGGGAAAATTCATGGTTTTTCCTCCAGATCTCTAGAGCTATGCTCTGAGTCAACCCAGCACTTCTGTAAAGCAGAATTGTCAGTAAAAGACTGAGTATCTGTTCAGTGCAGATCAGATCTTGGGCTTTTTAATTTAAGCAAATTCTCACAGAAGTCCATGAAAATAGGACTTAACAACAATGAAACAAGAAAAAATTTTGACTTTTTGGCCTAGGCATTACTTATGTGCACAAGTCTGCATACACTTGTTGAATGATCATAGTTCATTTTTCCTGGCTAATATTCTATTGTGTAAAAATCTGAGTTAAAAAATATATATATAGAGAGAGAAAGAAAACAAAAAACTTAATCTAATTTAGAAGGCATCACATTTGTTTTGTCAAAACAGTTATCTCTTTTGCTCCTTGTTGAGAAATCCTGAAAATTGATTCCATGGGCATTGGATGAGCAAAGTCTGCTTTAGATCTGAACAAATATGACTCCTTCACTGATCTTTGAGGGTCTGTAGGCTGTGAGCTAATGTGGTTTTATCAGAATTTCTACCCATATGATAGCAGAGGAAAGTACTTTTGTGCTTAAAAGGTATACAGGGTTAAATCAAATGAAGAGCAAATAGTCAAACACTGTTAATACACATGATTATTAAAATGACTGTAGGCAAGATAAGGGGAAAACAAGCTATTTAATAGGTAGAGCAGAATGAGCTATTTTCCCTGTATCAGCAATTTCCTGTACCTGCAGGAATCCATATACAGCAACGGGCAGAGACCGTTCTCTTTTTTCTTTTCTTTTTTTTCTCCCCCCCTTTTTTTTTGAGGGGGGGGGGGGGGGGGGGGGGAGGAGAGAGGGGGTCAAGGGATGGGAAGGAAAAAACAATATAGGATAAGACCACAAACTGGCTAAGGTAAGTTCTGAGCACAGGGTTTTGAAGTGGAATATGCAATAAAATGAAGTGCATAGTTTATGAATGTCAGGTGTTAAAGTCATTTTTTTGGTACCTCTAATTTTAGCTCTTAACACACTGATCTTCTTAAAACGTCTTTTTTTTTCCTTATAATTCAGAAAGCAATTTTATTAAAGATGAGAAAATGTAGCCTGAATAGTAAATATTACTGGAATTCCAGTCCTTCATAATCTATAACAGCATTTTAGTTAATATTGATTTGAAATTGTGCAAGAATATTTACATACTGAAGTTCTTGTATTTGGGGGAGGGAGGCAAAAAATGTCACTAACCTTATTGCTCTCTATTTTGTATTTTCTAGGGTAAATACATAGTCTGCATAGATCCTCTGGATGGCTCATCTAATATTGACTGTCTTGTTTCCATTGGGACCATCTTTGGCATCTATAGAAAGGTAAAATGCTTTCATGTAAGGCAGGAAAAAATATTGTTGTGCAACTTCTGGTAATTCATAATTGCATATGAAGACTTCATAAAATCTAACTAAACTTGTTTGTAAAAGAGGCTTTCAGGACAGGCTTTAAGTTAAATAAATCTGTTGTTTCAGACACTTGTATAAAACACATTTGTGAGGGATTTGCATCACTGTGTTAGAAGATGAGAGGTACCTCCATGTTCATGGGAGCCTGGCTGATGCTTAATTAGCCAGCTAGAGGAATTAGCCCTTACAAACAAAGCAGGTATTAGATTTCATGGATACCTTCACAGAGACAAAATACCATGTGTTTGTCATCTACCTGGGGAATGTGCTTTCCGGTTTTCTTGTTCTCTGTACTAATGGTCCTGTTAGCCCGAGGATAGGCTTCAAATACAAACCAGAGCTGAAACATGGCGTGTGCATTTCAAGTGTCTAATTCAGTGTGAAAGGCAGAACTCTTGTCTGAAGGAGCTTGAAATACCAGACTTGCATGTCATAAGAAGGGGGAAACAGTAAGTCAGATAAAACACACCCAACTGTCCGTTTTAATCATCTTTTGTATGTCGTCACACACCTCAAAGTAACTATTTTCAACTTCATTTTTATATGAAGCAAAGGAAAACAGAACAACCCTAGCTGCTTTTGATCAGCTGTGAACTCCATGAGTCATGTCTTGTTGCTTGCTTTTCAACTGTGCTCTGGAGAGTTGCTTCTAGCTGTGTTCATCATGACCTACGGGGAGGCACACAGCTCTATAATATCTCCTTAATCCTTTCCTGTTTCCTGCATTCCAACCAGGCTTATATAAGAGCATTTCTAGATCAATGTGTTTGTCTCCTCCGTGTAATTTGTACATTATATATAATGAATCCAGTAATATAACGCATCCAGTAGGAATCCTAGTTGTAGTTCATGGAAGCATTTGTGACACCTGTTGCCTGGGTACAAAGCAGAAGGCCATCCCTATCTCAAATAGTCCAGTTACATAACAGCTAGAAAAAAAAAAAAAAAAAAGATAAAAAAAGAAGTAAAATGAAGTTTGCTATGCTCCTTCTTATTCTAGGTGACTCCTGAGGAACCTTCAGGGAAAGATGCTTTACAACCAGGGCGTAATCTTGTGGCAGCTGGTTATGCTCTCTATGGGAGTGCCACGATGCTGGTACTAGCCACTTCTGCTGGAGGTGTCAACTGTTTTATGCTGGATCCGGTGAGGAACTCTTCTGTTTGCTTGCTTGTTTGTTTGTTTGTTATGGGTAACAAGGTATTTGTGTAGTAAGAGGTAAGAGCGTAAGAGCGCCTTGTCCATCAAAAAATCAAAGAACAATTTCCAAATTAAAGCTGACATGGAAAAATGAAGTCAACAACCTGTCAAAAATAATGTCAAGAGATTTTTGTATTCTCTCTGCCTGCCAAGGTGGGTGATTCAACAATGGGAAGACAGTCTGTGCAGTGAAGCGAATATGTGGCATGTGTCAGATAATGTCATATTTAAAATAAGCTGTTTTCAACCATGCAGAATGCATTTGTAGATTTTTCTGTCTTTTCCTTGATGCTAGAACCTTAGTAAACCTGAAGAAGCAGCAATATTTAACATTCTTTTATGTTTTCAGGCCTCACCATGATGAGTAAAAGAGTAAGTTACGTGTGTGTGGATGCATTAGACATTCTAGAATGCATTGACCGTAGGAATTTTAAAATCAAAGGCATATTGACCACAGCCGTAGTGAACCATCTTAGCATCATCAGTTAATCGGCACGTGCCACCTGCCTGTATTAAATTTTTAGAAACTGCAGTGGTCAAGCAGCAGGATATATAATGTGGTGCTCCCTGCTAAGTAAGTTTACGTAGCTGCATGTATTTTTGTTTATATTCAGATAGGAGATTTAGCTTTGTGCATGTGTGCATGTTATTTTTTTTGCTTTTAGCACTAACATTGAAAGTTACATCAGTGAAAATGAAAGAGCCCAGCTGTTGGTTACGGAGATTAGTTCTCTTCACTCCAGGCTTCTAGTTAGTGAAAGCTATGGCAAACTGGAGTTTATTAATGTGTATAGCTATCTGAAGATATCTGCACGTTGCTCCAGCTGGCACTGTCAGTTTCTGAATTCCTCAGAGCTGCACTTTGATTATAGGTCTAGCAACAGAGCAGAGAGCTAAACAAATTTACAGGCAACAGCATTTTTTGGCACAGAAAAATGAAAGAGAGCTTGGAATGGTAGCATGAAGAACTTTGCATGACCCTGGGATTCCTGCTCTGTGTTTTATGGATAAACAAAACACTTTGCATCTGAACTGCAATCACCACTTTTTCATAGGTACTGAATTGTTACTGAAAATGGAAGCTGTAGTGAATTTTTCCTAAGTTGTGTGTATGATTGGCTTTTACTTTGTAAATAAATGATCAACTAATATTAACAATTTGGTTTTCTTTCTTATTGTTAGGCAATTGGAGAATTCATTTTGGTTGATAGGGATGTAAAAATCAAAAAGAAGGGGAATATCTACAGCCTCAACGAGGGCTATGCTAAATACTTTGATCCTGCAATCACAGAGTATCTCAAGAAGAAGAAATTCCCAGAGGTAAGAGATCCAGCTTTTGGATGACAAGTTACACTTCTAATTTCCTACTTTACAATCAATGACTGTTATGAAGTACTGTTCCACAACTTGTTATTCTTTATCTATTTAAAATACATCTGTATATATGCAGGGCTGCTGGTTAGAGCTGCAGTTGATCACAGAATCACAGAATCATTAAGGTTGGAAAAAACCTCCAAGATCACCTGATCCAACCATCCCCCTACCACCAATATCACTGATGTGACCAGATATTTCACCATTCTTCAGTATTGTACTTCACACTCCCTCTTTTTTTTTTTTTCTTTTCTATTTATCTATTTTGTTTGTTTATTTATTTATTTACTTACTTATCTCCCATCCTTGCTGGGGACCTGAGTAATGGTGCTGGAGGCAAAACTGGGCATTTAGTGATACTGGATAGGAAGGCTCATCTGTTGTTGAAAGCATGTTTCCTACAGGTGTTAGATTGCTGCTGCATCGCTGCAGCGGCTGATTAGATGGAGAAGCTGAGCAGGGGTGGGCCATGTGCTCAGTGATAACACAAGCTGTGTTCCCAAGGGCCTCTCACTTGAAAGCCTCGTGTAGTTTCAAAGTCTGCTTAGTGGTCATGCAGGTTCCTACTATCAGGAGGCCTGAAGCTCTCAGGAGTGCCCATAAAAATCATGTCTGTTCTCATGCCTTCCTTCTGTCATCACTGCAGTTATTAGCTGGATAGCAAAGTGTAAACATTCACTATTGCTAAATGTTGATGGCTGCTCTTGACTTCCTGGCTTTGAAGGCAGAGTGGCATTTTCTTCTGGCATCTTGCCAGGCTTAAGGTGCTGTTTATTAGAATAATAAAAAGTACGGCCTGGGCTATATTGAGGAGCTAATTTTAGTAGTCAACTATGAACTTTTTGTTAGCAAAAGTGTTGTAAATTCAGGAGAAAATGGGTAAAAGAAGTACTAAAGATTGCTTCCTTTCTTGTTTTTATTATTTATGGATTATTTATGTTTTTTTGTTTGTTTGTTTGTTTGTATGTTTTTATTGCACTACAATAGAAGTCCAGTATCATTTACCACCACTTGGTCTTTTTGCTACTAGAAATGCAGTATTTTCTAAGGGCTAGAGCGCCGATGGAGAGCTGGGAATCATTTTCTGTTATTGGTATCACCACTCATCTATCCTGAAATCTTCTGTCTGTCTTTTTCCTCGGATTTTCCCATTTAGAAAATAAGGAAGAAATTGAATTTTTCTCCAAAGCTCCTTGGAATACTACAAATTACAATATGGATGAATTAGACATTAGGACCACTAAGAGCCCCTTCTCTTAGTGGTGGAAAAGAAGACTAACCTGATGTTCTCAAAAATTACACTTATTTAAATGTCTTTCTGTAGGACGGCAGTTCACCATATGGCGGAAGGTATATAGGATCTATGGTGGCTGATGTGCATCGCACGCTGGTGTATGGAGGAATCTTTCTGTATCCTGCTAACTCCAAAAGCCCTAAAGGAAAGGTAAACCCATGTAAAGGCAATTATAGAAGACGCTACATTAGATAGATATTTTACTGTCATGGATCAGTATTATGATTCCAGAATGTAATTCTTTTAGCTTGGTAGCTTACATCTCTGGTGTGCAGGTATGGCCACCCATTGCACAGTCACAAGTGAGAGCAGCCTGTTGTATAAAACACACCAATGTTAGCATTGCTGCTAACATGTGTCATCTGTACTGATTTCTCTTTATACCCAAACATATTCACATTATGGAACATTAGCAGGAATATACCAGGGGATGTGCTATTTAAGCCGGCTTCTATATACCGTTTCATCCCAAATCATGCCATACCCAACCAAGTGAAAAGTTACAAAGCAAAATAAACATCCCACACTGCACTGAGATTCCTATTTACAAGCTGGTATATCAGAGGCCTATGTGTATTGTTCTCCATAAGAAAAGCTCTGCTAAACAGAAACACGTCTGCATCTTGTACTTGGTGACACTGACTCATCTGGACAAACCATGCCTGGCTGCCTCTGCAGGACATCAGACAGTCCCTTATGGAAAAGCACACCCTTACAGGCTGACAAGGCCACTGTTTATTCAGCGAAGACCTTTCATCTGTTTTGTAATTGTCCGTAAATTATTGCTTCAGATTGCAGATAAGATGCAGTTACTCATTACAGAAACCTAATGGCACACTCAGGGGCAGTGTTTTTCTTTTCTTTCACACAGGCTTACATGATCTGCTGCCTTGTTAAAGATTGTGTCTTACATATGAGCTTTGTCTCTGTGTAAAGCGCACCATGCAAATATGAGCTATGGAGAAAGTCCTTGAATTGGGCAAATCCAGCATTCACTCTTGTATTTAAAAGAAAAGTCTATATAATTTAACTCTGGAGACAAGTTTATGTTAAATATGGAGTACTTGGATTGTTGACTGGTTTTTAACCAAATGCTAAATATTTCATGATTGTCACTATTGCCTGGACTGACCATTGCCATTTTGATTTTTATCCTACAGCTGAGACTGCTCTATGAATGCAATCCTATGGCTTTTGTTATTGAGAAAGCTGGGGGAATAGCAACAACAGGTCATCAAGCAATACTGGATATAGTGCCCGAGGATATTCACCAAAGAGTGCCTGTTGTCCTGGGATCTCCTGATGATGTGAAGGAGTACCTTGAGATTGTCAAAAAGCATTCAGCTAAGTAAAGAAGGCTTGCTGCAGTCAGAAAGAAATGCCTTACAGCTGAACCAAAGAACACACTGCAGTACTGCAAGACCGAACTGTCAGACCTCTGTAGCAAGAGAGCAAATGAGCCACATTTTCGTAATTTTTAAAGTCAAATCTTGTGCAACTGTACTGTGAAATGAAAGGCATTAAAAGATTTCATTAAAGGAAACATTAAGAGAAAAGCAAGTGAAAAATATGTTTACTTTTTCATTTATCATTTGTAATTAAACAAAACAAACTGTGCTACAAGAAAATACTGTATTGCATTCAGTAACCAGGGGAAGACCAAACTTTCTCAGACAAACTACAGACTATCACCAGAATATCTGATTTTGTCCTCTTTTGAAAATCTTGAGGGGAAGGCTCAGCAGCCTCATACCCTGAGTGGCTGTTCCTTGACCAGTCTGTAGCTCTTTGACAATAAATACAAAGGCTAACATGAACATCTTCACACATACTTACTGGGCCCCAGACATTACTCTATGTACTTTAGCCTGGGATTATTCTGACCAAGAGTTAACATTTGTGAAACATATACATTAGTGTATGTTAATTCTGATGCATTCAATTATTATTGCCAGTTGACACTCTATCAGGTCTCATTACACATGGATGGAAAACATGACATATTCGAGAGGGATTCTGAATTGCAGAAAGGGCACATGTAGGCAGCTTGGTACCATTCTGCTGTGATGGTATGACCATCTTTGCCAGAAATTAATCTGCTTGCTTGGTGAGGAGATGAACTTACGCATTACTAGCAACCATCACCAGATGTTCATTGTGTTATTTTGAGAGCGCATTACCACAGAAAAGGATTGTGCTGCACAAGCAGAAGCAAGTTGCAAAGATTCCCAGAAAGCACACTGACATTTAATGTGCTGATTCAGAGCATGCTGCTGGGAACACAACATTGGTGCTTGCAAGCTAGATGGGCCATCCACCTGTCTGTGTATAGTGCATGGCCACAATTCACAAGCTTTCTGGATCAGTCCAGACCTGCAGATGCCTTATAGTGTCTGAAAAATCCTGAATATCTCCACTCAGATCTTCCTCTGCTCATGCTCTAGCTTCCAAAGCCGTGAAGGCCCGTGTCAGGCCCTGCGTTGCCCCACGCTCCTCCACAGGTCAAGCTGTGGTCTGGAAACAAGCAGGCCATCGTGTGGGAGAGGGCTTGGGGTCCGTGGGCCAGGTAGTGGGACAGCTGGGATTCCTGTGCCCTGGGCTTTTCCTCACAGGCCATTCTTGCTTGTGCTACAACCAGGGCTGCTCCCTCTGCCTGGTCAGGTGAGACACCAGCCACTGGGGTGGGGTATAGCCATGCCCTCGCTTTTGTAAAAGAAAAACAAAACAAAACAAAAACCCAACCTCCATCCTTGCATCTATTTTATCTTCTCATTGTGATTTCAAGAGGAAGAGCAAGTCTCTGTCCATTTTTGACAATGAGTGAAGGTGCTAGGGGTGGCTGGAGGTGCTGCCTCCCATGCTGAGACACTTCCCATGGAAAAAGTGTGGCCCTGTCCCCAGCATTTCCCACTTGGCTTGCTCTAGCAAATGGCCAGTAGCATTTTAAAAGGCTCCAAGGTCAGCACAGCAGGCATGGTGCTAGGAAGGACTCTAAACCCCTTGAGGTTCTGCATGCTACCTGTAGAGCAAAGCATGTGACTTTTTTTTGCAGTGCAGAACTTCTTTAGACCCTTAAGTTTTTAATTTGATCTGTCCTCAAAGCCATATCTGGGCAGCTTTTTATTAATACACTAATTAGAATAGAGTTTGAAGCCCTTCCAGTTCTTTTCTGGCTTTCCATATCCCCATTTGGACCGCTGTATCTCTTCCGTCTGCAGGCCCAATTTAACAGACAGGCAGTATCTAACAGCAGACACTTTAATCTAGCTATAGTAATTCCTTAGCTGTACTCTACCCTCAGCCTCTCCAGGAATCTTTGGGCTGCATATATCTATTTTTAAGACAACATACTGGCATCATGGAAAGGTTATAGAAAGAAAGGCAATACGGCCTGCATATGCTAGGTCAGTTACCAGTGTTTTGGTTTTGCCTGTGGGTTGACATTTCATAGATCGTGTTTTTTATGTTATGAGGGTTTTTTGTTGTTGGCTTTATTGTTTTGTTTTGTTTTTCCTGTCTATCTGTCCTACATGCACCCATGTGTAAAAGGGCTTCCCATACAGCCACTTACAGGGAGAACCCCTCCATCAGCTCACCATGCAGTTTCTTTCCATAGCTAGCCAGGATTATCACAGTTGGGCAAAAAAGTTCGCCTTGACACAGTGTCCATCTTCAGCTCACGTGCTACCTCTTGCCCTGCTCAGATGCTGAACTGTGGCATTTGGTGAAAGGTCACTGGCTCTAATTTCAGCCAGTGCCATCCAAACGACTAACATTTAGAAGGAGTTAGAAGAGGTGTCACCTTTACGGCACAGGGCTAGCCTATACACCAATGGCAGCATGAATCAGCCTTGAGAGCTCTTGTGTAATTATTGTATTGGAGGAGAAATCTCCTGCAGATCTGTCAAATTGTTTTGTTTGTGTGTTTGTTTGTTTGTTTGTTTGTTTTTGTATCCTTTCTATCATATCCCAGCCCATTTTACTGGCTGTCACTGAGGCTTATAGCCACCATGCTGTTTTAAAACCAATTTATTTCTCTCCCTCCTACCTATAGAATAATAATAATATATTGTGTTTAATTGTAAGGTTTTACCACTCAGTGAAACCTCCATGGTATTTATCAAAAGTTTATCTTGACTGAGATCAGACAGAATAAGGAATGTTTCTGGAAGGCCTGTCTGTTGAGTCTGTATTCTTCACATACTTGTATGAGTTCATTTCTTACTGAAGGAGTGTGACTGAGCAGTAGCTTAAGGTACTATTAAAAACAGTACCTATTAAAAACTGTCCACTACCTGTAGAAAGCATTTGTGAATTTTTCAGTTTAAAAAAAAAAAAAAAAAAAAAAAAAAGAAAAATAAAAAGAGAGAGAGAGGAGGCAAATAATGGCCTTATTAGTTCTGAGAACACCCTTTGAACAACTAACTCCAAAACAAACTTTGTGCTAGAAGTGGTTCTGAACTTTGTCATTTTGACCAGTGTAAAAGATCACTTGGAATCAATAGTAAAGAAGGTCTGCACGTGATGTTTTTGACAAATGTTAGAAACCATAGTACATCCACCCCCTCCTATTCCCCCCAGTTCTTATTTGCTAAGTTGATTGGGTATCCCAACAACATTCTAGCTACACAGCAGAGAGATTTTGAATTAAAAGCGTTTTAGTACTATTCAGGCTGAGAACTACTACAGTGATGAAATAATATACAGAATGTAATGTCTGTATTTTAAGCCAGCAGATCTGTTTGCATGTATAATGTGGATCCTGTTCCCTTCTTTTATTAATAGCTTTACCATGAGCTATCCCACAGCTCACTAAGTATGTTATATTTTGGTTTGGGACAAAGTCACTTGAAAGAAGAAAATGCTCTTATCATGGCAAAAAGTGCTCTGGAATATTTTACCATGATAGGAATGGCATCATAGACATTTAACTAGATCACAAGAATGAGAAAAAGAAATATTATCATGTGTTTGTTTGTTTGTTTTCCTTTCTCTGCCTTTGAGGATGGAGTAGAACGTCTGTCTGTTAGTCCTCCTGGGGAACTCTGCTCACAAGTCCTTGTCCTTACAGTGAGAGTTGAAAAACATCCCCAAAGCTAAGCACACAGGATATGAGCAGCACCGAACTGTGTCCTTCCGCTTTTTGCTAGTATTCAGTGCTGTCAGCCCCTGACAGTTTTGCTTGAGGCTGATTTCAAAGCAGAAAACCTTTGCATTCAAATCCCTTTTACAAATCTCCAAGTAACATATCTTACATAGGGGAAGAGATACTTTTAGGAAAATCCAGATAAATGATAAATTACTTTAAAAAAAAAGTAGTGCAAAGGGATGTCAGAACTCTGCTTATAGCTGCAGTTAATATTAACAAAAAGAAAGCTTGGTGTATGTTTTGTTGCTGAATTTAGCTTTCGTTCTCCCTGGCACGATTTTAGTCCAGTTTTTGAGTTCAATGAATGATAATGGTGAAACTCAGTGCAACTTTTTGGATTTAGCTCCAGATTTTCTTATTGTACTTGTGGGCTTTCCAGATCTTTATCTTAAAAACAAGAGAGTGCTGCTAATGAGTAAAACGAAGACTACAACATATGATTGTTCTTATAGCCTCTTCTGAGTGGGAGGGTAGTGCTGCAATTTAAATCTGTAGTTTCTATATTGCAGCTAATAACCTGTACTTAGTTCACTGGTATTTCTTTTGCCTTCATGTTAGTGCCATGTGATACAAGATATAGCTTGTAAAGAAATTATGGCAGTATTACTTGTAATATAATTGCAAACTAAGACATACCTACACTTACAAACAATCACAGACACACAGGATATGTGAGATTGGAAAGGACCTCCAGAGCCCACCTGGCCCAACCCCTGCCCAAGCAGGGCCACCCAGAGCAGGCTGCCCAGGGCCACTTTTCCAGGTGGCTTTTGCATCTTTCCAAGGAGAAGACTGTGCTGCTGATGTGGGCAGCCTGTGCCATCTCTCCATAACCTGCACAGTAAGGATGTGCCTCCTGAAAGACCAAATGTTTCCTGTGCAGTGTTTTCTGTACATGGTGCACTACCATAACAACCCTGACTTAAAATTTCATTTATGACACAGACATGCTAAAATCAAATAAGCTTCATTTGTAGATTATTGAAGGTTTAATTACTTTGTAAGCAAACAAGCCATAGCTCAACGAGTACTTTTCTATGCAAACAGTATAATATTACAAGTAGCCCAGACTGGGAATGAAGTTATTAAAATGGGTTTGCAGCAGCAATATAAAGCATCTTTAATAGATGCCTGCCTAGATGCTCAGTGCACTCATTTTGTAAGTCATCATGCAAAAAATCTTGGTGTAGACAAGGCCTGGCCCTGGCTGAAATATTTTCTGTGGTTGTTGAATTAACCTCCACACCACTGTATTAGGTGGCTAAATAGTCTTCTCACTTTAGACGCAGAGCAGCTGCAAATTGTACATTGCTTTTCACACTTCGTGATGTTGAGCCTGCTGCTGAGCAGTGTCTCTGGGAAAGCAGTTTTTAGCCACGTGGCTAAACAAGAGCTTTGCATTAAAAGCAGCCTAATGTACCATGAGGGTGTGTCGATAGATCTGGGCACCAGGAATTGTAGCTGTGGGCAGGGCAGCGGAGAGGCAGCTCTGCTCTCTCAGCCATGCTCCCTGTCCCGGGCTCCCTTCCTGCATCCCGGAGGAGCCGCAGAGCCAGTCCGTGAGCAGCTATTCTGAGCACCCCATCACATGGTCCTGGAAGCATTTTAATAAACTCTGGCTGGCAGTGCAGCCAGTAGCTTCCCCTCAAAATAAAACAGCTGCCCGGCATCTCAACACAGCAAGAAAGCGCCCAACCCAGCCGAGAGCATAGGGACACTGGTACCCAGCAAAAATGTCCGACAAAACCCCCTTCGAAACAGATATGCTGACCCTCACGCGGTTTGTCATGGAAAAGGGACGGCGAGTCAAAGGAGCCACCGGGGAGCTGACACAGCTGCTCAACTCCATGCTGACTGCCATAAAGGCCATTTCCTCGGCAGTCAGAAAGGCGGGCCTTGCCCACATGTGAGTCCTGCTGAGACGTACGGGGAGGACATGAGGTGGAGAGGCTCCTGCTTGCAGTGCAAGGCTGGGAAGAGGGTAGGGATGTTTAACTGCATTGCAAGAGGCTGCAGGCAGGCGGAGGTCAGGACATGGGTTGCCAGGAGCGGGAAGTGGAGATCTCTCAGGAGCACTCCAGTATTGAGCACTAGGTAGAAGCTTAGGCAAGCTGCTGTTCTGCAATATTTTACTGCTAAAACACGAGTCAGGACTTCAGGGCGCCATTCACCTCTTAAAGGTTGATACTGATGTATTTTTAAATTTACTGTGAATCTGCAGGAAAATGCACCGTGATATTTTCTGCTAACAGCCAAGCACGGTGCTGAGTGGTGCAAACAGATCTTGGCTTGCCTTGGGAAGCTGATGTTCTGCCTGACTGCAGTGTAAGTCATGCTCCGAAGCAACAACCCTGCAAGAAATGGCATATGCTATCCTTCATGGGTACATTTACCCCTCCCTCCTCAACCAGTGTCAGCGTTACAGATGGGGAGATTTAAAAGGTCTTATATGAAAAGCAAACAAAATAATTTGGCATGTAGTGGTTTAGAAAGCAAAAATTTACCTTAGCAAATCCTGGAATGACTTGTGCTGTTCTTCACACAGCCAGATTGAAATAAATAAATAAATAAATCACTATCAGCCTTTTAATGGTGATCTTTTAATGGTGATCTATTAGGAGCAGCTCAGGGAGCTGGAAACTCCTAATAAAATTATGTATTTAAAATATACAGTTGTTGTTTATGTATTAAAGTATATTTGTGCACACTCCTGTGCATGTACATATGCATGCATTTGTAGAAGATAGGGAATATATCTATGTAAGAAAGACAACACTTGTCATTTACTCCTTTCTAATTATTATTATTTTTTTTCATCCTGTGGAAACACTGAAATGCTTTAACACCCTGTTTTTTTTTTTGCGCTTCTGCTGCCTATTTGGTCAAAACCCTCGATGATCTTTTCCAATCATAAATTCAGTGTCTCAGTACTACCATACTCACTTTACAGGTGTGGACTGTAATTTGTAGAGAGTCGTACCCAAAGTTAGCAGCAGCCTCATGTTCCTGTGCGCTAACTCTTAAGTTGTATTTTTGTCTCTGTAGTTATGAGGTAAAGCTGAGCTGTTTTTTCTTCCCATTTTAGAGGAAATGTTGCATTTACTTATTTTTTGTCTTTCAAGATACAACTTCTGATTTATTTCATAAGTGGGGAGAACTACTGCTTAATAGACTGGAGGTGGAATAGCCACCTTGCCTACAAGACTCTACTACTGCCTCAGTGCTACATGAATCTTCCCTTCAGAAGGAATACACCCATTATCTTAAGGAGTAAACATCTTTTTCTACCAAATTTATATATTTGGTATATATATATTTATTTTTATTTATGTATATGTATATAAAGGATATATATAATGTATATATATGATATTATATCTATATATATATGTATGTATATATATATATATATATATAAGATAACAACCAAGAAATATCTAAAATATCCAAACACACAAATAAATAACCTGTACTGTTCAAACTGCTGCTGAAACCATGAAATTTTGGAGATTCCTGTGGCAAGCTTCCAACCATGGTGACTGGTTTGCATCTGTCTGCACTTATGCCTTCTTCCCATGAGCAAGAGCTGGGACCTTATCATCAAACAGAAAAATGCAGCTAGAGAGCTCTGATTTTTATGGCTTCTCCAAATAGGAGAATGTGAAGTAACTTCTTTGATGGTTTATAGTGCAGTGTGAATTTTTAACAAATTTGCCATTCAAAGGTGAAGAATGGCTTAACAAAATAAAAAATAAATTTGGGTTGGAAACCTGCCTGGAAACACACTAACTGGAGATTGGATGTTTAACGTGCCCTAAAAATCACATTCCTTTCCAGCATCTTAAACCTGGCTCTCGAAAATGCAAATACCTGAAAAACTCAATACTTCTGAAAAGCTCAGGCAGATCTTAGCTTTGAATAAGAGAAAAGACCAGTCCCCAAAAGTCAGGCCTGCTGCTGACGAACACAATAGAGATTATTTAGTTGTCCCCCTTTCTGTCCTTTCTGTTTTTCCATAATGAACAAAAATGCCGTATATATGCCCTGACCACACATGTCATGTCAAAATAGTTCTTCCTCAACTGGAAATTTCAGATATATATATTACTATGTACTACATAATTAATGTGCTACCAAAATCAAAATATAGAATAGAAACATCACCGTAACCCAGCTGAGGATCACCAAATAAATTAATCTGAATAAAATCCAAAGGAGCAGTTTAGCATATGGAAATATCAGGGGTTGTCTTCAAAGCTTCTGATTTTGGGGTGGCTGGGGGCTGAGGGGATTCTCACGGTGCTCTGAGCAGCCGTACGAGCTGTTCCAGCAGCAGATGACACGGAAGGTGTGTGTCCCTTCTCCTTCCCCAAAGCCACTTCTGGGTGCCTCCTGGGGCTGCTGGCAAAGCCTGGCACCTGCCAGATGGGCTGCAGGCTCTGCTCCTGGGAGGAGGCTTGGAGAGCATCCAAGCAGGAGGAAAAGGACCCTAATGGAGCCCCAGAAAGATGCCACTGCTCCTTCCCTTGCTCCTGAATGCTTTTATTTTCCAGCAGCAGCAAACACCTCCTAATGCATCCTGATGTTTTAATCCAAGCTTAAAGGTGTGTGGGAAGATGAAAGGAAGGAATACCTAGCTTGTGTTTTTCTAAAAGGTCCCCTCACTATCCCAGGTTTCTTGATTATTATTTTTTTTAATTAGCATTTATTTTTTTAATTTATTTTCCCCAGGTTTG
The DNA here is from genome assembly GCF_047663525.1 of Anas platyrhynchos. Lineage (NCBI taxonomy): Eukaryota > Metazoa > Chordata > Aves > Anseriformes > Anatidae > Anas > Anas platyrhynchos. The sequence goes on along the minus strand of NC_092621.1, from coordinate 44,824,121 downwards.
GCATAGCTGGCAGCGTGAACGTGACGGGTGACGAGGTGAAGAAGCTGGACGTGCTGTCCAACGACCTGGTGATCAACATGCTGCAGTCCTCCTACAGCACCTGCGTCCTGGTCACAGAGGAGAACAAGGAGGCGCTCATCACCCCCAAGGACAAGCGGGTCGGTGCAGGCAGCAGCAGGGGGCACTCGCGTTTCAGGCATGAAAACCCGGGTCCCCAAATCGTCCCCGAGCTAACCCGGGGAGCTCGGAAAATTTGCGCCATTACCGAATTGTTTTGATTAATAACTGAGGCGGATGGCCTGGTTTCAACAGCTAAAGGAGATGCGGAGGGCAAAAATTAGTATTAAAAGTTTGGCGAAGGGGGGGAAAATAATTATTTCGGAGCTTGTTAGCGCACCCCAGCTCCCAGATGTAAGTGTACTATTACACTCCCTGGCCACTGGGGTGAGGGGTTCGGATTACATTAATATGTAGGCAAGATAAAATGAGCTGAGAGGCTGGCAGAACTGGGTTTTGCATTACACGGCCGGAGGAAACACCTGACTGCTTCATCAGGGTTCCCCAGGAGGGGATCCTGTTGCAGTGACACTGCTCGCACCGATGTAACCTACCCTTTCCCCATGATGTTTTTCTTCTGCCCTCAAACTCCCAGTATCAGTAAGTCCTGGTTCTGAGTGTGACAAAACAAAACACATGTACTTGAGCAAGATGCTGGCCTCCACAACAGTTGAACCTTTCGCTTTCAGATGTCTTACACCGCTTGGACGCACAGGACTTCTCCTTTCTGCCATCAGCGTTAGTGCTGTCTGCAGAAATGTGCCCCCTCCTGTTCCTCTGGTGGGGAAACATGCTGCAGTGCAGGGCCAGAGAAAACGTGCTGCACTGCAGGGCCAGCTGGGTCAGCAGCGCAGCCTCCTCCGGCGAGCTGCACCACGTGCACTCGGGGGGCTACACACAGCCACAAAAACACAGGGCTCACCAGGTGAAAGGACACAGTACCGGCAGACAACATATCATTTATCGCTTCCACTTCTTGCCACTTCTGTTTCAGGGTAAATACGTGGTATGCTTCGACCCCCTTGACGGCTCATCCAATATAGACTGCTTGGCACCAATAGGAACCATATTTGCTATCTACAGAAAGGTAAGAGGACAAACAAAGCACACTTGGCAAAGTTCACTTGGTGAAAGCAAAATGGCTTGGGTGTATTGGCTTGCTTAGTTTCTTTTGTAGGTTCTCCAAGTGTCTTTGGGCTCAGCAGAGCCTTAGAAAGAGTAGAAGAGGTAACACTTGATATTCACCTGTGCTAAAAGCTTCCCAAAGTCCCAGGGAGTGTGCACTTGGCCCTTGCTAGGTGGCATCACTTCCTTACCCCAGACACACAAGGATTTAGATAAAACCACCATCAGGCAGCTGGTCAGCTACTTCAGTGCAGTTTTCCTTGCTGCAGGAGAGCCGGGGTGTGTCGTGGTGTCACTGCTGGGCTTCCCAGAAGCTGACCAGACCCTATCATGACTAGAGTTGTGCTGACCTCCTGGTATGAGTTTCCATGCGTGTTGCAGACAGGAGTTTAAACACACGCTAACGATGGAGGCCACCTGAGGCTGGAGGAAGCAGTCACCTACAACCACCAGGGTCAGCAGGTTTCCCCCCGTGGGGTTGCACAGAGCAGCAACTGTGCAGCAAATTAACAAACTTTAATAGCTAGAGTCATGCCAAGTCTTGTGACTTGATTGCTAATCTCCCAGCAGTTGGTGTTTTTCTTGATGTCTGAGCTCACAGTCAGATGACTATGGGAGACCCTCAGCCATCATTAATTTGAAGCAACATTTGCTGTTCTCATGACTGCAATGAAATCCTTGCAGACTCAGATACTACACTTCAAATGCATGAAGATATGCTTTTAAAGTCCTCTCTCATCTTTTAACTCATGGTTTTCCAGCCAGTTCTTCTCTTTGCATTTCTCATAGATGAAACACTCATCATCAAGCATATGCATTTTGGTAAACCAAACAGCCACAGCTCAGTCTGAATGAGTTCACAGCACAAGCAAAGTGCTGGCATATGGCAGTCCACAGTGTCTGTGGTTAGTGACACCTGGATTCAGCCCGGGCCAAACAGCACTGTCTGAAACAACGCCTGTGTGTGGTGTGAGGGACTGCTGCTGGTGTATCTAACACCCTGATTTTCTCAGGGAAAAGAGCTTAGCTGTACAGAGGCAACCCATGCCATATGCCTTTCTGGTAAGCAAAGGGACCCCCAGCTGTTCCATTTATCCCTGTAAAGACAGCCGAAAATACTACAGCACCTCCCTACTTTTAAATGGGCAATAGCTGTGTTGTCTGCTATTATTAGAGACAGTAGGCACAGTGTCACAAACATTTGCTTTCTGTTTAGAAGTGTGTTTAGGTTACACTGGATAAGGTTACACTAATATAAAAGCAAATGCTCAGTGTGATTCATATAGCATAACAGGTTGAAGTACAGCACAGATTTCTCGATCATCTTTAGCTCACCTGTTAAGACATGTAGCGGATATGGACTGCCCAGCCTTCCCTAGGATTCTGCTTCAGAATAGAAACATTTCCCAAAGAACTCCCAAAGTCCTTTCAAAGCACTCAAGTTTTCAAATCATTTTCTGATCTCTCTGTAGTTGTTGATGTTCTATTATGTATTCATATATTTGCTGTAAATACTGTTTTTAAGTACCCATTTTTCATGTGGGTGGGTATACTTCAGCACTTCAGAAAGAGAAAATTATGTTCCTTGGTACAAATTCTTCATATCCAAATAAAAACACTGCTGCTAGGATGAGGTGCAGTTCTTCAATTACAAGAATAACTTATCAATTTCCCCTGGAATGTTAGAAACAATGTGGCATTCACAGACTTTCAGTGGGATAATTCTTGACATAAAAATGTTAATTCTAATGTAGATGGTAATTAATGTGCCTTTCTTCCTCATAAGACAATTTCTTAGCAACATTGTTAACTCCAAACACTATTAACTTAAAACTCTTCAAAATAACTAAATAATTATTAGGGCTTTATTAATCATTGCTCTAGGATAGTGTCAAGGGAAAACAAGTGAGATGTTTATCTCAATGAATGAGAATCATTTAAGAACTGTGCACTTAGTCACATGGTCTAAAATTTTGGGTAGACCTGTGTGGTGCCAGGAGTTGGACTCATTGATCCCCATGGGTCCCTTCCAACTCGGAATATTCTATGATTCTATGATTCTAAGAAAGAAAATGTAAGTTTATTTCAAACCATACAAAATACATGAACCTTGTTTTGGAAAAGCTAGAACAATTCAAATTCCAATGGATGATCCTTGGCATCTGTCTGAAATTTGGTACCTTCCAGTTCCCAGTTGACTGTAGGACTGATTTTCCCACTATGTCAGCACCTTAACTCCATTTCCAAAGGCATGCACTGCAGAACTGAAACATTAGCTTGAGGATAATCAACACTTTTCCACCAAGGCCAGACTTGGACAATAGGTTTCAAACCTGAAAATGATTGTCTATTGTTACTCCTGATCCAGGGCCACCATTACAGCCCCAGGTAATATCACCTCCTGCCAAAAAAAAAAAAAAAAAAAACCAAAAAAAAAAAAAAACACTAAATTTGTTTTTTAGAAAAAACACCAGGAAAAAAATCCGAGTTAGGTTTATTTCATTTCATTTTCAACTTGGCTTTTATTTTCTGAAGCATGTGTGTTACTGTTAAAAAGACCAGGAAAGTTAGAAAAATGTGTCTGAGGGACTGAATCAGCAGAAGCCAGGGTAAGGGATAGGACCTAGACAGTCAATGCCACTGAGGTGCTCTTAGTTGGTGTCAGTATGTGGGGATAATAAGAATTTTTCCCTGGATTCCTCTTTATTTTTCATGCCACTGAGCTGACTCAACAACTGTCAATTTGCTGCCAACATACATGCAATGAAACTCTGCTGCTTTGCTGAATTCTGTTTTAAATTTGTAACATTACCCAGTGTGTCAGATGGATTTTCTTCCCCTCCTCCTCCATTGTCATGAGGACAATACCCAGCTCACACACACACATGCACACACATACACTTCATGTTGTCCCCCATGGAGAAGGTATAAAGATGCAGAGCAACAGTAATGGATATTCATGAAACACATGGTATGAATGGAGACATGGAAACCAAGACTTTCTAGAGCTGCTCAAAGGGCTGACGTGGGCAAATCATGTCATGTGGCAAATCTTACATGCAAAAAAATTCAGGTTCAGGTACCACCTGAGGGTTCCCCTATAGCCAGACTCTGTGGAGCATCTTTCATCTACTTGGCGAGAACAAAGGGCTAAAGTGGCTGTCTCAGAGCTGTCAGAACATTTCTGCAGTCCCCCTGTTTGGAAGACAATGCCTACTTCAGTCATTTGCATAAAGACTTTTAAAGAAATTTCACTACCTCCATCTCATAGTCAAAATACAATAGAAAGAAAATCCATCTGTGCACCAGAAAGAAGTGAAAATATTCAGCAGTTAACAGAGCCAGCTTAAATCCCTGGTTTGTCCCACAGTACATGGCACTTGGCAAAACTCCCGCAGTGTTAACAATGAAATACCAGCTGATCAGTAGCTTTTTCACATTCCAACAAGCTCTGCAAAACGTTTGTTAGAGACTGAACTTTTTTCCTTCCTTTTGGAAACAGTTGTGAATGAAGATGGAAAAACTAGTGAATTCTGCCCACCTATCCATCTTCCAAGGGATTTTTTGTGTTTGTTTTTTTTTGTTTGTTTGTTTTGTTTTATTTTTCAGAGTGGTCAACAAATGTATGGTTGCTGAGCCATATAAACCTAGAAAATGCATTTTTAGGCCTGAAAAGTGCACCCTAGAAAAATGTATACTAAATCAACATCATATGTAACTTGCAGCTACACGTACTGTATACAGAATATGTTTGGTAAAACACATTTCTTTTGTATTCGTACAAAATTAAATTGTTTTGATGAGGAAAACATACAAAAAGTTAGAAAAAAAAAAAACATAGTAAGTTTGCAACTCATTGTGTAAATATATACTTATTTCTGTATTTCATGTTACAAACAATTAGTTTAGTGTAGACAACCATTGCTTTTGGTGGTGACATCTACGTGCCGTGGGGACATAGTTTTGAAAGAGAAGATGCTATGGAACATTCAATAGTTTTTTCTTTAAAAAATTGTTTAGCAGAGGTTTAATAACTCTTCAACTAGCAAATTATCAATATTCATAGCTGCGATGTACACAAACAGGAATTTTAATGACTCTTCCTTCATTGTATGCTCATAATCTTTCGGAATAAACACTTGGAGATAGAATGATTAATTTTAAGGGACTGCATACCGGGTACATTTGTACATGTCATTTTTCAGCTCCCATGAAAAGCTGGTTAGCAATTCCTTTTTTTTTTTTTTTTTTTCCACAGAAGAATTTGACAAAATAGTATTTAACAAATGTTGTGAGCAAAACATTGCTACAAGCTCTGTGAACTAAAGTGGCAAATGCTCTCAGCCAAAATCTTTCAGCTGAAAATGAGAACATTTTGCAGTGAAATTACTGTCCTCCTGTGTCTTGAAAGAAGAATTTCTAATGTCTCACGTGTCTGCTTTCCTCTAGATGTTAGCATCCTATGATGAACAGGATCCCTATCTTGTCCTTACCCCTTCTACCTTGCTGGATCCTTTTAGGCACTCTGAAGGCTTCTTGCTAGAGCAGGGAATTTTTCTGGTGGGGTGGGGCTGAGAGTGGGGGTGTTTTCCTTTGGAAATACCTCTGGAAGGCATTCTTGATCATTTAAAGAATTTACTCAATAGTCATGAAATATTTTATTTCCTACACACAACAGTCTCCACTGACTTTTATTTATTTATTCATTTTTGGAACAGATATTCTGGGCTAGACCTGCTATTTCTATTTAGCTGTTACTCAATCTCATTAAACCCATGCAACTACTGAGGATCTGGATGAATTTGAAATAATAAGGTGCTAAACCAGGGCCCCAGGAAAGTGTCTGAGGGGGGTTCTCACTTTAATTGCCAGAGAACCAACTTCAAAACATCCACAGAATCTCCACCACAAATGGCAAACTTCTTAAGAAGCATTAATATTCCCTACCCATTTTATGGTCCCAAGAAGTGCAGGTTGGAGCCAGCTTTCCCAAGTACTCTCATGAATCTCTCATAAGTTATAGCTGAAACACACCCCCAGAGCTGGCTGGAAATATTTGTACCAGGTCTGCTTGGGCTATTCTTGTTCAGTGATAACTGCAGTGCTGAAAGGAAACGCGATACCAGATCAGATGCCTGAAGTAAAATACCATGTGCAAGTTCTGTGCAGAGCTGTAAGAAGTGGTGGAGTCACCATCTCTGGAAGTCTTTAAAAGACGTTTAGATGTGGAGCTTAGGGATATGGTTTAGTGGGGACTGTTAGCATTAGGTCAGAGGTTGGACTCGATGATCTTGAGGTCTCTTCTATCCTAGAAATTCTGTGATTCTGTGCATACCTACACGTGCACGTGCATTACATATGCAAAGGCATTTACTATATGCATATGGACACTTATATCATTTCAGTTACCCATCTCTTCATCAGCACAGACCAATGCACAGTTCTGGTTCTACTGCGTCATGCCCCCTGCCCTTTTATTCTGCTTTACTGGAAGCAATTTGTTTGCAAGCTGTGCAGTGTTAATTATCACATTCCCCTCGCAGTTATTCCCTCAGAGCGGTATCAGTGTGATAGCTTATGTTTGAATTTACAGAAAATCAGTAGCGCTGTTCTGTCTCAGATTTCTGATGATCTTGACTTAATACAGTAGGCTGCAATGCTACAGTATCAGTTCTGTGGCAAGTATCATACTGATCACATGAGATGTATGAAATGACAAACTTCCCATGTCCTGTTCCAGCATGCACATTTGCTTGCACCAAATTTGCCGTGAACTAATGAGAGCAGTCTCTACTCCGATAGTTTCAAAGGCTTGGGTAAGACACCAAAGGGAGATCTGCCCCAAGTTATTATTCAAGTGTTGTTTTTACTGTTTCTCATAAGTATTTAACCCTCAGTCCAATGTTATTTTTTTCCATAGGAAACGGATGATGAGCCCTCTGAAAAAGATGCTTTGCAGCCCGGACGCAATATTGTTGCTGCAGGCTATGCCCTGTATGGCAGCGCTACGCTGGTCGCCCTCTCCACAGGGCAAGGAGTGGACTGCTTCATGCTTGATCCGGTACGGTTGTAGTGTTGAAAACATTGCCACTGTCTTGTAGAGCTTTCCATGCTTGGGTCTACTCGTTTTTGTTACTTGTCTCTGCAATCTCGGCAATCTATGCCATTATCTTTTCACTCTCATCTTGTAGCATCCCAGAGCTATCTTACTTGCACTTAATCATGTATGTTGGTTGCACTGCCTCTGTTGCTCTTTTTTTCCTTTTTTTTTTTTTTTTCCAGTGAGTGAGAATTTAAGTTAAACAGTGTTTGAGACCTTATTCATTCAAGTCAGGCTGCTGGTTTGCACAGAGAAACAAAAAAAAAAATACTACAAAGACACTACAGTGTCTTTGCTTCCACTTGAAGGATTCCTGCCATTTTCTTGGTTTTGCTTCTTGTCTGCAGAAGAACCCCAACATGTTCTGTGTTTACCCTGGGGCAAGAATCATTCCTGAGTTCGATTTAGTTTTGTGGTGAAGTCCTCTAAGTGGCATACCCAACAATTTGCAAAAGCAGAACTGTTCCCACACAACCAGACGTTTGCTGCTCATCAAAGCTCAGCCCAGGAGCCTGCCAAGTGTTACTGGAGGAATGTGAGAAGGAGGCTGATCGTTTGAGAAACCAGCATGAAATTTAGCCAATAATATAAGTTGCTTTTAATAAAAGGGTGCATTATTGCCCAAACACCTTTTAATCTTTTTAAACAAGCTTTCTCCAGGCAGGAAGAACTGTGATCTGAACTGATCTGGTCAGAGACAGAGGGCGGAAGGTGGATATCGCACTGCAACTGCTGACAGCAGTGCATACAAGGATATGACGGTATTCACTTTAAGATGTTTAGTCAAGACAGTCAAGAAGAGTTTAAAAAATAAAAAGTAATTTCTTCATTTATAACCTCACGATTTATGGACACAAAGATCCACAATCTGCTTTCAGGGTTGACTGGTGTTCATTAGAGACGCTAACTACTGAAGGCAAACTGATTTTTGTTTATGCTACCAATGTAACAAGTTTTCATGAATTTAACACAGATTCTGTGCTTTCTGCTGTTTGAATACTGTGAAGTTATACACAAGACTGGTGCTGAAAAGACCAAGCTGTGCTAGCATTTCTGCCATCTCTGGTGTGACAACTGTTAGGGGAAGTCAACAAAGTGTTCTGGTGCCTGCTAATAACTGGTCTCCTCTGCTCTTCTGCAGGGTCTCGGTGAATTTATTTTGGTGGATAGAGATGTTAAAATCAAGAAGAAAGGGAAGGTTTACAGTCTCAATGAAGGTTATGCAAAGTATTTTGATCCTGCAATGACAGAATACTTGCAAAAGAAGAAATTCCCTGAGGTAAGAGAATATTAGCACTGTATCCAGTGTTCACTGGTAAGCACTACCTTCTACAGTGTCTTCTCCAGGCTAATGGGAAGGGTTTTGAAGGCATCTCTGAATCCAGTTCTGTGTAACACTTTGGTGCTGTGGGTATGCCTCTCATGCGCTGGATTCCGGTGCATGATATCTTTTATAACTTAGACGTTGCTAAATAAATTCATAGCTTTGTTCACCACTGTGTGGAGGAAATAAATACTTTGAAACCATGCAAGCAGAATGTGGGTATATAGAAAGAGGTATACCCATGTTTTCTAGCATATCTAAATATGAAGCTCAGTCATTTGTGCATCTGGGCATTTGGGGCTAGATTCCACTTACTGCCCCATAGGTGCTTCCAGGGATCTGGGTGGCACCTCCATCATATTCCTGTACGTGCTCACAGCTGAGAAATATGGCATAACTCTTGCACGGTCTATTTGCATCATACGGACCATGAAACCATCCATAGGATGAAAAAAATAAAAGGGTGTGAGGCACAATTTCACCACCTTCTATTGTTAAGAGGATTATACTGTTTCCTCCAGAGAGACAGAGCTGGGAACATCCTGTGTCTGATGACTTTTCTTGTGAGAATAAGCAGCTTGGTACGGCCTGCAGTCAGGGCTAGGAGGACACAGCACAAGCTCTCAGTGTGGAAATATAGACGCTCCCTGGAAAGCGTAGTTATGTGACCATAACAAAATATGGAGAAGTGTAACTGCTCAGGACTGAACTTGGCCTGGAAGATGGTTTTCATGCTTTCCTGCTAGAAAAGCCCATGAGATTATTTTTTAAAGCTATTACCTGTCAAAAATACTTGCACAGCACTTATGCAAAAAACAATGTATCCAGTAGAAAACTTCAGAGTGCTGTAGAATGGAAATGTAATGAGTAAGATTTCAAGCCATCATTCTGTGAGAAGCTCCTCCTGAGCTGAAAATCAGAATTCACCACATTGCTGTAGTGGCAATGCCAATCTCTTTCCAAAGCCTCTTTCTCATGTTACTCAGATTGCTGCTACAGACAGGATCACTACACGGCATCCTGTATGTGCTCATTGAGATTATCTTGGAACTTCAATGTGTAGTTTCAGACCAGCTATGAGAGAAGTGGGAGCCCACTACACAGCTTTCATGCTTTCTGAAAGCTGGCCCAGCTGGGAAAGAGAAGATTTGTGCTTCTCATTCTGCTCACATTATGCTGAGCTATGTATTTGGTGTAACGCACTGACAACAGGTCTTTTTGTGTTTTTTCAAACCACTGAAGTGTTTTAAAAATAAAGAAAGCAAAACCTTAAGCAAATAATCAACCTCAGGCAGAGATGATAAGGCTAAACAGATTTCAAACACTCCATGGAAAGACCAGACAGAGATGTTTCACCACAGGCTCTATGAGGACAGCTCTATCATGTGATTCACCAAATCATTAGGTTAGACATACAGAAAAAAAAAAGAAAAAAAAAAAGAAAAAAAAAGAAAAAAAAAAAGATTGCAAACACTATTTAATTTCAAATCTGTGCTGTATTTGGGGAAAAGCTATTGGAAGTGTCGTTGCATACTGCTTCCAGTCAGGATAAGATATTTTTATTACCTTAAAGCAAGTAGCACAGGATTGCATAGGCTGTTTGGGACAGGGGAAGACTTCACAAGGGTACCAAGCCAAGCAGTGCCTTGCTGCTCCAAGTCATAGTGGTGTCTGTTTGAGAAGAGCCAATGCACTGATGTTATGGCCACAGGAAATGTGCCCATCTGAAAGCTTGCTCTGAGCTTGAGCTCAGGAAATAGCATAAATAGGTTACTTGATTTAAAAAGGACATGATATTCACATTGAGGGAGTACAAGAGAGAGGTGTTGCACACACCCATAGCATAAAACATGCTTCCTTGCATCATCTGTAGGACATATTTATCAACCTTTCATCTCCTGCTGCAGCCCAGCTACAGCTGCAGTGGTGGTGCTCCCACCTTCCTGCAGCTCCTAGCACAGCACTGCACAGCTGAGGTCCATGTCTCCTGATCTGCAGCATGCAAAAGGGCAGTGGGGAGTACCTGCTGGCTGTCCACCACGTGGACAGCTGTGACCTGAGGGAGGACTGACCCCATCTCCTGCCCTGTGAGGCACGGAAGGTCCCTTCTCAACCAGGTGAACCACTGTTAGCCCCCTATGTCCTTCCGGCCACTGTAAGCCAAGCAACAAGGCACCAAATTCAGCTTCTTGTCACTTTATCATATTCATTTTTTCCTTTGATCCAAACTCTGTTTCCCCCTTCCTGAGGTTCTTGGTCAACATGCTGTTCAGATGACTCTCAACATTGCCAAACAGAATTGAAAAGTTAAACATTAAACAGGAAAACCAAGTGAAGCATTGCTCACAGCATATCCCATGATCTGTATCACTGTCACTGATGACCAAACATCAAAAATCAGCCTTTTAGGTGGAGAGTGGAGATTTAGGTGGAGATTTTTCCTTACTATCTAACAGCAGTGTCCCAGACTAGATAGTTTGGACCACAGAGCCATGTTGATTCTCAAAGTTTCTTGTGGACCACTGCTAAAAAATCATCAGATCTGAATTAAAAGCACAGAAAAAGTGCTACAGTTCTGCAGACCAGCTGTAAGCCCCTTACCATTGTCATGCAGATCTTGGTGGGAAATATTTTTCTAGTCAAAGCTCTTCTGGAATGACAGTCCAGCATAAAGGTAATTTTTTTTTTAAGCATCCCAAAATCTCTTATTGCTTCAACAGATGAAGAGCAAGCTCCTATTTGTAAGGCTTCCTGTAAAACAACATTTACTCCAGCCTGAACTATATAATGGCACTATTGTGCCAGATTTTTTTTCTGCACAAATTTTAGTCTAAACATTTCCTCCAGTAATCCTCTTAGGTCCCTAGCATCCAGCTGGCTCTGGTTCACTGACAGACCTCTGAAACATGCTGTGGCCATCTCTATTCTTTGGTATTCCGTTTCATTTTTATCTTAGAATCACAGAATCACAAAATGGCTTGGGTTGGAAAGGATCTTAAAAATTATCCAGTTCCACCCCCTGCCATGGGCAGGGACACCTCCCACCAGACCAGGTTGCCCAAAGCCCCATCCAGCCTGGCCTTGAGCACCTCCAGGGATGGGGCATCCACAGCTTCTCTGGGCAACCTGTGCCAGTGCTCGCCCCCTATCTGAGTAAAGAATTTCTTCTTTACATCTAATCTAAACCTCTAATCTTTTAGTTTAAAGCCATTACTCCTTGTCCTATCACTCCACTCCCTGACAAGGAGTCCCTCCCCACCTTCCTGTAGGCATCCTTTAGGTACTGGCAGGCTGCTGTAAGGTCTCCCCAGAGCCTTCTCTTCTCCAGGCTGAACAACCCTAACTCACTCAGTCTGTTTTCATAGGAGAACAGCTCCAGACCCTCCTGCAGCTGTGTGAGAAGCTGAGTCCTATCACAGCTTGTTGGCTAGGAGCTGTGCAATGGAGACTTCTCTTAGCAACGCCATCAAAAACTTGCCATCAAGAGCAGGAAGCTTTCTTCTGCCAGTCAGCCCAGCTGTGCCCAAGTGACATTAAAAAGCTAAGAAAAGCATTGTGCTTTTGTCACCATAACTGTACATAGAGGGAGGGATGCAGACTTGCTGCCATAGTCTGTAGAAAAGACTTCTTTCCCCTCACTCTCCCAGTCATCATAGTTATGCAAGAAAAACATGGTCCCAATCTGCTGAGGAAGAACATAGCTTTCAGAAATTAGTATAATAAGTAAGGGAGAAAATGGCTTCCATCACACTGTGCAGAGACAAAATCACAGGACCTGTCTGTTATGAGACGCTTTTGTTTCCCTGGGTTAAGTAAAGCAATGCAAAGGGTGAAACCAAGAGCAAGCACAAGCTTCTTCAAACACCATGGATGCAGGTGAAGGGAACATCGAGGTTCTCCGACTCTTTCATTAACATCAAAAAACTACAAAATGCTCATTGGGCAAGTACACTCTTTGCAACTCTTCAGAACTTGGGTTGAATTTCCCTAGCTCTGCACTTTTGTTTGAGATGAAAGCCTGGGCAATATACCAATAAGCATGCAACACCTATTAACTTTCTCATCTGTAAGAAAAATGTATGACTGACCAAACTGGAGAAACAAGAACATTTCTAGTAACGAAAAGGATTATTTATCCCTCCTAAGCAGGTAGCTGGATACTAAGCGAAGTGAAAATTCTATTTCAGTCAGTGGTTGAAGTGATAAATCTGCAGGAATGGAGAAATTACTCTTCTTTCTCAGCACAGTCTCAGTAACACAGTTGCAGTGCTTCTAGCAGATTGAATTTTGTCAGGGTAAGAAGCAATTAAAATTCTTAGTGGCCTCTCATTATCTTCAGTTTACACCACCCAAAGACACACAAATTGTGCAAATCATCTGCTTGTGAACAGGAAACCCAGAACATCCCAGTGTCTGATGGTTTGTACACAGGTGGCTCAGCTGTGCAGCTCACGCTCAGTAAGTAGTATACTGTGCTGCAGGCTCCTTGTCTGATAATGTCACAAAAGCAGTGCTCAGCACTTTGTTTCATGGCCTGCTTGTGACCAATATCCTATGACTTTTGCTGAGGTTTAAAGAACTTTTCTCAGAGCCCCCTTCTGCAACTGGAAAAAAGAACTATTTCTTTGTCTGTATTTTTAAAGATAGTTTTAGACTATAATAATAGCTTTGCCTGAAAATTATCCTTTCCAAAACTGCAGAAGTACTTTCGGTCTCTCTTTAACAGCTCTAAAGGTGCTTTTTTTTCTGACCTCAGATTTTTACAGCTGCAAAGTCACAAATGCAAACAGCTGTCAGGTTGATAAGCTGTCATTGGAAGTCTAAATAATTATTTAAGCAAAAACCATGGAAATTTAGGGAGTGAGTACTTGACAGTGTTATTCAGTTGTGTCTGGAAGTAATAAGACCAAGAGCTAGGTTTAAACTAAACAAAAGATAAGAGTTCCATTCTGTGTATTATCCATCAAGTCTTTTATACTTTGTGTTGTCATCCTGTGAATTTTCAATAGCTCTCCTCATCTTTACAGGCAAGAATTATAGAAAATAGCAGAAACACAAGGAATATCACACTGTCTGGAACAATTCTCTAGTCCAGTTTTACTACCAGCTGTAACAAAAATCTAAGTCTCATATGTAGTTGCTTAGGACTCCAGTTCCTAGTGTTTTATTGCATTATGCTGTGTAACTTGATGAGAATCTGTTCCCATTTTAAATGAGAGTAAATATCAAAAATTCACAGCTGCATAAAACAGTTAGATAAAGTGATTTCAAAATAGAAAAATGCTTTTCTTTATCTGTGGTTTTCCCTCCCACTTGTGGTTTTCCCTCCCACTTGTTTTTGTTTTATTTTTTTTTATTTTTTCTCCCAGCTAACCTCATGATTTTGCTGGGAGGGGTGGCTGACTTGTGACATGTTCTTGGAGCTGGCATTGTTACACAAGTTCTCCCTTTATATGTTTCTCTATAACTAGTACTTGCAAGCCTTGTAGAAAGCACTGAGATATTCTGAGATATTTTATTAGATAATGGATTCAGACAGACAAAAAAAAGAAAAACTTGCAAAAACATGCAGAGGTCTTTTCAAACTTTTAGCATTGCAATACACAAATATGTATGCACATTAAATTTGCATGAAGCCTCAGTCTTTGTCAATTTCTAGGGGAAACCAAAATTCCTCTCCTGCTTTATTGAAGACAGAGTGATATATATCAGAAGACCACCAGACATCTTGGCATATTAGCTCTCAGAAAACTTTCCTTCAGCTTACATTTGTATTGTGTATCTCCCCTTCTTAAAAGTATGGTGATGCATCACTTTTCTTATGGTGGAGCTAATTTGGTGTATATTACTTCTATTTGTGAAAGTCACCTGTTTGTTTTGTTTGTTTGTTTTTGTTTTTGTTTTTGTTTTTGTCTATCTTCTATCTTACCATATTTATGACCAGCAAACCTGAAACTGGTTGCCTAATAAACTTCCCTAATTGCTCTCACCAAAATGACCTCTTCTTTAGCAATATGAATTTCTAATCTGAGAGCAACCACATGATTAAATTCCCATTATCTCCCAAACTAAACCCCAGAATGAATGCTACAACCAGCTTCAAAAATTTAAAAAAAAAAAGCCAGAGGGAAAAATTTGAGAATCCTCTGGAAACTGCCTGGACGTGTAGTGAAAAGTGATATCCTTCCTTATGCCTCAGCTTAGGGACTTGTGGAGATTCAGGAATCAAACAGGTACTTTGTTCTGATAACAGGAAGAGGATCTCACTCACTTTTTCACCACTTGCTTTTTCACAGCTGAGCAGTTGATACAATATTGTTGTGCACTCAAATTACAGGCAAAGTGCTTTCCACATTGTGAGTGTTTGTTTCTCTTTAAAGCCCTTATATTAGAAACTCATGATGATCACCAAGTCTTACAAAAGTCTAAGCTTCAGGCTGGTTTTTGCATTTACAGTGTCCAATGCAACACATGATTTAAGTGGCTTAGATACCTGGCTTATAGCAAAACGACATTTTCCTGTGCAAACAATTGTCTAGCCTGGTAGATGTAATGCTCCATTTGTATGTCTTTCAGGATGGCAGTTCCCCATATGGTGCCAGGTACGTGGGCTCCATGGTTGCTGATGTTCACCGTACATTGATGTATGGTGGGATCTTCATGTATCCTGCTAATCAGAAGAGTCCTAAAGGAAAGGTAAATCATTTGACTTCTCTGGTAAACTTAGTCAGCTTAATACCTCCGATTTTCCTGTAAAGAAAATAGTAGCAGATATACAGGAATAATTTAGATATATAAAGAGATAATTATTTTCCCATCTCCAGAGAGTATTGTTAATGGATATGATGGTCAGCAATCCAATTTAATCAAGAAAATTAGGCACTTGCCAACTGAAGCAAGAAATGTTCCTGTGTGTTTTTATGTTCCCCAGTATTTTTCACTAAAAAATTCCCCAGTATTTTTCACTAAACCCAAGGGCTTTTTCTGAGGAAAATCATTGCTGTACCATAGAAGCCCACAGAGATACCTATGCACAGCTAGCAGATAAAACACTGGTCTAAGAGAGACCTTCACCCTTTCTACTGGCAGCTAGAGTCCAGAAGGGATATGCTTAACTACAGTCAGGGTTTTGTTCAGTGCTAGATGTCTGAGTTTGCCTGTCTACTGTTTCCAAAGTGTACTGAGCTTACTATCACCAGCCCTGAAAACACAGGTTTCTACTAACTGACCAAAAAACTCTGTCAGTGGAAGGTGAGTTTTATGCATGCTGAGACCAACATTCTGGGAAAATATGATTTCCCATTTGGTCACCTGTACAAAACATGCCATGGCTCAATGCAGTTCAGTGGAATGCAGTGACTCCACAGTGCAATGTTGTGACTCCATGAATATGCTGAGCCATGGGCCGTCGTCAACCTCAGCTTTTCTCCTGTGGCATCCGATGCCCTTACTATCGAATTTCTCAACAAAGATGTTTTAAAAGCTGTCTGAGTATACTTGTGGACTACAGCTAACCTGCAGGTCATGCTTAAGAAATGAGTAGCTCAATGTGTAATACATTAGTCATAGTGTTCTGACTCCAAGACCTTCTTCCTTCCTGGCCAACACCATGGTTGAAATCTTCCGTGCAATTGTTTTTATATGCTTGGTTGGATATGTGCAGGAGTTTACTTTCTTAAAACTACTTGTCCCATCTCTCACACTGGAGTCAGAACACACTGATGTCTACGTTTTTTTAAGGATGGAGGACTACTGGTTCCGTCCTGGTGAACATGTATTTATCAGAAGAATAGCAGGTCCAAGAGATGTGGAAAATGAGGAGTAAAACAACTCTTCAGAGTACACACCAAGAATGTCTTAATGTCTGCCCAGGCAAATTTGATTTCAATATTTGATACAGCAATTGAACTATTACCTGAAGAAAAACTGCTTTTCTTCAGTCATGTAGTCACAGTGAAGAAAGAAAAAACTCAACACATGGTTCCACAGTGGTGCCACTGCTGTCTTCTGGCTCTTTCAAAAGTCGGCCATACACTACAGAGAACAATGAGGGTTAATGGTCCCACTTTGCCTGTCAGGTAGAGTCCCTCCAGCAGAAAGAGCATTTTGGTGGGCTTTAAAGATAAGAATGATGTTAATATGTGCTATTTATGTTTGTGGTATATCGTGGATTGTTTACAAGCACAGTAATAAGGGAACTATGGGTAGCAAAGTCCTCTGTCCAACCCTTTACTTTGTCTTCCTGTATAATTGCATTCTGTTGTGCTTCCTTTTACCCAGAAAACATTCTGTCTTTTGCACACATGAAAAGCCTTTTAAGCATAATATGAAGTAACATGATATATAATACATGAGTATGTCTTAGAATGCCAGCAAAATATTCAGCTAAATCTACAGAGGCAATGTCCATTAAAAAATAACTAGTTGTCACCTATATTATTTTAACCACACAGTATTTTGGCACGTATCCTAAATAAGTTTGCATTCAACACAGGCACAACAAGGGAAACATCTTTAAAGCCATGAACAGGTCAACAGACTCCATAATAGAAGTGAAAACTTTCTTTTAATAATTACTGCAGTTACTTTCAAAACCAGAGTCACATGAGTTCAAGCCACTAATACCTGTTCACATTTATGAAGATCTGAAATCAAAACCTGATATTTGAAACTGGGAGCATCAAGTTTCAAACTCCAAAATATCCTGACCAAACACAACGTGATTACCCCAAGCTTTGAGATAACAAATAAAGCCTATACCTAGGAAGACGTTTTGGCTTTTCTTTCCTGGTATGGTTGTCTTGCTTAGCTGGCTTTCATGCTTTGCTAATATCTGTAGGCCCAACAGCTTCTTTTGACAAAATACAGCTTCACTGATGATACACATCAGTATGTCAGCTTGGAAACTATGGCACTGATGCTTGAGAACAGGGTCAGTACATCTGTCCTCAAAACAGAAAGTGAGAAGGGAGGTGAAAGGAGGAAAGAAGAAGGGACTGATGAGAGATACATTGCTACTTAAGTCAGTTTCGTACTTAGGTCCAAAATTTTCCCAAATCACAGGCTACGTTCTGGTAAGACCTCTGATGTAATTATCCTCAAGTACAGTTTCTTGTTCCGTCTTTCTTTCTAGCTCCGACTTCTCTACGAGTGCAACCCTATGGCTTTCATCATCGAGCAAGCAGGTGGGATGGCAACTACGGGGACTGAGGCGGTGCTGGATGTGAAACCTGAGGGTATTCACCAGAGGGTTCCTCTCATTCTCGGTTCTCCGGACGACGTGAAAGAGTACCTCGCTTGTGTACAGAAACACCAGAAGAGCAGCTAAAGGTTTTTCTACTTCAGACCTTGCTCATCTGTCTTCAGTGCACAGTAAAAACAGTACCTTTCAGGATGGTGAAGTCTAGCATTTTAACACCCACCTCTTGGTGAAAATCCCACTTAATGAGGGCAAGAGAAATAGTGAGAATGGCTGATGGAAAAAACAAAAGTTTCATTTCTCCTTGCAGACAAATGGAAAAATCCTCTAACTTTATGTGATGCAAATGTAGAAACAGAGGCCTAATTAGTAAACAGAAGCTACTTACTTTATATAGTACTAACAGAAAGAAGGGAATGGTATCAGTATCCTTATCTGGTCTGACATTACATTTTGGCATTGTTTGAGACAGGATTTTCATATAAACCTTTGCAATGCCACTATCTGGATTTTCTTTTCTTCAGAGGTTTTGTTGCAGGTGCTTTTTATCTTGTCAACCCTGAGAAGACCAAAAGTCTTGTGCTGTGTAATTAATAAAGATGAAAAACCAGTTATATTGCAAGAGAATTTCAGTCTTCCTGTGAACAGGAAAATGCCTGACATTATTTACAGACATGGGACTCTCAATGGCACAATTTGTAATAAACAGTTGCTGCAAATGTGACACTGAAATCATACACACTCCCAGCTTATCTGTAATCCGCTGCAACAGAAGATCAGTTATTACCACAAACCTCCATTTTCCTTTACTTTGAAAGGTTATCATTTCAGATTTACATTTGCCCTTTTACACACATTATTTTACTGCTCCTAGAAAACTCATACGAGTGCCCTGCTACCATGACTCAGATTGACGCTGCCTAAGGAGATATGGAATCAGCAGTGAAACTAGCAAGCATTCCTTGAGCAATAAAATTAAAATATATTAATTAAAATAAATGTGTAACTATGCTAAGCAATAGGAGAGTGAAAATGGAGGTTTAGGTCACTTAAAGCATAAGGCATACTGATTTCTTTACAACCCTCCTGTTTCCTACTGGTGTCATCACCTGGACATTTGTCTGACTGTCTTGTCTTAACCAATTCCTGCCCTATCAGCTCATTTCAACCCCTGCTCCACTTCCCCACCCATACTTGGACAAGACTTAAGAACTCACCATGAACTATATTAGTACATGGACAGGAGTTAAAAATACTCCTGCCAAGAAACCCCAGTGGCTATTGTGAAGCTTACAACTATGTTCTATTATTCATAAAGACACAGGCTGAATAAAGACAGGCATAAAATTATACAGAATGGGTATTAGCTCATAGGCATTGTTATCACAGAGGTTATGGATGTGATTTCAGTACTGCTTCAGGTATCAAAGCACTCTTTCTACAGGTGTTTATCTGGTACTCTTTAAAGTTGTAACAGTGACACCCGCCTAGATCAGCAAGTACACCACGTACTTGTTTATTCTGTTCTTTGTCATGTGCTTCCCGAATCTCTGCTTTCAACAGCAAAACAGGCAACGCTTAGATCCCAGAGAATGAAGAGGAAGCAGAAAAGCCTGGGAGGGTCTCAGTAATAGCTAAGGCAACCTTATCACGGAAAATGTAATTGTGCAGTCTGACTGTGAAGCTAGTAAACTAGTTTTCTGGCAAACAAAATATGTGCACCCTGTATGTACATACTTACATATAGTCACTCACCCTCCCCACCCCCATTTCAAACACAGGTAGTAGTCAGGTTCACCAGTTTATAAAGAAATTTTATCACATTTCTCAAACAGGAAACTTAAAACCAAGCATAGTTTGATGCTCATCTAGGAAGTTAGCAACACCTGTACTGTATCAGAAAAGAGACCACTTGGTAAGCCTGCCCTGTTTCCAAGGGGCCAGGAGAGTGTGCAGGGACTTGGTGCTCCCCAGAGTAACCACAGGGTCTCTAACAACTGTTATTAGAGACCTGCTGAAAGAAAGTTTGTGTTGTGGTGGGCGCACACACCGTAGTGACTAAGATCTGTGTTTCTCTGTGGACAGTCACACCATTATATGAGTACTGTGATGTTTCAGTGGTTTACAGTCAGCACAAACACACCGTAGTAGCCTCTATTTCAGCATGGTTTCACAGCAGAATCTGTGTATAATCCCAGCTGGTAGCCTTTCCACAACTTCTTTTTTTTAATTTTCTTTTAATTTATTTTTTTTTTAATTCCCCCCTCAGTATGCACCACAAGCACCTGTTGGTGCAGCCCCTAGTGCTGGGTACCCAATCTTACAAACAATTGCAGTTCTGGTAGCTGTTGATACTCAAATGATAAAGCTCGCAGTTTGTGGGCTGCTGGGTGGCTGGTATGCAAAAAGAGATCAGTATCTTCTCCAAAATGAGAATAATCTTATTTCAATTGGCAACCCATGCAAACCCCAAACACAGATTAGGCAATCAGCAACTCTCTCTGGTGTGCACCGTGGTTTTTCTTCACCAGTGTCCCATCTGACATACAGCACCCGCATGGTTCTCCTAAATATTTATATAGCTGCTGTCACATCTAGCATAACCCTGCCGCTGGATGGCCCCGTGGCAGGACAAGGGGTTACCACGACCCAGAGCAGGGCATGAGGGGCCGGGAAGGAGCAGAGCTCCATAGGGAGGCAGCAGGCCTTGCTCCGTGTAGGAGGCAGACAGCCCTCCTCACACTGCCAGGACGGGGTTTAAAGTTTCCCTTCCCAGTGCACTACTCATTCAGGACATTTCTTCAGAGCTATCTGGCACAAACCACAGGGTGCCTGTGGTGCAGGGTCACTACCTACCAAGCCCTTGCACTGCTGGGCCACAACTTCCCCTCATGGTCAGCTGTCAGGATGTGGGAGGGCATCCAGACAGCTGAGAGAACGAGAGACAGCATTTATTTATTTTTTTAAGAAACTAGCGGCAATATTTAGTGATATGAGAGGTGAGAAAGGGGACACACCACCAGCTGCCTTTAAAGCTGATGGAGAACTAGGGAACACGACACCCACCAGCGCTGACCACTGCTCAAGGCAAAGACACTTTGCCTCCCCTTACAGGAGCAGCTGATGCTTTATATTACACCTCAGGCTGGCACCAGTAGGACACACAACTGAAAATCAAAAAAAAAAAGTATATGAAGAAATAGAACTGCATTTAAATATTAGTTTACACATGTTCCATTTTATCATTATTTAACATTGTGGAGGTTTTGTTTGTTTGTTTTTGTTACAAAATTATGCATAAACCAACTCCAGCTTGAGTCCCTGATACTTTGGGAGAAGGATGTGGAAAGCAAAGTATAGAAGTTGTGCTGTACTATGTTGACAAACACGATTTTCTTAGAGTGCTGTTTTCCCACTTGCTGCCAAACAAAATTTGTATGTCCAATTTCAGGACAATTTTTCACCTATTTTAGAATTAAAACGAAAGTGAACTACCTATGCCTAGTCGTATCCAGTAACAGAAGAAAACACAGCAACCCCCGCCACTGAAAAATGAGCAGTGGTTTTGCCAATTACTTTGACTACAAATTAAGTTAGCCTGAACAACCAGCCACAGCAAAGAGGAGGCCTTGTGACTGAAATCACAAGACTGGGGATCAGAAGGCAGGTTTGGGCTGGCAGGGTTCCCAGCAGGCTGCTGCCCCACAAACCCAGCACGGCAGGGAGGTGGCTGCGGGCTGCAGCAGGAGCTCGCCACCGCTCCAAGTCTCTAGGGGTTTCAAACTACTCCCTGGTAGCAGCTAAATCTTCCCTGAGAAAGCAAGACAGCTGGCATGGGGATGCTGTTTGAAATACTGGATCAGATGCAGCTTTGAGCATTTACATCAAAAGTCTGTATTTTCTTCTGTTCTCCACAAAACATATGTGCGGGGAGTTCTGCTGCTTTCTAATAAAGACAACTGATACTTCTGGCAAAATCAGGCAAGACTTTTAGTCGTGTATAAAGTGGAAGCAGTATATCACAGGATGATTACAAAGAACAAGAGCTCTTTGTTTAACTTAATTGCATTACCCAGGAAAGGGTAGTGAGGAAAGGGTGATCAGTACATATGCAACAGAAGAGAGAAATAAACAAGAGGAAAGATAGTAAGATTGTTAACTCCTGCAAGACTTCAAAGACAGAACTGCATATTTTCCAGAGATATACAAGCTTTAAATGTGAGTAACATAGGAAGAAACATTAACACAGAGGCAGGGTCTTCATACCAACAGCTACTCAGAGGTACAGAAGCTCACACATTTTAAGGAGACAGGGCCTACTGCTCCTTGTCATCATGGACAATGCTCAGAAACTCCATGCATTTCTACCAGAAAGAGGTTTTGTTCCAGCAAATACAGATTTTCTGATTTTTTTTTTTTCTGATTCCAGAAAATATCAAAATAAAGACTTCAGACCAAGCCTGTGTTTGGATTATGCATGACTCCTCTGAACTGATCTCAGTACTTGACAGAACAGGATGAATTGTTTTTTCCCAATGAGATCCATCCTGCGGAGTTGCTCCCACTCAATGCGATTTGCCACACGGTTTTGCAGGATCCTGGTCATCAGAGCCGAGTAGTTTTCTGGAAGCAGCTTTTACAGTTCTGGCCACAGCTATCAATTAAGGGAGTTTGGTGAGCCCGCTGCAGGGGGGTGTTGGCCATGAGAGCTAAGCGCTCGCTTGCCGATAAATGGAGTTTGGCCTGAACGCTGTTGTCAGCTGCCGTGCAGATCACCCGGCAAGTCTTTTATCACTTATGAAGAGAGGCCTCCCTGAAGGAGATAATTCGCCCTCTCATTACACACTCAGCTGTAGGATGTGCTGGGGCTGAACCTGTGGGCCAGCCTAATCCCAGCCCGGGGCACGAGGGTTCCCGAGGCTCTGTTGATCCAGCCCTGCGCTGTCAGCACATGCCCGGGAAAGGAAGGAGTCAGCTTGTCCCCACACCCAGCAAAACTGCAGCACTGCTCTCACCGTCACGTGCTCCAAAAGCATAACTCTCAGACACAGACGTGCCCGGCGCTCGTGGGGTGACGCGCTGTGTTTTGACCTTGTGGTGGTCTGGCTTCCTGTTTTGTCCCTAAATGGGAATATTTCTCCCTCTTTCAACAAGCTGGCATGATTTGTTACTCCAGCACAGGGAGAGGAAAGGGAGACTGACTGCTCAAATGAGAAGAAAGCAGGGGAGATACGTGAAAGGGCCAGGCAGACAAAAGATCTTAAATTTAAACCTCATAAAAGAAAACGAAAACTTGGATGTTTACTTTTGGCTCTGCTGAAGTTATGCTGGGAAAAAACAAAGCCAAACGAGGACACCAGCATTCTCTCACATGTACATGCACAGCTGCTAATCAGCCACACAACCTCTGGCAGGCGGCTTCATTGCTTTTGGCCTTTTGCCTCTCCCACCCTTCAGCTGTGTGTCAGTTTAGATTAAAA
The DNA here is from genome assembly GCF_047663525.1 of Anas platyrhynchos. Classification (NCBI taxonomy): domain Eukaryota; kingdom Metazoa; phylum Chordata; class Aves; order Anseriformes; family Anatidae; genus Anas; species Anas platyrhynchos. The sequence goes on along the minus strand of NC_092621.1, from coordinate 44,800,836 downwards.
CCTTGGTGGGAAGAGAGATTTTCCTGCTCTTTGGTTTACAGGACACCCAGCAAAATGGGACTACAGTTTGTTCAAATACCTGGAGATACTGCAATTGAAATAACATTTTGTAATGATTCCTAATGGGCTTCCAATGACCACAGGCTTTCTTCTGAAACGCTCTGTTATGAGAGAGATGTGATCAAACCTTGCAACAGCGCTGAATCAGAAAACAGGTCCTCTCCACTCCTTCCTGTGACTAGCAAAGTACAGCAGAAGGGCAGCAGTATTTGTTTTCAAACATTGCACAAAGGCATTTAGCTTCTATGTAAACACAAACAGAAGTTTCAACTACAGGAGTTTTATTATAAGTCTCCAAAAGGCAGTGCAATTTCATGTAACAGCTGATGTTTTCAGTATATATTTTCTATTAAAAAATAAAAGCCTCAAAACAAACAAACAACAAAAAACTGTCAGGCAGTGCTTCGTGCTTGAATGGAGGAAAGCAAACTGCAATGTTAGCAAACATGGCTGAACAGAAGGAATGTTCAAAGGGCTGTTGAGAAAAAACTTGCATCCACATTTCTTGCATTGCTGTGATGTTATGGCAAAGGATTTTGGTATGCAATTGGACATAAGCATACCTAGCAAAACTGGACACTATGAATGCAGCAATAAACTATTCAAAGAGCCACGTGGGCAGACTCTTCTGGGATTTTTCATGGCTTATCAGACTCAAACATTGATATATTACAGGGAGAAGCAGCAGCGTTCCTTCATAAGTTTGGAAAAACACCTACAACTCAGCAGCTTTGAAGCCGCTTTTATTTCACTTGACTTTTGCATTTTAAGCAAAAACAAATGTGTTCCAAGAAATACACTACAGCCTAATGACCAGCTAAAAGGAGTTCTTGACATCTCATCTCAGCATGAAGTTCCCAAGCACGCTAAGCTGCTTTGAGGATCTAACCCAGGATGTATTTTAAACATGTTTATATCACTGCATGCATGCTATGCAGGAAGCTTTCATTAGTAGTTGAAAGAAATCAACTTAATCATTAAAACCAGAACTTAGTCAGAATAGTTCCACTGCAGCTCCTGAGGCTGCTGCTGATGGTAAATGTAAAATACTAGCTGCAACAGCTTCAGAGGGCCCTCTGTGGCACCTGAGGAGAGCACTCCCAGACCACTCTTGCCCCGGGGAAACACACATTAAGACAGATAAATAACTCTGAAACACAAAGTCAATTCCAGGCGAATGTCCAAAGTGTATCAGACATCATTAAGCATACGGACCACCTTTACCAGGCTGGAAAACACACTCTTCCGTGCTCAGATCTCAGCCTAACCACAATCTTTCCTCTGAGGCCCTCACGAAGTCAGCCTCCCCAGGAAACATCTTCTGAATGTGGCTAGGGAAGGCCAACAGCTCACTCTTTGACTTTGCCCCATCTTTGAACACTTCTTCACAAGTCAGAAAAGCTGCAGAGGGTAAGGTGGCAGGAATCAGCTGCAGCAGCACATCTGAAACATGCTTGTATTTCTAAGACATCTGCTTCCCAGCATCACTCTACTGGGAAAGGTTTCACTGAGGTCTTGGGTCTCCTGGAGGAGGTGGGAATTGTAAGTGAACAAAACAAAGCAGCAGCATTTTAAAAAAGAAGATGGCATGTGTTTTATATACATCTGCCTTCATGGTTTCTTCAGCCCTTTACTCAGAAAGATTGGTGGCATCTCCTCTACAGACACTAGCACGATGAAAACAAGAACTGCTGTAGAAATCGAGTTTCAACACCATAGAAAAACAAATGGTTATGCAAATTAGCATGAAAAAAGGAAACAAAGTACTGTCATGTTCCCTGTGAACACAAGTGACAATGCATTCTCCGAGGCCCCTAAAATAACAAAATTAACCCATCCATGGATCTCCAACAAGTGGCCAACACTTCTCCTCCTTAAAGGTTGTGTTCCTAGTCTGTATTCAGAGGAGACTCATTGAAGGTTATCTAGGTTCAATTTTGTGAATAAAACCTTTGGGAAGTGAGTTTTGTGTCTGGTTATTTTCTTCCTTCAAAATATATTGAAAATTACTTTCCTGCATGGACTGGGTAGGGTGTTAATAAGCTTATTTAATTAACACTATTAATGTTTGGAAATGGATTAAACATTACCGAAAATTAAAACCTACACATGTTAAAGATAAATGAAGTTCCATTTTGCTTAGCCTTCACAAATAGGATGAGAAAATGACTGTTTTTAAAGAGAAAAGGAATAGCATGACAGTTAATTTCACATTGGAATTTAAAGAATGACCACTCCACATGGAAGTGGAATAATTTCTTTTCACGGCTCTCCTTGCTTCAGGAGTCTTTCTGTTTATAATCCTATGACCAGCTACAAAGAAATAGTCATTGACCAGACTGGAGAAAGTGTTATTCTTACAAGACCTTTAGACCAGGCGCAGCCTATGAAGCAGGAGCACACAAACCCAATACAAAACCTTGTTTTTTCCTAAGTATAACCAGAACAGTTCATGTGCACAATAAGATGAAAGCAAGCAGTGACTGCAGAGCCTAATCACTGTATATAAAGGCCATCTATCAAGCATGTAACATAGTGCCAAATCACGTGTTTAGATGTGAGTGAATATAAGACCCCATTAGCAACATCAGTAGCTCTAATTTAGATAGGGCCTAAATAGGACAGTCTAGGCAGAACATTTTATTACTAAGACGTGCATGTTAGGATCTTTTAAAAGAATACATCTTGTGGTAGATGTAACAATGGCTATCAGAAAGAATAAAAAAAAAAAACAAAGAAAGTCCTCAAAAAGTCTTGGAAACAAATATATTGGAACATAGTCATACAGAGCTTTAATTACCCATAGTCTTCTGGGAACAACTCAGAAGCTTTGTGTGTGCATACATACGAGGTATATTTGCTTTGTCTTTAGAAAGGAACAACTCTGAAGAGATACAACACTTTCCCCAACAGGACACATGCTCATTAGCTACTTTATAATAACACTGTCAGAGAAAATGGAACAAAATTCTTCAGAAGATAGAGCACATGGAATAGAATCACACAAATGGATTTAAAGCAAGTATTGAAGAGTAATGGGTTTTAAATCCCTACCACTGTGCTAAAATGCAACTTACAAAAAGTCTAATGCTTAGTGTCATGTAAGGCAGCCTTGGGTGAAGCTGTTACTTAAGGTGACTGTGTAAATATTAGTTATCTGCACGACCCGATTCACCCTATCCCCTTCTCGACTATTCCCCTCAGAAGAGAGGATGTTCAGCCAGAACAGTCAGCAAGTTTTAATGGGAATAAATAGCTGTATTATCACATTTTATTTCTAAAAATGTCATAGGCTGATGCCTCTTTTGTAAGCTATGTTCCCATTCATGCACATACATCCTTAGGAAGTTATTTCCTTTTCATTTCCTATCTGTTCATAAACAATATCTTGTTTTCCCAGCAACTTTTAGTAACCTTAGCCTTTGGAACCAAATACCTTGCTTCACTGCCCTTTTTTTTTTTTTTTTTTTGGCAGCAGTTGAAGTATGAGCAGGCTTTATTTGGGGTATCACTGGGTATTTCATCGGATATTTTGTCTTCTCATTTGCACAAAGATAGAAAACCAGTAATACCTTACAACCCGCATTAAAAATTGTTGGGAGACAGGTTTCTGTCCACTCCCAGTTCTGGGGTAGCAAAAATGAAAATATTGCATGTGGAGCTTACGCAGTCACTTCCCTGGCAACACTTTGATCTTGCCTCCTGAACCTACAGACCACTGACATTTCCTTCTAAATGTAATCCTCATGGGGACCACCAATTGATTTCCTTCTTCCTTGGCTTCCTCCATAGCTTCCACCACGCAGCATGGATGCTCTCCATAACAGGCGTAGCAAGTCAGCCTAATAGCTGCCTTCTAACCGGTATTTCTGCTCTGTGGCTTGCTAAGTAGCCACTGGGTTAAGGGAGGCTCTTCCTTTTAAAAAAAATTGTTTGCAGGGAGATTCAGATCAAAAGAATTCATCTTTAAGAAGTACAGACACACTCACAACTAAGCAATAGTTAAGTTTTGGTTATTCTAAATTCACAATTTTTTCTTTCAAGGATTTAGGAACTGCTAGCTTAAGACCTGTTGTCACCACAGTAAGGAAATTCAGCTTCCCCAACCTGTAATTCAACTGTTCCCATGTGTGCGTGGCTATCAGACTCAGGAGAAACAGTGTACATGAAAATCTATGTCTTCATAAACCACAAACCCGTGCTGGCCGTGCCCATATCCTTCCCCTCCTGCCTAAGTACAAGAGGGGGTAAGTCAACACCCAAAATCCAAGGCAAGACTTCCCCCAGCCGATGTCTTTGGTATTGCTAATTTATCTTGTCAGTACAGGAACTACCAGTACCCAACACATCTCTAAACAACGCTATCTAACAATAGCTGGTAGCTGTGTTTCAACACTACCTATTTGCACAGGAACGAAATCCTCTGAGGGGAGGCAGAGGGCATAATTTAAGTCACAGTGCCATCAACCATACCCGAGGTCACACTAGGAGGGGCTAACTCCAGTTTCCACAGGACAAGAGTTGTTCCCCTCCTCACCAACCCCTTTCCCTAACTAAAGCTGTGGTAGGAGAAAAAGCAGTGAACACACCACAAGCCAGCAACAAGCTTTCTCTTTGCACAGAGTGTTTGCTTTGAGTCTTTTTGCTGTACCCTGTAATGCTCTGGAGACGACTGCCCTGGATGAGCCAGTGTGGCAGGGTGAAAAAAAACACTGGGGCTAAACTTGCTCAGCTGCAATACCATAACCAGGTGCCACATGCAGGACATGAAAATACTCAAGATCTTTGCTATAAAGTATGAAAAGCCACAGAGACAGGACTGCCCCTAGATCACAGGACTGAACCAACGTTCACTCACAGCCAAATTGCAGGACAGCAAACAGTTTCAAGGAACGAGGATCGAAGTTTTCAGTCACTTTTTACTTTTGTAGTAAAGGCATTTTTTCTGCTGTCCCTTGTAAATTTGCATCACAAGTACTACATTCCATTTGATAACAGCTTTTCGCCATTCCCAAACAGTTACAAAAATGCAACTGATGAAGAGATAGACTTCCATTATGATTAAGGATGCCTAACACATGAGACCCAAGTGGAAAAAACAGACCAAAAAGCCAAGTCACCTGTACACGCTAGCTTAAGTGTTTATTTAAAAAGTAAACTGTTGGGCACATTGAAATTTTAAAAAAAAGAAAAATACATAGAAGAACCTATTAGATTAAGCAGTTAAAAGGCAGCAATATTACAAGCTGTTTACATACCAACATATACATTAATTTAAAACAAGTGGCATGTCACCAACATGTAAAACAGACTTCAAAAGTTTAAAAAAAATCAAGTTGACTTTTGAAGAATATAAGTCTACCACATGTGTGAACATGGGTTTGGTCATTCAGTTTAAAATCCCCTTTTGCACTGAAATGTTCAGTCTTCAAATTATACAAGTGGATAACTAGCAGCTGTTGCTATTCCACAGTGGTTCTTCCTGTCTTTGGCCATGTAGATATATCCTTTGTCACCCCACTTCTCACCCCAGCTGAAATTAGAAGTGAAAGGTTTATTTTAATACTCTGAAAGACTTATTTATCATTCCCCCCCTGCCATCCCAAAGCATTTACACTGAAAACTGCTGCCTTCTACCTTCAGGTAAAATTGGAACAGCTGGAACAAAATTGCTTTCCAGCAAAAAAAAAAAAATACATATTGCAGAAGAAGCATCTCAAGCTCACAGGAACAGTGCAGCTGGATTACAAGTACTTGAAGCTCAGACACTGCTCCCTGACAACTAAGGGAGGACAAAGACTGCAAGCAGCATGAGGGCAGTGCCCCAGTAATGTGGAGAGCATGAGACAAACTCATGTGATGTGCCCTTCAGCACTAATATGTTGTTTTCCCTCCAGACTAGGAGGGTAACCCCATTTTTAAAGTTCAAATGTTACCATATTTCACACAAGTAAGCAGTCCCACTGCTTCTGAAATTCCATTACCTCTTATACTGCCACAACCTGTTTTTCCTCCTGCTCCCCATGCAACTCCAACATCTACTAGCTCTATGAGCTGCTCCAGTACCAAGCTCTCAAATTAACTGAACATGCAGAAGAATGAGATTACTGCTTGGGATTTGCTGTTAGACAGCCAGCAGCCTGAGCTGGCTTTTAACTTTTGCTATGCAATGCCCTGAGAACAACCTCCAGACTTTCTCTATGCAGATTTCAACTGTTGTTGCTTCCCTCTTATCCCAAGAGAGGAACTACTCTCCCTCCTCTGCCACCCCCAAAAAGCACCAGGCACAAAGGAAAAAAAAAATCTTACCTGTTCTTAACAATCCAGTATTTCTTCCCATCTACATCTTCACCCTCAAAACCATAACCTACAACCAGAACGCCATGGTCCAAGTCTTCACTGCTACAGTCTGGCTCATAGTAGATACCTGAGGGGGTATAAATTCACATGTCAATAAGCTCTCCTGCAGGAAACCCTTCTTCCCCACCAAAATCCTTGTTTCAAACTGTGTTGCACAGCTTCTTGATATAGTCAGAAAGGAGTGACAAGTGAAATGTATCACTGGGAGGAACTAAGGAACACATGCAAACACATGCAAGAGAAGTACCAAGTGTGGGAACCTGGACTAAAATTAAAAGGACTCTTGATTGTGTCCTACATCAGTTTTCTCTGTTCATTAAACTGAAGGGTAATGAATAATGAGTATTCAAAGAGTTCTCTGCATGCAAATTGCTAATACCCACCTGACTGATAAAACTGGAATGAAGAGTGGCCTGCATCAATAGCAACAGACACTGGACCCACAGCTGCTACTGCTTTCATGAGAGCTCTTTCATGTCCTTGGGGGATGTCAACAAAGCCAGTGTCATTAGCAGCATTGTACTCTGCCTTGTAGCGACAGTCTTCATCATCCTGAATAAAAAAAGTCAGATATTACATAGTTCTCTAGCTTACACACAGGTGAACACAGGAACTACCAGACATTCCAGAAATACACTGCCTTGAAAGCAAAAGACTGAAAAAGGATCTGGTTGTTCCAGCAGTGCTTTGAAAGGAGAAGACCAGAAGGAAAACAGGGAAGCTGCTTCTGAGTTTCTCAAAGATGCAGGAAAAAGTAAAATGCAAAGGGCAGTAGGGCCCATAAGGAAAGCTTTACTGGGATGCAGGGGACCATCACATCCTGGAACACTGCATTCTTTGGTAGGCAGGACAAATCTCTTTTCAGAGAGGATGAAGCCCAGAATGCATTAATAGGCAATGGAAGAGAGCCAACTATTCATTAATTACAAAGCAGTCCAGAAACTGCTCATTGAACAAGCACTTAAATCCACAATTTTAGTCTGTCAGTCTGGAAAACTGTACAGAATTACTTGGAAGTTACTCATTAATATTATATGGACTTACAGCATTCCTGTATTTTGGGCTGCTTCTCTGTCTTTTTTATACACACACAAACTGAACTGTGTGTACCACAGGCACTTACTTTAGAAGAGAGGCTTAATTTGTAAGTTTGGGCATTTGACATCAGAATAGAAATTTGTGTGTCCCTGCTCTACCCATGTGATAAATTAGAGCTCTCTAGAGCTCTTTAGTTGCATCTCCAACTAAAGGAACATCGACACATGCCTCAGATATTTACTTTTTGTACTCAGCAAGTTAAGCACTTCCTACAATCAACTGGAACCTCTGGAAGAGCCAAGTTTACAAAAAAAAAAAAGCAATTACAAGAATACAGGTAGACAGGAATTCAAATCCATGGTTTGTGTTATTCACAGTGAATGGCACTGCTACTGCACATTCAGTCAACAAAAAACTGCAAGGCAAGACACTCTCTAAGGAGTACTACTCCAAGTGTAGTGGCAAAGCCCAAAGCTTAGACTCACATGACACCATTTATTACTGCTCTTTTGTCCCCTCCTTATCCCTGTTGAGCTTTTGGTAGATCATTAGAGGTATTTTAAGTCTGCCCATTATGTGCATTTATGCACATGTAGTCCAGAAGTAGAGCATAAGGCATTGCCAACAACCACCTGAGAAGAGTCGCACCTGCTCAAGAATTACTTGGTCTACAGGCAGCAATCCCGTAATAGCTTTGCTATGAGAAGTAGAATCGCACCCCTAAGATTAAGCATTAGTTTTGGCAGGAGCCAGGTCTTGGTTTTGTGTGTCAACCAAGATAAAGCATGGCATCTGATAGGAGGGCAGCAATGAGTGGGAGGAATAAAAATATTTGCTCTAGTTTTACCAACTGGTCTGGTAAGATTGTGACCTCAAAGAACAATGTAGTATGTGATTCCGACTGAACCTGGGGCTAAAAGACATTCCAGTTTTCTTTGGGAAGATGCAAGATGAAAAGCAGATGCACTGAGGGCTACTTAAGCATTTTCCTTTCTAGGGACGAGTTTCCCAACACATACAGTTTGTTCATACAAAAGATGGAACACATGCAGAAAGTTCACTTACCTTTGCAGTGTATGGGTAGGATTCCTCTGAGTCAATTCCCCCGTTATCCTGCACATACTGGAAAGCCTGGTCCATGAGACCACCATTGCAACCTTGATTGCCTTCGGGGCGGGAGCAGTCCACCAGATTCTGTTCACTCAATGAAACAAGCTTGCCAGTTTTTCTGAAGTGCTGTCCTTCGAGAGCTCCTGTAGTGCTGAAAGCCCAGCAAGAGCCACACTGACCCTGAAGCAAGAAGTGAAATCACAAGTTACAACTAACTTTGACAGATTAAGCAATTACAGTTCCCATGCCACCAATCTAAACTTGAAAAAGGCAAAAACCACAAGTCCAACTTTTGTTCCAAGCTCCCCCAGTGTTCAGGAAACAACACTACATTTCAGTTCTTAGACATTTAGTACAGGACATCTAAACAATTCTAATGGAGTACAGCAATTTTCCTGAGATGAAGCTCAATTCAGTGTGGTTGCACTAGACTTCACAAGTCAAAAGCATTTTTCCTGTAGGGAAATGAAGGCAGCACTCAGAAAACTGGTTAAAAATTGACCATCATAGAATACCTGGTCTTTAACTGGAGTTACATATCCTTTCTCTCTCCAGTCTACAGACCGTGGTGCTTCAAGGAAGTTGGGCTCAAGAAACTGGGATCCTCTGTACTTCCTTCCTGACTTCTTGTGTATATAGCCATTCATCAGCTGTCTGAACTCCTCAGTCGTCTGAAGAAAATTCAAAACAATGCAGTCACCACCCATTACGCACTGTTGTTTAGAAGTGGATGTTTCATATCTCAGTACATACCATGTCACCAAACTGATTCATCCCCAACTTGTAGCTGTGTTTTCCTAGTGAGTGATCCAGGTTATGGAGTTCAATCATTTTCAGATTCTTCTCCCACACCACTCTTCTCCAGCTTTCCTCTCTCTGAGGGACCAGAAAACAGTGTATTTTAAGGAGAGGGTTCACATAAAATTTTGGTGGAGTGATAGCGTTCTTTCCTATGGCTTGTGTACTCAAACAAACATTGACTCATCCAGCAAAGAGTTAGGATAGTGCTTCAGAGCTGGCCATCTCACCACCCCATGCTAAAAGCCAGCACAGTACCGCTGGGTGTTTATGTAAGCCAAGCAAAGGGACCTAGGGAGCGGGGGGATTATCTTTCACAAACGCAGACCGTGGCCAGCGTTAAATAAAGCAAAGCAGTCATGACTCAGCTGACAGGGCCCTGTGGAGCCACACGCCGCCCCGCCAGGCTCTCAGCTCAGGGCAGCCCTCACCTCACGGCAGTCCTCCCTCACCTCATGGTAGTCCTCACCTCATGGTAGTCCTTGCTGTGCCACGACTTCCACAGCTGCCAGTGGCCGTCCAGGTCGGGGTCTATCCTGGGCGCCGCGGAGGCCAGCCCCAGGCAGAGGGACAGCAGGGCGAGACCCACGTTCATGCTGGCAAACCTGCGGGGCGATGAGGCAACACGGCTCAGACGAAAAACAACGCGCACAGAGGAGCAAAACACAGCACGGCCCGGCCCTGCTCTGCCCTTCTTTTCCTTTTCCCTTCCTTTCTTTTCCCGTCCCTTCCCTGGGAGCCTGCGGAATGGCGGCTCCGTGCCGCGGGCCCGCCCCGCCGCGGGGCGGCCATGTGGGACCCCCCCCCCCCCTCCCGCTGGCAGCGCCGCCTGCGGGGCTCCCCCCTCTCTTCTCCCTTCCCTTCCCTTCCCTTTCTCCCTCTGTCCCCGCTCACCTCGCTCGGTCCCGGCGCTGCCCTCCCCGGCTCCCGGCCCCGCGGCCCCTCTTATAGCCGCCGCCGTGGCCGTGCCCGCCCCGCCGCCACCATTGGAGGCCGGGCCGGGCAGCTCCGCACCGCCCGCAGGGGCCGAGCCGGGGCTGTGTGGGGGGAGCTGCGGGTGGGAGCAGGGCGAGACCCCCCGGGTCCGTGCCCTGGGGGCTCAGATCAGGGCTGCCTGAGGCAAAGCAGGCGGCTCGGCTTCGTCTGCTCGCCCTGTGCCCCCGGGAGGGTGAGCGAGCCTGCCCCGGGCTGAGGGTCGGGGCGGAGGTGAGGTATTGAGTCCATTGCACATGGACATAGGGCACATCAGATCGGATCAGGAGGAGACAGGCTTTATTTTCAACAGGGTGCTTGCCACGAGGAGCAGAGTGTAGCAGGTTCCCCCCCGTACCAGGTTCCCCCCATAAGCTCTGGTAAAGCCAGCATTTCGGGGTGCTTTCGCTTGCACACTGAAGAGTGAAAAAGCCAGGGTTTGTAAGCTGTTGCACAACGGCAACAGGACAGAAATCACATGATGCCTGCTTCTCCCTTTTTTTTGATGTCTTGAGACACAAACTGTGTCATAACACATTAAGAAAAGCAATACGTGTTTCCTTGCACAGATTATCGCAGGAGCAGGGTGGCCTGGAGAAGCCCCACAGAGCCCAATTCACACTGGGAAGCCGGAGAGGCTGGCTCTTCAGTGTCCCCGTGCAAGTCTCCTGTCGCTGAACTGGTGTACTGATTCCACAAAAAACGTGAAGTGTAAATACACCTAAAAATGGTGCTCCTTAATGAGTCAGCAATCATGCGCCAGCCTTGCAAAACCTTGGAGAAAACAAGGTATTTTAAAGCCCAGCTGTTTGCTGAAGCCAAAGCTTGTGTACAAACACTCAGGACTGGCCTAGCAGTATGGTTTACCCGCATACAGCCATGTCAGTCTGAGCAGGAAAACGAGACATTGTATAAAAGAAATGTTGAAAACACTTCATCAGAATTGGACTGCAGCAAATGCATGCTGGAGGCATTACAATTTTTAGTAATTACCTACTTATCGTTTTTAATAGTTGCTTTGCAAAGGTGTGTTATTGTATTTCTAGTGGTCTTTATGGCTAAAATTTCTAAAAGCTCCTATTTTGCTTTCAATTATTATGGTTTGTTACAGCTACTGGCTGACTGACTATACAACCACCGTAGAAACATTTTTTAAAGCAACAAAAAAAAGTGTGACACAAGCTGCAAGTCAACAGTGCACATTTGCACAAGATAAAGTGCATAAGGATCTGACAAAAATAAGCCACATGTACTTATGCTTTTTATTGAAAAAAACATACACGTTTCTACATGGCAAACAACAGTTTCAAGACCAGCCTTTTCAAAGGAAAATGATTAATTTCCTTACTTGTAAAGGAAAATTAAAATGCATACATTGAATAAGAATAGTCATTTGTTTCTTTCCAACATGAAACTTTTCACTACCTAACAAACTCACATGAAAATACTTCATGACAGTAGAATGATTTTCATAGTTTGACTAACGTATAGATAGGGTTTGAGGGTGGGTGGGATTTGAGTTGTGGGATTTGAAATGTTTTTATTCACAGCTTTGTACAGATATTTTCTGTGCAGTGGAACTTCAGTCCTGTTTATGCTAGCTTTGTTTCTGCAGCTGTATCTGATACCAACTGAGCATTGAAAGGCTACTATTAAGTTCCCAGTGAACTGTGGACAAGGACTGCTTTTTTAAAAGGGCAAGAAGTCTAGCTGGCATGACAGAAGGTAAGGTCAAAATTACAGAAAGTCTTGCACCATGAATCACATGTCTGCTGCTCTGTAACGCACACTGGGATACACCAAGAGAAACCAGTGCTTTTGCAAATGATAAGAGGTCCTGTCGCTTTGGGAAGTTACCATGCCATCAGCTAGCATGAGATCCCACAGCGTACGTGCTGTACTCTGCTGCCTGTCCTTGTGAATACTCTCTGTGCATGTACACACACACACACACACACACACAGACACACACACAAATGCCTGATACCATTTTCTCTTTGGAGATAAGTTCACACACTGAGCTTATTTAGCTACCTTATAGAGGGAAATATCAACAGAGAATTTCTTGAAATTCTTGAAGGTAACAGGAATACTTTCACCTTCAGTGCGTGAAATTTCAGCTTGCTCTGAGTCGTTACTATTGTGTGGACATATCAGTTCCCCAGGTATTTTCATAGGACTTCCAGCTACTTTCCCTATGTTTTTCTTTGCCATTTCCTCAACAGACAAACTCTTTATCTGTGTGTATGATTTCTGCTCCTCCCCAATCTATTCTTACTTTAATTATTGTACATTGGTGAAGATTCTGCCTCTGTACCATCAGTACTCCCCAGGCCATCTTACCTAAACTATTTATTCAACCCAGCAGCACACTTACTCATCGTGGCTACTCATTAGATGAATCTTGAGGTACCAAATCTCTCTGACCCCTGCTGCGTAGCAAAGATCCAGGAAGCCTGGGAGCCCAGGTACAGAAGCATAAGCATTTGTAGGGGAAATCAGCATGGCAACAATTGTGATCACCCACAACCGGGCCATCACAAGAGTGACATTCAGAAACTTGTGATGGGAAGCTGGCCTTGGACCGTCTCCAACTCCTGTGCAAACAACTGCTGTCTGAGAGTTGTCCTCAATGTGAGGACCGACTGCTGCACTAGCCACACTGCGGAGACTGCTGACAACCTAAATGAAAGTAAAAATGCCGTATTATACAGTTAATACATGGTCTTACTGCCAGCACTGCTTGCTACTAGGCAGTAGAAGGTGCTGTCCCAATGCTGTACCTCTGCTCTTTTCTGTACACCACGATCTGTTCACATACCAAATGGCATCATTGTGGTGTTCTGGTGAAGTGACCAGAGGTCCACTGGCAGCGTTCAGAGGCAGAAATCATTTCCATCAAACTCTGCTACTTCCTGACACCCTGCTGCAGTCACACCAGCCACAGCAGTCTTTGCTCTATTGAAAACACCTCTGTGGGGACTACTAACCATGTGAGGGTCTTGTGTGCAAAGCACTCCTCTCAGGTTGGCAGAGAGAAGGGCCGAATGTGGGACTTCCTTCAGTTCATCTCTGTAAAGCCTGCAGGAAAGCCGTGCCATTCTGGTCTATAAATATCCGTGCTAATTGCAGTAGTCACACTGCTTTCCACAATAACCTAACTATCAAAACTTTAAAGGAAGAAGACCCTTGTCCATTAATTTAAACCTCTCCTTTCTGGAAGGTAACTTTCCAAATTACTCTGAAAATAACAGCTTTTGAGGAACTCTGTATATGCAAAACTTCAAAGACCTGCCACTCTTCTGAGAGGCAAGAATAACACTTTTTGATAACTGGTCATGCTTGCATTGTGACAGCCTCAGAATTGCCACCCACCCTGTAGCTATCTGGCTCCATCAGTTATCAGGTGACAGAGGCTATGTATATCTTAATGGACACGAGAACTTGCATAGTGGGCTGTTACCTCTGCAGTTGGAAGGGTGGACGGAGCACTGATCTCTGGGGAAACATCAACGTGAAACTCAGCTGCCCCTGCACATCCCTGGTGTGCAGCACCACCCTCTCCCTCTAGAGAGACTCAGGTTATTTGAACTCAGAATTTCTGAAAATTGTTCTGCGCTTTTAAGCCCCTTCTCATCTTCATTTTCTTGGTCCAAATGTGAAGAGGTGTGGGCCAACCTGTATCTGCCAGGAAAAAAAAGATCCAGACATCCAAAAAGAAAAAACTCCTTGGTAATGGTAGCTGGTTTGCACAGCTGCAGCAGGTTGACAATGTGTCAAAAACATTTGTGCGATGCAAATATAATAAGCTATGTTGTGCTTAAATGTGGCAAGCGTGTGCACTCAAGCAACTCCGTGGAGCAGCTATCTCAAAGTGCACCATGATCCTTCCTGAAGTAAGAAAATGAGTGGGTTGTTTGGATGTCATTTATCCAAACTGCAAAGAAAGGACATTTAATTTAGACAAACATTGATTTTTTAAGTTTTTTTTTTTTTGCGTGTGTGTTAATATGAAGACTAGATTTGGATCTTTATTCCTGGAATACATAAAGCTGAATTGGCTTACTTAAAAAGCTATGACCGTGAACATGTTTATTTATACCAGGTTAAGTCCCTCTGGCAAATGCAAATTATTGCGTTTCACTGCTAGCATTCACTGTCCAACTTCTGTTAGATCATACCAAGAATGGGGTACCTAACCATTTTCTAGTCACATATATACTTCTGCTCAACAAAATATTGATCCAGTTTAAAGAAACACAAGAACATTTCAAAGAACACTGCACTGATTTTAAATGCCAGTGGCTGGTTTATGTGTAAGAAATGCCAGAGATGCATTTGTGTGAAACAAAACAAAACATCAAACATCAAAAAAAAAAAAAAAAGTTCAAATTTCTTTTCAGCAACATAATCAAGTTTTGCTTGCATTTTACAGTAAAGACTCTTCTTGCAGAAAACGAGTACAGTAAATTTCCAACACCAAAGCGATTGTTTCAGAAAGTTAGGAGGCTGTCAAAAGACTATTGTGGAACAGATATTTCTGTGCCATCTAAAGAATTGCTTCAGACTTCAGCATGCATTTTTAATGCTAGGTTTAGAAATTGCAGGTTGGTGGTGTTTTGTTTGTTTGTTTTTACCTCATTTGATTTGGACGTGACTGGACTGCTAAAAAGACTACCAAAAAAGCCTGGATAGTTTCTCTTCTTCCTTGCAGCTCCATGAAGATTAGCCAACCTTTCTCCCTCGCAAGGGCATTCCTCAACAAAGATCTGAGGTCGCTTTGGAGCTTATAATGACCCTTTGGCATTAAATGCGCTAGTAAGCACTCACTTAATCTTTGTTTTGGGTTACTTACTCCCAGGTAAGAAATCAGAATCAAGCTGTGCTTCAGCCGGAGCACCCATAATGAAGTTAGTTGCATCATTATTAGGTTAGACAAGGAAGCAGCGCCTACTTCCAGGCAACACAGACAGGGTTCTGCCAGCTTTCTGACGACCTCGGCGATGGCTGGGGAGCAGCGACACAGTCCTCCTAAAACACCTTTTTGTTTTCAGCGGTCTTGTGATCTCGCAAGAGCCATCATTTCCTCACCCCAGCGGCAGATAAGAAACTGCATTCCAGCTTCCCCGCTGGCCCACAAGGCAAAGGCGGCTTCATTTACATCTCAATATCTCACCTGGTCACAGGAACTGGGGGCTGATGCAAGGGATTGCTTGCCTTGCAAGAAGGACGGGAGACGAGGGGGAAGGGGAAAAGGGGGGTGTCTATTTTGGCCAGTTCTTCAGGGCTGGGGTTTCTCAAAAGTAGTATTATTTTCCTGCGAGGTTTTCTGCTGAAATTTTCTGTTATATTTGTATGAGTGGAAAAGAAAAAAAAAAAAGGTTTTGGTTTCTTTTTTTTTTTTTTTTCTACCTTAACTTGTATTTTTTTTAGAGAGCCTAAATTCTGAATCATACGTGAAGGCAGCTCTGAGTCTTTGACCATGGTGTAACTCATGCACTTTAAAGTGCAAACGTCAGTGAGACTGATTCCTCAGCCTGCACTCAACATCTTCTCTCAATTTCTGGCAGATAGTCATTTCTGAGCTTTGGGAGGTTTATGATTCTAAAAGCTAGCTGGGGGAAATAGTAGGAGGATGTGAGGAAGTATCGTATTAAATTGCTGATGTTGAACTTCACAGACAGAAAATAATTTCCATGTTGTATTGACGTTTCTCTAAAATGTAAAGGACTTTGGTGTTCTTTCTGTCTTGTACTATAAAGAATATCTTTTCAAATTTCACACAAGTGCAAGACTTTCTTATTTTTTTTATTATTACTATTATTATTATTTTTTATTATTATTGTAACAGTCTGGAAGTTTCAAATCCAGTCTGTGTTGTTAATTTCCTTTGACCAAGGCCAATTTTTTACTCCCATCTCTACTCTGGAGATCACAGTGAGGGGCATTTTAACAGAATTGCAGGAGGGCTTTGGGGAGTATTTCATATACTGCTTGCTATCTGAAATCACATTTGAATTTAAACAAAAAGAGAGCCAATGTTTCTGTTTTGAAACGGAAGCAGCGATAAAGTTCAGAGAAGTATAAATCTTTAAGTGCTTGAGTGCAAAGTTTGTGCTTCAGCAAGCTGTTGCAAACAGTTGCAGGGCATGAAAGAAAATCTGTTTGTCTGTCTCCTGTTGTTCTTGGAGCAGTGGTGTCTAAAGGGCAAGCTGACATGCTGGAAAGCATTTCCCATGATAAGGATAGAGACTGTGAGTGATGTGAGGAATTATTTTTAAACTTAGAAGTTACAGGCTGGATTTCATTAACAGATCATGTGAGGGAAGGTTAAACAAAACCTGCTTACAGAAGAGGAGAGAGGCAACTGAAACAATCAAATGCTGGCTTAAAGTTTGTTTTCCTCACAATCAGGTAAGAGGAAAAAGAAATGCATGCATGTGCTTTTTGGGTAAGAACAGAGGTGACTCACAAATGTTGTTATTTCCCCGTTACAAATGGGAGGACTGAGGCAAAACCAAGCGGTGCCTCTCTGTTGCAGCCAGAGTAATCAAATGAATGACCCATGGATAGTTCACCGTAGGCTTTTCAGTACGGGGTTTTGCCAAGGTGATCAATAATATTTTCCCTCTTCTGGTAATAAAAATAGATGCACAGACTAGCTCATTTAGGGATTGCAAACATGCAGTATAAATCAGTGCAACATGCATTGCCTTGCCTGACACTGAGGTTCAGTTGAAGCAAGCTCAGCCCATTGAACACCAGGATGCTGATAATTGCTGTCAAATTTACACAGTCATTTCAAATATTTTAATCACTGCTTTTGTAATCACTCTTTAATCACTGTGCCAGATGTCTTTTGTAGGACTATACGAGGTCTTTTGTAGGACCTTTCTGGTCACCAAGTACCTGCTGGATTAGAATCTCCTCACTATCAGTTCAGCAGAATCTCTTCTGACCTCTCCCTCTTTGATCATTCTCAACCAGCGGCGCATCCTAAATGTACACCCTGAAGCTTCAGCACAGCACTGCCGAAGGAGAAGGACTTCTGCACTGGTTCCTCATGGAGCTCTGGAAGTGAGCGAGCTCAGGGGGACACTCACCTGGATGCGAGATGAAGCTGAAAGGGTTTTACAATAGTTTAGTTAGTGGCCAGCATGAAACAAGATTTTTTACAAAGCTATTCCACATTACAGTAATATCTTGATGACTCCGTGCAAGGCCGTAGCATGGCCTCTGCAGAGCTGCGAGCTGAATGCTGCTCCTCTGACTCGTCTCATAAGCAGCTATTAGTTTGTGCAATTTCCTCTTGCTCCATATGGGAACATCCACGGGGATTTTACTAGACATTACCCTCAGGCTTGCAGAAAAGCACAGTGAATGGCTGACATAGTATTCATACAATCACATCTCGTCCCTGTCACCATTGTCTTCCTCTTCTCTCAAAGGAGGTGGTTCCCTGGTTTGTGGTCACGCAATGCTAGAAAAGTGGGCTGCCACGGGGTGTTTGCTGTGATGCCTTTGGCCACATACATCTGTGCTGTACTGTTACCCAGCTGCCTAAAACCTGATCTTGCTCAAATCTGCATTTCACCATTCGCGTGCCGGTGTCTTTTACTAGCGGGTCTCTCCCTCCACAGGCGGTATAGCTGGAAGTCAGGGACTTGGGTATCAGCCAAGTAGGCTGTTTTACACACTGGCTTGCAGCAAACTCATTACCCACAATACCCATGATTTGATGCAAAAACCTGACCTTTGCCCATGGCTGGTAAGAGGGTTTGTCCCGATGCCACGTGCCCAGGGTGGGTCCTGCCCCCTGCCCCTGACAGCAGTCCCCCATTAGCATGCCGTGCAGACAGCTGAGCACACACTGCAATCCAAACACAGCGCCGGCCCTTTCCTCTCCCCTGGTTAATTTTGTTAAGGATTTTGTGTTTGACTAAATAATTGACTGTTCAAAACACAGGCTGTGTGTAAGGAACACCGGTCGGGGCTCCTCCCTTTGGCCAGCCTCGCTGCGGGGGCACCAGAGCCACCGTGTGACACATGTCCCCTCCATGCTGAGGGAATTAGTTCTCCTGGCTGCTCCACCACCACCTCTCTGCTCACAGGCTTCCTCTGCCACAGATTGTCGTGGAATTGTCCACAGGCCCTTAGCCCTGGCACTCACGTCCTGATCCCAGTGCTCTCACAGCCTGGCTGAAAAACATTAACCCCAAACGCCTGCATGGAGACAGACAGCAAGGATGGAATGAAAGAACAAAAGGACAGTTCAAAATATTCAGCACACTGTACAACATATTCAGTCCAGAATTTACCTATAAAGTCTTATTTTGTGACTACTTTTATTATATGTACTGTGGTAAATATTAATGCTAAACTAGATTATTATTATTATTATTATTATTATTATTATTATTATTATTATTATTATTATTATTATTATTATTATCATTATTATTATTATTATTATTATTATTCCCTAGCAAGAAGAGTGTTTCTGTAATTATTTTTTTTGTGTGTTTTTGGCACAAAAATGTATCCTTATACATAGCAAAGAACATGTTTTGCATATTGTTCAATGCACTGAATTTGTAACATCCTAAAACCATTCACAGAATATACATGAAAATTATGAAAAACAAAGGTAAACGATTAATGTAAGAGCGCACTTTAGTAACATTCTGCATTTAGTTTACTAATGATAATTTAAACTAAAATGGTCCTCCGCAACAGCATTGAAATTTTCTCCCCTCAAAACAGTCATTGAAACTAAACCTACTGGGTGCTCTGATCAAGTACCAGGGTTAGAATTGTTTGATCTGACTAGAAAGATTTCTCATTCCACACTTTTTTTTTCCTTCCCCTCCTTTACTGCTCAAGCAGGGGTGGCAAAATCGGGCTGAGCCTGGCCCATTCTTCCTCCTGGGTCTGGCTACATTCGACAGCTGCAGGTGAAGCACTGCCTGGCACCCAACAGTCACACCTTCAACACCACACCAGCTTATAAAAACCTACCAGACAAAGCCTGGCCAGCACAGACTGTTGTTACAGAGCAGCTGAGGCAGCTCATCCCAGGCGAATGGCTAGCTGTCTGCGCCTGTTTGCCAGTTTGCGGGAGAGGGCAGGCCCGTGTGCCCAGGCTGCAGCCGGCCCTTATGTCCTTCTGCCCCACGAGAAGCCGGCGTCCTTGGCTTCTTCTGCCAAGTGGCTTCACCTCCTCTGTCCGTGACTTCACCTCGAGTGGCAGAGGTGGTGTACTGACTGCTCCTTGGGCTGCGGTGGGTACATGAAGACGAGCAAAGGCAGCGTTGCCAAAATCGGGTGATAGCTGGCAGAAGCAGTGTATGAGGGGTTTCTTAACATGGCCCTGGCTTTTTGTCTTCCACCCATCAGGCCGATGCAGATTCTTTATGTTACTCCCTTATGCCTCAACATCTACAAAGCAAAAATGAGCAGGAATAAGCTTTTCCTCCCTCCTGCCCCCAGCCCTTATCAGCATGGCCACTCACTGTGAAGCTGGGTTTCACAGAGCACGGGCCCAGCCTTATCACCATCCTTTGAGAGAAGCAGAGGGTAACAGCCACCCTAGATACTGTGTTAACGCACACATTGTATGTTTGCAGCTCAGCCTTGATTGAAGACAATCAGAACAAAATAAGAAAGAGACAATAAAATACCTCACTGTGATGATATCATGCCTAAATATTTTGCGTTGATTGAATGCTTTCATTTCCTGTGAGTGTTAACTTATGATTCTTTGTTAATTAAGTAGGGAGAAGGGGATCAATCCTGAAAATAATTTGGTACTGCTCTCTCTGTAAGATCTCCACACAACTATTAAGATGCCTTCCTACAAATTTTCCTACCTAAAGCCTCACTGCAGAGTCAGAGACAAATTGCTGGGGCTGATGAACCAGCATACATGACACTGCAGGGCTGCCTAAACTTTGGGGATGAAAATGAAAGCCAA
Organism: Anas platyrhynchos; assembly: GCF_047663525.1. NCBI lineage: Eukaryota > Metazoa > Chordata > Aves > Anseriformes > Anatidae > Anas > Anas platyrhynchos. Next base: position 44,780,525 of record NC_092621.1, on the reverse strand, counting down.
ATATTAAGCTGATTTTTATTTTTTTTAAGGTAAAATGTTAATACTGTCTTTGAAGAAAGTCTGGAACCATTTGTTTCATGCAAAACACTGGAAAGATAAGAAGAATTCCTTAGCTCAGTTCAGAATTCGTCAACCCAGACGTAATTCTGCATCCTGAATTGAGTAAGAATTGGAGGAGGAAACAGCAGAAAGGAAATATCCAGGTCTGCTGAGACCTTTGCTGAGCTGCTGCTGTTCTCCTCCTCAAGCAGAGAAGCTGTGGAGGATGCTGGCTGCGTGTTCTCCCATACTATCCCAGCAAAGGGATGTTCATATCAACCCATGCGCAGGATGCAGTGCTCTTTTTTCTGGTAAGACTCTACAGATAGAGGGACGTGGGTGACTCTTTATAAATACTTAACAGGTAGGATATATAATAAAAGCACAGTTTTGTCCTCAAGTCCCTGGACAACCTTCTCGTCACCTTCAGTTGTGCACTTGCAGTCACATACCTGCATAACTAGCTTGCTTTCCTGCTGCTTTCCCCGTTTCAGTTGTTCCTCCCTCCCACCTGGTCTGGGAACAACCAGGGTTACCTCACCTTACTCAAACAGTCTTGAAGTTACTAACCCAACTGTTTTTCTCACTAAGTTGAGAAAGGGCATACCACAATGCAGGGGCTTCTTATAAATAGAGGGTGTGAGCAGAAATTCAGCATAACCAGCTTTTTCCATTTTCCTGTTTTGGAAGGACAAAAGAATACTCAGTTTCATGTGAATCATAGTGAAGTGCACAACACCTTAATCCTGCATCTTTACGTAGGCTGAGCTCAAAGAACGTCAGAAAGAGTTTCATAGGTAGTCAACGCAAAATAAACCAAATAAACCACGAGACTCACACTTGTCCTGCTTGTGCTCGATCATCAGTATATTCTGTTGTTTTTAACCCTGTTCTCCTAAGAACATGAGAGACCTAGGGGATCTCGTCAGCCGTGTGTTGGTTTCCCTCCTCCTGCATCTGCTGAGCACATTGGCTGCTGTGAATCAGCTGTGAAAGGGAGCAGAAATCTCCAACTTGTCCCAAGGGTGAGAAGAAAACCAAAAGAGCGCCTTTGCTGAGGGAACGCCAGGCACTGTGCAGCTGTCACTAGACAGTGCTCGGCAGCTGCCAGTGCTCACTGACACGGCACATACGGCTCCTGCAACACAGCTTCTCCTCGCCCAGTGCAACTGGAAAGGGCTACAGAGAGGAAAGGATTGCAGTGTCATTGGGATGAACAGGAGACAGAAGAGAGAACCAAAGATACGGAATCACTTTTTTTCTTCCATCCATGTTGCTCAGCGGTCTCCGCAGCGGGTTTTCCCATTTACTTGCACAAGGTCTTATAGCTGCCTCTTTACCACTACTGCAGACAGACAGACTCCTGAAAAAAATGAGTCATAACTATGAAGAGCAAGAGGGAGCATATGACTACCTGAACTCCTTCTGTAAAGAAACTGGAGTCCATCGGAGCAAAAGAGCAATGCCGTATCGATGGCTCGGAACACCAAGCCTTTGCAGTGCAAGCAGGTAGTCTGCAGACAAAGGAGGAGGGGAAAGCAGTCTGAGTTTTGCTTTTGTGTTTGGCTGATTTTGATTATGTGAAGTCTGCTGGGGTATGTGAAATCACTGTACAGATTGAGCTCTCTGTGACTGCCAAGTATGATGTGTCAATGTACTTATCAGTAGCAGAAACCAATAATGATAATGATATCAATGATTTTTTTTTTTTTTTTTTAACCAAACATCTTAGAAAAGCAGTTAGACTGAAGTAGTCAGCACTAAAGACCATCATATTGGATGAAGAATCCATTACTTAATAAAAGTTTTAAAAATAGGGCACTTTCCTGTTTCTATAGATGGCACTTCTAAAACACTTGGCAGGAACCTCCAGCCATCCCAGCTCTGAAGGCAGTGAAAACCGTGCCCTGTAAGGTTATCCACAGAGGTGATTTCCTATAATTCTGCAAACTCATTCACATGAATAAACTATATTCAAGCCTTTAAATGTTTGCAAGGTCAAGCACTAAACACCTAAGCTATCTGCTTCAGTGGGATGGAGGAATTAGTCCTTTCTAGTCAGGAAATAGCTGATAACACTAAGTCTTTTATCCACTTATAATGCAGCGTCTCAATATTTTTCAGCACTGCTGCACTAAATTTTGTGAAAACTATAAAATAAAAAAATGATTACAGCCAGGTTAAGGGTACACATATGCAGTCCTACTGAAGAAAATGTGTTTTCTTCACAGTATATAAAGTAAGACAGTATTTATCAGAGGTCTAAAGGGAGAGTAACCTGACATTTCTGTTGTGGAAACAGCTAGCAAGATAAATTAACAACTTTCTAAGAGTTGTGTAAGTACATTGTATGCTATGGAGGCCCAGTGGGATTGCTGAGAAGAAATTTTTGCCCTAACACAAAGCTGCCATTAAGCTCATGCAGCCATTTTTGCAGGTGCTATGCTCCTTGCAGAGTATGAGGATCATTACATTTTGTATGAGCCTGCACAGGTGTTGCAGCAATATTTCATAGTTATATACAACCTCTGTCCAAGGAGCGCAAGCTGAAGGCTTGAATAAAGTGAATTGGTGGTGGTGGTGCTGCTGCTCTTTCTGCACGACTTGTTTCATGCTGGGGGCGTGCTTTTCATACTTTTCCAGACCCTTTTTTTTTTTTTTTTTTTTTTTTCTCAGAGGTTATTAACACACACATGGGGAAGAGAAGGCTCTGAGGATCATTAGCTGAGCATTTTCTTTAGGCAGAGGTGATGAGGTAATGCCAGCCACAGATGAGTTAAGTGGTTGCTCACTTGTACATGGAAACTAGAAGGCTGAGGGCAGGGGATCAATACTTCTGTTTTACATAGCCCTTGTTATGGCCTTTTTTTACTTGTCTTTAAGCCTTGCCTTACATGCTTTCTTCTCTTACAGCCTCTGTAAAGTTTTCTGTGGTCACTTGAAGAACTTAATTTCTTCTGAGCTTCCTCAGGCTGGAATAATTTTATTTATTTATTTATTTATTTATTTATTTATTTATTTATTTATTTATTTATTCCTCTTTGACTAAGTAAGTCATCCCCAGTGCTGTAAACGTTCCTTCCATCTTTTGCTATCCTCTTCCTCAGGTTGTTTCTCCTGTTAGAAAAGCTCAGCTCTCTATCTGTGTGGAGAAGGTAACAGGAAGGACAGCGTAAGCCAGGAGATGGTGGGCAGGACAGCTTCAGCCAGAGAGCTGGACAAAGAAAGACAGCGTGTTTTCTCTTTGAAAGACAAAACAGCTTCGAGGCTCTGCTTGCAGAAATGGCAGGTGCTTAGAGACACTCTTGTCCAGCCAAGCATTTACAGAGATGTGTGAGCACGTTGAGTAGGGCCCTGCTAGTGTGGTGACTTCAGATGGTCGTGTCCACACATGACATGTTCAGCTTGCAGCTATAGCAGTCAAATGTTTTGCCAGTAGCTTGGGTCGGCATAGTCCTATTTTCCCATTAAATAGGTCACAACATAGTTTTTTGGTTTGTGCTCCTGTTTACCACATTCTTACCCTGGCTGACAGATAGCCTGAAGGCACGATGTTGCAAACGGGCAGTGGGGTGGACACAGGCCCTCTGATGACAGATATTTCCCTCTTGCTCTGGGGTGGCCACAGTGAAGTTTTAAGAAATATTTCCCTCTTGCTCTGGCACAGAGGTGCTGCAACAATGCCCTCTGTCCTTCCACGGTGGACAGAAGGTGGGAGGAGAGGGGCCAGGGCACGCTGTGCCCTGCGGTGTGGTGACTGCAGTGCTGTGCCCCAAGGAAGAGGCTGCAGCCCCTGCAGGGGTGCGCTCCACACCTCTGGAGGCCTCCCCTTGTTTTGCCAGGAAGCATACCGGCCGCACAGGAAATCGGGTGTAATAGATATGTGGTTGTGTTGCGAAAAAACAAGACCACATGAAATCACCACGTTTGTTTATCCTCCAAAATGGTCAGGAGAGAGGCCCCTCGACCTTTTCCAGAGGTGAATTGAACAGACTGTGCGTCCACGGGTGACAGGGGCCAAAGGAGAGACTGTCCCTCTCACCTCCCAAAGGCAGGTGTGCTGATCGGAGCTGAGGAAGGGCCGTAAAGCAGCCAAACAAAGGAGGAGTGTTGCAACACCCATTTTGAAATGAACCTGTTTGTGACGAGCGGTGACTCTGGCAATATGTATGCAATGATTCATACCAAAGTGCAGCACCTGCAGTTTTAGTCCGGATGACTTTTAGGACAGAAGCAGCAGCAAATGCACTTCTAATGTTTCGGGAACAAGAAGATGAGCATCGGGGTGGCCCCGGGTCTGCTGTTAACTTACTGCGGGGCACGTGAGTGGCGGCAGGGCCATCCCTCCATGGCAAGGTGCAGCTGCCTCGTGACCGGTGACAAAGAGGGGTCCACGAGGCTGTCTCTCTCTCAGTATCTCCTCTCTCTTTCATGTGGTAATTGCAATTGCAAGGGACTCCTACCTGGCATGCATTAGACCACGTGAGGGCTCTTGGATATTGCCCTCAGAGAGTCCCTTGCACCACCTCCTGCTTCCCCAGGGTGACAAGGCATTTCTTATCTCTGTCTGTGCTGGGACAGCGTCTGCTGCTGTCTGAGGGCCCTGGGCACTCGTCGGCAGCCTCCTGACAGCAGTCTGTGCTGGCAGACGCACACATTATTCCCTCAGTGCAGCTGATAAGCAAACTGCCAGAGCCAGGAGGTCAGCGGTGGTCGCTGCTGTGCCTGGGGACAGCTTGGGTGTCTGCTCCCAGAAACCAACCCAGTTCCAGTGGGCTGCCAGGCCAGCAGCAGGCGGTAACACGGGGGGGACACTCACCACTCCTCTGGGGCAGGCTGACGGCAGACACTTGACAGAAAGGTGTGGAGGCTTCAGGCTATGGGATCTGCAGAGTCCAGGAGGCCTTCTCTCCCTGTCCCGTGCTAAGTACCTGGGTGGTGACAATGCCTGCTTTACCACCTGTCTTACCCAGTGAAACTGAGGTCAGGAAAGGAAGCGTCTGCAGGCTGCTTCCTCCAGGAAGATCTTCGCTCCCAACAAAATCTGTAATATAGATACTTCTGCACTCAGTCTTCAAGGGTGTTTAGTGCAAATTTATTTATTTATTTATTTTCCGACAAGTGCTTAAAATACTTTAAAGTACAATCACAATCTTTTTTTTTTTTTTTTTTTTTTTTCTGTACTTAGCTTCTGGAGCTGATTTTGAATAGTCTAAACAAAACACCCTTAAACTCTCAAGGAAAAAAATACAAAAGAGAAAAATAAACAAACAACCAAACAAAAAAACCCTACCAGTTTGTTCAGAAAAAAATGCCATTCCAAATGCCTGGGATAACTGCTTGCTGTGGGGAGATGCCTTGCTGAGATTTTGCACTTCTCACCTGACTAAGTTTTGTTGTGAAAGAATTTCTGTTTCTTTTCGTTTCCATGTCAGATAAGGAAGATAAACTTCTATCATCTAAGCCAATGCAGAATGTATCTCAGACCCTTTTTTTTTTTTTTTTTTAACCACTGGCAATGTGAAGGCTGTACCTTTGCACTTTGGAAATGGCTGTGAAAATGGGTGTTACCTGCACCTGAAGCAATGCAAGTTCCCATGTCTGTCTCAAGCTTAACAGCTTTACCCCACAGCCCAGCCCAATGCTTCCTCCTTATTTATTTTGATGCTACATTTGCCTTATAAGTGAAGAGGAAAATAATTTGCAAGTACAGACTCCCAAAGCTATACTAATTTTTTGTGCGTTTATTTCTTTCCCCCCCATACAGCAGTGTAAATAAAAGACTGAACCTAAAGGTGAATAAAAATCACAACCATATTTGTGTACTCCCTATTACTACAAGTACCTAAGGACACGGTGACTCTGGAAGTTGTGCATCGCTTCCCATTCATGTGCAGTGTGACCAACCCAATCTTCGGGGCCAGTGCCCATGCAGAGAGCATCGTGGGGTGAGGGGAGTCCACTGCATCAGCAGCACGTCTGCAGCAGGTGCTGTTACACAAGAAACATCTTCTTCCCTGCAAGCAAGACCAGGGGCAAAAGGAGAGGTACTGCATCCTTTAGAGTCAACATCGCCCAGTCAGAGAATAGCTCACCCTCACCTGCAGTTACAGGTTAGCTCTGATACTGGGAGTCTGGTACCTAGCTGCAATACTTGGGGAACCTACTGTCCAAAACCCACCCTGACCCATGGTCACAGAAGACCTGGTGCTGGATGCCAAGTTGTTTTCTGCTCCATCTCTTGGGGTGGTATCTTCTTGAGAAGGCAAATCCTGGAGCACAACCCCTGGACATAGCTCATGCTGTGTATCTGCCTCCTCTTGGCATCCCCAGACACTATGAGGGTAAACGATGGAGGCATTATATGAACACTTATCTTCTGAAGCAGGGTCCTAGAGCATCCTTAAAATACCAGACAAAGAGCTTTCCAATTCACTTGCAAAACCAGTAAGTTTTTATTTTAAATTAATGCTTTCCTAGGCTGAGTGATCTAGACTTGGGTCACGAGCACAGTGGTGCCATTTGGTATGCAAGAAATGGAAGATTGATACTTGCTTTGTAGCAGTTCTTTGATCTTTCAAATTCAATTTGCTCATTATGTTGGCTTAAGAAGAATCATTTGTAAATCTGCTGCATAGCTGTAAAATCATTTTTCCTCCTTCTTATCTGACTAAATAGAAAGCAACAAATCCAAATGCCAACAGACTAAATATGGCTGCTGGGGATGATAAAAGAGATGAAGGGAGTCAGATGGCCAGACAGGTTTTACTCAAAAAGGTTTAATGGGACGGTAGCAACATACTTCTCTGTGTTCTGCATCTCCATCCACACTTCCAGGTAGCCTCCCTCACCCTGGCATTTGCTTTGTTGCAGCATTTAAAGCCCAGGTGCTGTTGAGCTGGGATGGGTTGCCCAGGGAAGTGGTGGAGTCACCATCCCTGGGGGTGTTTAAGGAAAGGTTGGACGTGATGCTTAGGGACACGGTTTAGTGGGTGATATTGGTGGTAGGGGGGTGGTTGGACCAGATGATCTTGGAGGTCTTTTCCAGCCTTACTGATTACATGATTCTATGACAGTTTGGCCCACATCTCCGTGTCTTTGATGGTGCTTTGTGATTGTGCTGTGAGCAGAAGCAATGATCCTCCTCAGGCATACAGCTCCTTCTGTCCCGAGACTTCATGTGGCTGTAGGAAGGCGGCAGGGTGGTGCTGCCACCACCTTGACCACCAGGGTGGGCTGGGTTGGGGGTGTGCTCTGCCAGGTTAGAGATCCCGTGTGTTCAGAGAGCTGCGTTACGTGTCCTTCTCTGCCAGGGGACTCTGACATCTGGCCAGGGTTTTATCAGAGCCTGCGGAAACGCTGCTAGGTTAAACAACACTGACGTCCAGCCCTCACGGGGCTGTTCCAGTTTGGGCAGTGAGGTGGGTAAAATTGTCTTTCGAGGCAGAACAGAAACTCCTTCTGGGTGTGGTTTCCCAAGGAGCTGGGCTTGATCCGAACCAGCACTGCTGCTGAGAGCAGGCAGCCTGGCCCTTCCCCTCACCTGCAGCTCCTTCCTGCTCCGTCAGGCCAAAGCCTGCGGGGCCAGCTGTCTGGGCACTAGTGCACGCCCCACAGACGGCACCGTGGCAGAGAGGACAGGGCTTTGCCCTCAGCAACACGGCTTTGGGTTATCTCAAGGTACCTGGGGGAACATGCCCTCAAATCTTACAGCGTCCAGACCCGAGCGCTGACCTGAGGTATGGAGGAGTTCAGAGCAGCTGGCACCAAATTCGCCACCCTGCATGTACAAATCCTCTGTTTCTCTCTCTGCATTGCTTTGGAAATATTCTGGATCAGAATAAAGATAGAAACAAGAAGAAAACAAAAGTCAGAAGCACAGGCGTTGCTGCAGTAGGGCAGCTGACCCTCTGAGCGTGGTTGCAACACCTGCATGCACGAACTGCCCTGCAAACAACAGGCGCCAGCCCTGGGCAGATTTGCTGGTCGGTTGCCAGCAGTCTCCTGACCAAAAAGCAAGAACTGAGGCTTCACATGGTGGCTGTTGGCCAGCAGAGCACCTGCTCCTTTCTCTCTGCCCCACACACGTAGCCGGGCCAGCTGCCGAATGCTTGGCGTTGTGTACTGTTTTCCCCCTGCCCTGCACAGTGCTTCTTTTCCTGGAGCGCCTGGGTGCAGCACAGCAGGACACTGGCCGGGGTGGTGCAATAGGGCTCCCTCTTGCAGCCCTCATGGCCAGGACTGGGTGTACGGGGCTCTCCAGGAACCCATATGAGAGCACAGGTTGTGCTTAGACTGCCCTGTTTTGCTTCTCTGGTGCAAACACCTTCTGCTTGCCAATGCTGCCTTTCCAAGCCCCTGGCTGCGTTATAGCCTCTCGGTGGGTAATGCAGAGGGTTTGCTCCTGCTGCCATCCGAATCTCCCTCTGCTCCCTGCAGAAAGCGGTGTAGACATTTCACAAAGGTGAGTGCCTCCAATGTGCTTGCTAATCTGGCTATTTCAACACTTAATTATAACTGTATCCCTGCTCCCCACAGTGTTTTATTTACGCAGCTTCTCAGAGCTGGTCATCACAGAGAGGCTTCAGGCAGCAGAGGTTAGGAGGAGCATTAGTTGGCTTCCCGGATTTGAAACAGTCCCTGAAGGTGGTGCCCCAATGGACTAACAGTTGGAAGGAAGGACTGCAGCTATTTGTGATACAGCTGAAACCAGACAGCTTGTGAAATCTGTTCCACTTGCAAGAACACCAACCTTTTTGTGACCCTAGGCTCTAATTTCAGTCCTCAGTGTCTGAACACTGCACCTTTGATCAGCAGCTACTAGTACTTAACATCTCCAATCATTTGGCAAGGCAGAGAAGCCACTGTTTCCCTTATTTTTCCTGTTCCCTTTCTAATTCCATCATCAGCCCCCTTTGATATCATCAACAGAAGTGACCTGAGATGACAGAGAGTGCTCATTATGGTCCCTCTCCCTCACAGGAGGCTTACACCACAGCTCTCGCCTCTCCACTGGGGTGCTCAGGACAGCCCCGTGGCCAGGCCAGCTCCTGTGCCTCTCCCCAGCAGGGATGATAGTGCTGCTTCCACCATGGTGCTGGGGAGCAGAAGGAAAGGACATGGCAAGAATCTGAGCCTGGCTCCATCGTTGCACCACGGCTGTAATGTGATTTGGACAACACTCCTCATCAACAGTTTGATTCAAACACCAACAAGAGGAAGGACATCCTCACAATTAAGCATGTGTCAGATGAAAACTAAGCGGCAGAGGCAGTTTAATAATCGAGCACCACACCCTGCCTGATGGAGACAGAGAGAGTCAAGAAATCACGGTTGTTGGCAGTGCTAATGGAGGCTTTGTCTGAAATACAGGAACGTGGGCCTACACTGCATGTCTCTTGCTGGGACTTGTCAAGCACTGATAGTGCCCCAGAGCCACAAATGATAACCATGCCTGTGGGGAGACACAAGTGCCTTCTGGTTACTCTGTCAACCTAGCAGTGGTCCAACATAGAGAAGCTTTTGCTGGGTAAATGCAATTGCTACCAAGCAGGCGAGAGAGAAGTCAGGCTTGTGCTTGGAGAGGCAGTGCTCTTGGATAATGTTTCCAATGAGCAGTTCCAGCCCAGTTTTTTAATAGTCACGTTTCATTGTACACCACTGACCACTTCTACTACAAACTTTCTAGACTTTGTCACATTTCCTAGGATCAAAAAAGACAATTGACTTTACTTGTCAGATTTTTTTTCTGAAACTGGAATTTGCAGAAAGAGAATGAAAACAGCTTGTTGTTGAAACTGAAAGGCCTTGCTTGCACCTGATCTTTCAGCTTCTCAAAATTGTCATTAGTACTGTTTGCACACTTTACTTTTTGAGGCCCAGCTCAGCTGGATAAACACGCGGAGCTGCAGACAGATAACAGGAGTAAAAAATAGCCAGAGAAATGTAAGCCCTTGGATAAGACTAATGCTGGATCTGCAGATCAGTTCTCCTAAGCTAGAAATTGAAATCTTGGCTTCAGCCTAAGCAAAGTGCAGGTCTGGGCCTGGATGCTAGCAGCAGGGGTGAAGTGGGATGAGCAGCCTTTGCAGGTGTGCTGAGGTGTAGGAGGAACCCCAGGCTTTACTCATGCTGAGTACACGTGGATCCACGGGTCTTCCAATACCAGTCAGGGCAGGTGGCCCTCATCCATGTCTGCCCCTAATGCACAGGCACGTGGAAGCTGTGACTATACAGAGATAGCAAGGACTACAGGCTTCAGGTTGATGGGAGGTTAAAGGAGGTTCTTATATCGGGTTTTGACACTGATTCTGGTAGTGACAGAATCAGTTTGCATATTACTTCTCTTACTAGTCAGAGTAATGTTTGGAGGTAGTCTCTATTAGCAGCTTCCACAAGCAGAAAATTGCTGCCAAAGTTTATGGTTCTCCTCTGGGGAAAACTTTTATTTCAGAGATTTCATTGAAACCACATCCTAGAAACAATAACTGGAGACGGAGATGATAAAAGCCTGCCGAAAACTTTCTCGTGCAGACGTCTGCTGCCACCCTGCCACAGACCACGTCTTGCAGCAGGCAGGCAGCGCCCTTTGCAGCAGCAGAGCTTCAAGCAGAAAGATGGGCCTGGGAGGGGAGCGGTGGAACCAGTGCTCTAGCATGAGGACCAGACACTAAGAAACTGAACATCCTTAGTGGAGCTCAACGTGTAAAACAAGCCAGAATTTCTCCTCATCACTTAAGCCTTTCTTTAGTGGCTTAGACTTTCAGCAGAGCTGTCTTAGCCACAGTGGTAATAAACAAGATAATCTGGACTACGTATTGCTGAATCACTGATGGGGAAATGATTCCTCTGCTAACACTGCTTGACTTTTCCCCACGCTTGGAAAAACGCTGTCCCTGTTCTGCTATGCACAAATGAGCATAGGTCCCTGGGGAGCGAATGGCAAACAGGCAGGTAGCGTGGTGGCTTTGCATTTGTTGTTACGCCTGCTCCGTATGCCCAAACCCAAGCCATCAGGTGAGGTTCATTTTCCTTAGAAGGCAGCAACCACCACTTTGCAGAACACCCCTGAGCCAGGTTATAAGGCTGGGATAAGAAGGTCATACGCCAGACCTGGGAATCCTCCTCCTGACAGCAACAATTCTAAGCTGTGGGCCTTAATTCAGTTCCTGAAGCATACATTAAGACTGTGTTAATCCATGAGTTTAAACATTGCACAGCTCCTTTCTGAGCCTCTGTTAGCAGACTGCTGCTGCAGGTCACTGCCTCAAGCTTCTTCTGCAATCCTTATTGCTACTTGACTGCCAGACCTAACAGCTGCAAGCAGTATTTCCTTCTGACTGTGAGCAACCAAGGAAATTTAGCCTATCCTATCTGGTACTAATTTGGCTACGGTGACTCATCGTCTTCCATGATCTCCAGGCTAATTGCTACAACGTCCTCCAGCCACCAACGTGATCCCTGGGGTTCTCTGGAAAACTTTGATCCAAAGTGCTCTGGTTGTAGGGAGTGGTGTTTTGACTCCTTATTTATAAACAAATCAAATAATCTAATCCTAGCTGTCAAATAGGTGGGATTACCTCCAAAGTAATCTCTTTCCTACCCCAGGAATGATGAAATCATCCACACAATGGGTTTGGGAATGAAGGAGCTAATTCTGTCCTGGAGCTCACCTGGGCTTGGCACTGGCTTTCGTGTGCACTGACTACATTGCCTTCAGCACAACATTCAAGACCTGTGCCCTCAGTTTTCCACAGTGATGAAAGCTTTGGCCTCAGTGGTAGCCGACTGCACTCAGCACTTTGCAGAGTAAATTTTTTTTTTTCCTCATTTGCAACCAATAAAAAGTCAGAATCTGAAAAAACAAACAAACAAAATATATGCCAGTGCTGCCAAGTTGTAGGGCTTTGAAGGCAAATTTAGGGATAGCAGGACTTGTCAATATTCCAAAGGTCCCAGCAGGTGACCTCTCTCCCTGCACTCACTTTGCTTATCTGACCCACTCTGCTAGGTGCATTTCGGCTGGTAAACTGTCCTGCAGGGGGGATGCCCTTCTGAGACTTACTCACCCCTAGGAAGCCACAGACTGCAATGATGAAAGTATCCTTCCTCGTGGCCAGGCTAAACCAGCAGATTTTGCAATGGAAGGGGCAGCCGAAGAAAGGAAGCACACGGTGAGTCAGAGGGTCACACACGCAGCCCTCTGACAGCCTCAGCACGGGCTGACACGACAGCCTGCCCTGCTTTCCTGGGCTCTGCTGAGAAAAGTGCAGCCCCGTGCACCACACGCCAGTCAGTGCCTCATGCCAGCCCTTACTCACGCATGCAAACGCTGCAGAAACGCAGCAGAAGCCTCTCCCAGCCTTCCTTTCTGCTTGGAGATGCGAGTGCCTGTTAGCTGCATGGATGTCCTATGTTCATGCCAACAGGTCCCAGGTCCCGCAGCTCAGTCCCGATGTGCCCCGTCTCAGCACAGGGCGGTGATTTTGCAGGCACATCCAGCCAGCACAGCAGCACGGCTGCGTTTTCAAGAATGATCTCTAAATATGCATGGTTTGGGTCTGGACCTCACCCAGGGCAGTCTGCTGGTGCAGAAGTGCTAAGCCATTTTGGTTAATGCAGGATTGAACCAGGTCCAGCTGAGGCACTCTTCCAGCCTTGAGTCAGCGTTTGCTATTTGTCCACTGTTCCAGTAAAGCTGGTTATGGTAAACGGTGCCACCGTACAGTCTTCTGTCTGTAGCTCAGCTGACTTCTGCAGACCTGAATTCATACATGCAAAGTCTGAGTGTCTTTGCTATAAACATTTAAACACTTTGGAAACCAGAAGTACCTGAGAATTGCTAAAATCTTATTTTCTTCCTTTTTATTTATTTATTTATTTATTAATTATTATTATTATTATTATTATTATTATTATTATTAATAATAATTATTATTATTAATTATTTAATTAATTTAATTATTTAATTAATTTAATTATTAATTATTAATTATTATTATTAATTATTATTATTATTTATAATTATTATTATTATTATTATTATTAATAATAATAATAATAATAATAATAATAATTTATTTTTTTATTACCTTGCTTTCCAAGACAGGAAAACTGAGACATAAGTGAATCTGTGGTCCTGTTTATTTATTTCTATATTTATTTATTTTTTAACAAGCATAGTTCAAAGCCAAATAGAAATAGATTTTAGTACTGTACGTAGTGCATTCAACCAACCTTCAAAGAGGACCATGCACTGCTCTGACTGCTCCGACCTGAAGAGAGGTTTCAGCACACAGCATGCTTTATTTAATTCTTTTGAAGGTTCAGCTTGGGCATTGCTCTTCCATTTCATTTGCAAAGCTGAATCAAAGAATGGCTTGGATTAGAAAGGACTTTAAAGATCATCTGATTCTCTCTGCCATGGGCAGGGACACCTCCCACCAGCCCAGGCTGCCCAAAGCCCCATCCAGCCTGGCCTTGAGCACCTCCAGGGATGGGGCATCCACAGCTTCTCTGGGCAGCCTGTGCCAGGGCCTCACCACCCTCTGAGTGAAGAATTTCCTCCTCACATCTAAACTAAAGCTCCCCTCTTCTAGTTTAAAACCATTCCCCCTTGTCCTGTCATTGTCTGCCCATTCTGCCCGTGTAAAAAGTCATTCTCCATCTTTTTTATATCCGCTTTAAGTATTGAAAGGCTGCAGTGAGGTCATCCTGGAGCCATCTTTTCTGCAGACTGAACAACCCCAGCTCTCAGCCGTTCTTCAAAGGAGAGGTGCTCCAGCCCTCTCTCTGATCAACTTTGTAGCCCTGCTCTGGACTTGCTCTAACAGCCCCACAACATTCTTGTGCTGGGGACCCCAGAGCTGAATGCAGGACTCCAGGTGGGGCCTCCCAAGGGCAGAGCAGAGGGGCACAATCCCCTCCCTCCACCTGCTGCCCACCCCTCTGTTGGTGCAGCCAATGATGCAGTTCGTCTTCTGGGCTGCAGGCACGCACTGCTGGCTCATGTGGAGCCTTTCATCCACCAGAACCCCCAAGTCCTTCTCTGCAGGGCTGCTCTCAGTGAGTTCTTCTCCCAGTCTGTACTCATGTCTGGGATTGCCCCCCCCCTCAGTCCATCTCTCTCCGATGTGGAGATCAGAACATCATGTGGGACTCTGACACGGAAACAGTGACATGGTTCGTATCGAGGAATCTGTTTTCAGCAATGGTACAACACAGCTTCTTTGGTGCAGAAAGGCTGCAGGGCACCAGCAAGGAACTTCTGCCAAGGCTGGGAAACACAGCCAGCACAGGATTTGGGCCTGGCATTGGCTCCAGCACGGGGAGCTGTAACAGCTTCACAGCTGCTCTGGGGAAGACCTGGCCATGTAGGGAGCAGGGTTCTGGCTCCTTGCTGAGCCTCCTGGCTCTGTCAGTCTCTGACATGAAGAGTTGCTAAATCCCCATAGTTTCATAACTCTTTCTCAATCATTTGAATCACAAGGATCCTGAAACCTGTGGCTGTCTGTGGTTTACATCCTCTTAAGGCGAGAAGAATAATTTATACCCACCTCCACCCAAGGATGCCCTTCTTGTCCCATCCTCAGGGATTTGCTTGCAGCCATTGATCTCTCCTGGCTTTCCAAATGCACCAGTTCGGTCAGCAGCAGAACTCCACAGGGTCTAAAACTATTTCCTAGCATGACCAGCAGCAATATGAAACACTTCCCTACCCTATGTGTGCATGGTGCTGCACACCTGGGAAAAGAGACTCTACTTGGAAAAAATGATCTGCACCAAAATGCTCACTTCCTGCACACCCTGCTTTGAAAATTTCTTCCGAATTTGAGTTCAGACGTCAGTAATAAACATTTCTGAACTGCAAGATCAGCTGTGTCTTGGCCTTGAGCAATTGTGTTGCAAGCTTGAGTTTGTCTCGTTATTGATTTTGTTGACAAAATGAACATTGGCACTAACCTCTGCATCATCAGCTTGCGTCTCAGCAGCTCTGCTCTGAAGCTACGAAGCACAAGGAACAGCGTTTTGATGGTTAGTGTCCAACCCCACCCGTTTTCCTGGCAGAAGCTGTGTTTGTGGTTGGCACAGTCAAACAATTTATATTTACAGATAAACTTTTTAATCATCGAAGACTGCCACTGCCCCCGTTTCTAGAGTGAGTCAGGGCCAGTGCGTTTAAAATGCAGCTCTAAAAATTGTGGTGTGAAGCTCTGTAGCACTGACCAAACAGGGAATCAATAAAACTGAAACAACTGAAGAGCACGTGGGATTCCCTTTGGTATCACTTTGCTAACGTTCTTCTGTCAAAATCATCATTTAGGATGAATATGATTTTTTTTTTTAAATGAATTTCGGTAATACAACACATGATTTATAGGAACACAAGCCGAGTTATCCTATGACTGTGATTCACTTTCCTGAACCTATTACCATAAGAACTGTAAATGATGCAATAGGCATTTACTGCCAACTAAAGATCCATGGCGCAGCATCCACTAAGTAATTTATACTCCCCGGGCTGCATTTTACTGTAAATGGAAGCAGAGGATTGTCAAGAACATACTGCTAGGGAGGGGAAAAAACAAACAAACAAACAAAAAAAACCACTACTGCACCAAAATTCCCAAGTCAGTCATTGATCTTCCATGTGCTTAAAGCAACCGGAGAGGTAGGCAGGGTAAGAGCTACCTGGTACCTTGGTAAGACTCACTTCTGCTGTTTTGGTTTTCATTCTCAAAAAACACAAAGGAAAAAGTGACGTAGCAACCCATTTTGGCTTGCTGTTTGTCAAATGAGCATAAACCTACTCACAGCAGAGGGGCCACCTAATAAAATATAAACAAATACTCTCACTGAACATTGAGAAAAGCCCTGAAGCAAAACAGGTGGTGCCCAGAACTTCAGAAGCCAGGCAATGCCTCTGCGGGACTGCGACTGTGAAGAAAAGAGAATTTTTGGTTCCTTTCAGGTACAGAATACAAATGAAAGAGATGAAACAAGCAACAGTTTATTGGTAAAAAAATCCTTTAAAATTTTACTACATTGTAAGTTTAAGGAAAAAATAGTATTAATATATATACATACAATATATATACACAAACACACATTGCACCATTACATGCTTTTTAGAACAGAGAATGTATCATATCCCCTCATATCAATTTTAAAGTTCTCACTGCAGGAAATCTTGCATCCTTTTTGTTTTTATCCCCATTAAAGTTTTCAAGTACAGGAAGTAAGTAACTTGGGATCTAACAGTAGAAAACCATTTGTTATACACAAATTACAACTGACAGCTATACAATATTATTCTGCGGCATCTAACACATGTAGTATGTTCTTTTTGAACTCGATATGAAGTTTTACCTGAGGTGCATGGAAATAATGAAGCATGATAATTGGCAAGTTTTAGAGATTTTCACATTATGATCTGACTGTAATTGAAGTTGATTAGGCATCACACATCTGTACCCACAGGATTGGCACAAGAAAGCTCTGCATGAGTCATCACCAAAGTCTTAAAAATGCAGGGAAAATTAAAAGGCAAGCACCACTTGCAATGATAAGCATGCAGACAATTTAAGTGAAACAGAGGTAGCATGTTCTTGTAACTCCAGCAGGGTCATTCAAATCAACGGCACCCCCCTTCTGCAAAAGGCACTCACTTTTTCAGCTATAAACAATGTGGTGTTATATTCAGGCAGAAAGATAAGAAGTGTAGGTGGATTTCTCTCCTTACAAATATTAAAAAGTATTAAGCAGAGGACAACATGAGAAGAAAAAAATGGGTATAAGAAATACACATTTCTGGTAATATGTGCTATTCCTCTCCCCTTTCCTTTTACAGGGAGAATAGAAGTATTTTATAAAACAGTTGCAGCACTAAGAAGTTGAAAGACTTTCCAGTTAAAATGGCAGTATTAAGCAGCACATTATTTATCTGTAATAATCTTACAACACCAGAAGTACGCCAGCCTTTTCAACAGATCAAATAAAAAGCAACAATTCACAGTTAGAAGTAGAAAGTTTAAGCACAAAAAGGTGGTGCTGAAGAAGGATAAAGATCCTTTGATGTAAAACCTCATAACTGACAGTATACAGAAGCTCTTGCACTTTTATCTTTCCTGGAGTTTGAAAAGATGTCTATGCAAAACACTTGTTCTTACCGTGACACCACAGAGCTAATCGAATTATAAGACGTGCCACTGTTGCAACTTGAAGCATAAGCCTCTTGACCATTAGCATCTAAATTTATTTTGAATACAGAAGACGCCTTCAGTAAAAAATCTGCTGCATCCCTGCGACCTAATTCCCTCAGCTTAGACATTAGGATACCTACAGTGCTCTCGGGAGCATTACTCCACTCCTGCAGCAGGGCATGGACTGGGCTTGACATGAAGTCATTTTGTGTTCCATTATTGGTATTGTATTTTGCAACAAGATCAGGGAGGCCCAGGTTCATGGCCAGAAGGCACCAATCTTTGCCCATGGGATCAGGTGGATCCAAAAGCCGACTTAGTTTTCTCCTGGTAAGCAGATTCAGATCTGAAACATGAATGTCCATTCCTAGGCTTCCCTGGGAGTAGACATCAAGACATCCAAAACACAGTATACTGCTAAAGCTCTCTTTATATCCCCCCATGGTGTTAGTGAGAGACGTCTCCTTTTGACTCTGTGCACGGAAGAAGTCTCTAGGCTGGTAGACCATTACTGGCTCATGATGTTCCCTCAGCTGCTGAGGACTAAGGTAGTATTTTACAGTCAGAAGGCCTGGTAAGGTTGTGGCCATTAAGTTATCAATGGTGCTGCAAACGGAATCCAGAAGTAAACAGCATTTGATCTTCTCTGTTTCCAGTCCTCTAACTTGAACCTCTATGCCCTGACCATGGTTGACTAGCAGCACTAAAAGCTCAGCTCCACGATTCATAATCTTCGACCCATTTACCCACAGACGTATATCGGCATCTCCCTCTGTGCTTTGTTGATGAATCCACCTGCAGAGATTTACCTGAACTTTATGAAAAATTCCACAAGGAAATGGGGTAAGATGTTCCACAGGAACGATTCTGACACCACCATAGATCAGTACTTCCTCCTCCTCATCTGTCCAAGACCTGTGGAGATTGTCAGTCTTGATGAGAGCAGGAATATCAACCATTGTTCCACTGCTAAGGTCCCTTGCACAGATATCCATGGCATCCAAGATTTGTATCAGTTCTTCCACATCACTATCTGTTACCAGACGCTGGATGTCTTCTATAGTGTATCGACCTCTATAGTGATGGAGAGCTTTTGGGTTCTCCACTGACAGGATTTTTCCAAGGACATTTGAACAGAGCCAGCGAGGATCCAGAAGCACAACATCTTGGACTGTTTCACTCTGCATGATGTTAATCTGTTTATAAATAGGAAAGCTATTGTTTATATCTTACGAAGTATAAGACAATACCACCCCACCTACTGTTTTTCATAACCTTTAACTAACACTTCTAACAGAAGAAAAACAACCAACATTTGATTTTTTTGCAAGTATTCAACGCAAAGAATGGATTTTGCTCTATTGCCACAAGACAATAATGATAACAAAAAGCATTAGTAACCAGTCTCTACTTCTTTTGATGTCTTAAAAGGAAGAGTAGAAACAAGTTACTATAGACATTTGCTTAAATCCCATTAAGCAATATTCTACCAGAGCAGTACCTTGATAGTATGGATACACAATTTAGATAAAAAAAAAAACACTCACTTCTCCTATGCTATGCAACTGCTGTGCAATATGCCGTAGGTCATCTTCACTTGCTAGGGGATTAAGCTGCTCCTGTACGTCGTATACAAATTGCTGCAAGGACATCAGCTGGTTGGGTCCATTCATTTTTCTCCATGAAGGCAGTGTAGAGATTATTTTTTCACACAGGTGAGTCATTGGTGGACAAGTCTTAAAAAAAGCAGAGAAAACACCCACTTGTAACTACTGTGCTGAGAACAGTCTTTTTTTTTCTTCTCTAAATAGAGGCTGTGGTGTGTGTGTTCTAATACATAAATGACACACATGCACATCTGAGGAGTCCCCTTGTGATGGATTGTTACTCTTCCATCTGGTATGTACATGTGAGAAGATCAACCTTGTCTTAAAGTACAATTCCAGAAACAGATGGGCATTTATTTAAAATCTGTACTCACCACTATTTGTTCTGGACTAATTCGTTCAACAGGTGAGAAGCAGAGTATCAGTACTAGATTAGAAGTACAGATGACACATTTATCTATTGACTGTTTTGGACATTACTAATGCTTTCATCCCTGCAATCTCAAGCCACAGCACCCAATGCATATGCAAAGCTCCCCAAATTTCATCTAGTGGAAACTGCTACAGAAAAGTTTTGTCAAAGAAGAAAATCTTATTGAGAACCAAGAGATCACTGGGAACATAAAATAATCCAAATTTCACATAAAAAAAACCCTCAATCTGCAGAGTGAACTCAGGAATACAGTAACTGTTGCTTCACTTTTTTTAAACACCTATCAGAAGCCGCTAGAAAATGTCTTGTTGGCATTACACAATTAAGAGAGACTTTAGAATGAAGAATTTAAATGCTAAAGGCTACCTAATAATTTGGCTTGGTCACCCTTGGTATTGAAGGCTATGTAGATTCATGTTGATTACAACAAACCATGGCTATTTTACCCTTGGTTTCATGAAGTTATATATACACATATAAAAATCCAAGCACATATTTTTCTGTAAAAGACCCTAGCAAGAAGATTAAACATCTACATACATAAACACATATATACACACATATAAAAATATATCCACTTCACCCATCTATGTTGAGAATTACTTTCTAACAACTGAGGAAAGTGTTCTATTCCAGTGTTTTTTAATGAGAAACTTATTTCCATCAAATACATTCTGCTTCTCTGTAATGCTACTCTGACACACAAAACAATAAAAAAAAGTCAGCACTAGAATCTAATCACTGTCAACTCAAACTACAAAAATTTAGCTTTAAACTCATAATCTCAATTGTTTCAATAGAGGCCATTTTGGTGACCCAAACAAAATACTGCCGATTTTGAAAATGCTGACAGAATCCTCGATGTCATCAGTCTGTTGTTCCTTAAGTTCTGAAATTAAGTACCGAGTTTTCAGTAAATTATTTCTTTCCCAAGATTTTCACATCTTGGCTGACACAATCAAAGACAATTAGACATTACTTACAGATATTATCTGACTTCTAATTTCTTGTAAGTGATTTCGGAGGAGTTTCATATCTTTAGATCCAGATGCTCCAGCATCCAATACAAATAACTTGTCTGAAATGTGAAGATCATTTCCAAATCTAGAAGAAAAAGAGAGCCACTAATCGTCTATTCAGTTCCAAATCCAGTTTTCCTAATTCAGCAGCGCTTCAACCTTAAATTGCACAGCACTTAATTTTCTTCAAAGAATAATGATGAAATGTAGTACTGATAATCCTAAAATACTTTATACACAAAGATAGTAGAGTTGCTCTCTAATTTTCCTGAATATAAACAGATACATTAGCAGAAAATTATCATCTTTCCTAAGAAAGAAGGCTTAAAACTCTGAAGGAGATAACAACTGCACCCTAGGACTTGTAATTGCAAAAACATTTTACAAGAGAGGGGATAGCAGGAATGCAAGATTACACCCAGGTATTTTCTGTTGGTTTATTTCAAGTGATTGAGACACTGCTCTGCCTCTGTTGTGGTGGATTTCCTACATCCGTTTCTTGTATAGTACAGACAAGTATAAATGCTCACAGGTATGGATGGTTCCCCAAATCACATTAGCCACTTACATGGATTACCGTGCTCACTGTGAGTATAAATTACTGTTACCTTACACAATACCATTAGTTTGTGAAAATTAGCATGATTAGCATACTCTCCAAATACTTGCTCAAGAAGGTTAATGGTTTTCTCAACTTCTAGGCTGATTTTTTCATGTATGTGACTCCACAACATCTAGCTCTTCCAAAAATATACATATGTGTGGTTTAGTTTTTCTCCTGCCCATCCTAAATCAGTTCAGAGAAAATGGTGGCAGTAGAGGACAGCTTCCTCTACTGCACCTGTAGGCCACAGCTCAGAATTGCCCACTTTTCCGAGACTGGCACAAAACCTACACACCAGGATGTTTGACAGATGGTTGACAACGGCCTTTAGATCTATTTCAGTATTTACAGGCTGAGACTTCTGAGCCTCAATCATTTTATGCACCACTTGCTCATTTAGCTCACTTAAGGCAGCTTGTTTCATTTTTTGCACACAATAAGCTTCCTGAATATTTCAATAAATAAAATCCTCAAAATATTGCACTTTCTTTCATGTAAATGTCACATAACTTCAGCCAAACAAAAAACCCTTTTACATATTATGCATTTTAGTATTTTTCTTTGAAACCAACATGTGCACTACATTATAACCCCCTCTTACCTGTTCCTGATTTCTTTCAGCAACGACATGTCCTTGTCATACCAAAACTCGCCAACAGGCCGAGGAAGATTCACTATGTCAGCATGTGTGGCGACCAAAACAACACGTAGTGGAGTCTTCAGCTTTCCACCAAATGCTAGAAGGGAAACAAGATTATTTCCTCACTGTGAGACATGCCCAGGGAGCTGTCTGCTTTACCAAGCCAGTTAAGTAGCAATGCTATTGTATTCTTGATACCAGTGGATATTCTGCAGCAGATTTACCAACTTTAAGCACAACAACACCTATTTCTACACAACCAAACCACTGGTGTTATGGCTGTTATCTATTATAAAATTATCTACATAATGTATAATTTGAATAGCTAGAATCTTGGTATCATAAATATTTTATGCCCTTACTGTTTTATTATTAATAAATTTTATTAATAATGCTAATTAGACATCTATTAACTACAATCTATATCAATGTGACTGAAAATAAAAAATAAAAGCTTCTTTAAAAGGTTTCTCATAATGTTTGGATGGTCCTTAATGCTACAGGTACAGCTTAGAGAATTTTAAGTAGAACACAATGTCCACAACATTCATATGCTGGTATGAATGCTATTTACAGTACTTACACAAACAGTGACCTCTCACTTAGGTGAGAGTTAAGTAGGAAAGCCTGGCAGATACCATGAAAAAGAATGAAAAAGAAAGAAAGAAAGATACAAATGGCATGAATGAGGTGACAGCATGGAACACACATTTTCTATCTTTTTTTTCAAACTGATCTTGCAGAAAAGAGGAGACATCATTAGGCAATTATTTAAAAAAACAAAGTACATCCAATTCTGCTGTTTTTGTCTGTCAAAAACTTCATATCGGAGAAATATGCTTACCTCAGTTTTCATCAACTAAGCTACCGAATTTTGATTCATTCACAAAAGGGCCACATTTCCCTTCACTTGTGTAGCACTCCCTAATAACTATGCTCTAGTTGTAAACCTTTTTGTTTTTCAGCTGACAATATAACAACAGACAATATAACTGGAAAGTAATTCCTAAAGTTTAAGTATTCTGCAAATGCCAATTAATACATGTTATTTAAGAGTTGTAACAATAAGTTACACATGAGTATCCAAATTGAGCTGAGCAGTATAAACGCTGATTTAGGCAAAGTACCTAAATTATGTTACTAGTTAAATCAAGAACTAAGTTTCCTTGCTTGAGTAAGACGACAAGGAAGGCTTTCAACAATTGCAAGTTAACTGCATTTTCAGCTTTAATGTTTTTTTGCACACTTCTGAGCTTTTACTTCCAGAATTAATTGCAAGTCAGTTAGATCGCAATGGTTATATTTATAACCTCATCACTTGACCTAAGATGGAAGATGAAAGGACATACATATGTCCAAGCTAAAAACTGAAGGTCTGCCCTTTGGCTCATCATTGTCACTTGTCAGGCTGAGATCATGCGTACAGAATTGAGCAGAAAACAGAAAGAGGGGAAATATTCTGCACTACATAAGCATTAGATATACTTTTCTAGGGGGTCCATAGCAATATTATGAACGTCCATCAGTGTTGAGTTAGATCCACTGGTTGGGATAACATTTTGCTTCATAGAACCAAGACACATGTCAGAGCATGGTTCTTCCATAAAACTGTCAGTCTGCAGACCAACACTCTGCTGCAAACACAATCAAGCTATCAGGTATGTATACCTACAGAGATTTTAAGGAAACAAATGAGTTAAGTTAATTTGTTTGTCTGTCAAGTAACTTTCAACTTGTTAGAAAGCTTGAATAGTCATTTCATTTAAAATCTGGGCAAAGTCTTAAAAAATATGAAATGAAATTTACTAGAAATACTGGTTTCTGTACACCCTGATGTGCCAAAGGTTAGCATATTTGTATTCCAAATACAACTCTAGTTAAACAGGTTGGAGTGGCATGTACTGAGAGTGTAACGTCACTCTACGATGTCATTCTGTACCGTTCTCATTGGCAAAACCAATTTATGCTGCAAAGAGCTAATTGGTGTTTAGATTTAATATAGGATTAGGTTTTTAAACTTAAGTGAGTTTTAATTAGTGTGTCTAGAACTGGTCTTAAATGGTTCCGATACGCTGAAACACTTTTTCACACAGCTTTTCTGACATAAAACTTCATTTGCCACAAAAGCCTCCACCTTATCTCATGACCCATTTCAGTTGGAGTAACTGGTGCATGGAACCTTCAGGCTTGTTCCACAAATGAAATCATTTATTGCTGAGAAAATGTTTAAAGTTTTTTAAATAAAAGAAGATGTACAACAACACTCAGCAAAGAGGATTTAGAAGTTGCAGTGAAACACAATCTTATTTTCCCATAATATTTCATTAACAGGCAGAAGAGCATACCTATTGGCTCCTCAACTGGGACTAATGATTTCAGGAAACTAAGCCAAAAGGTCACTTGATTTAACTGGATTTCATAAGGCTCCTCAAGACTAAAAAGCACTATGTGAATCGCGGTGGGATCATTCGCTGCAAAATAGTCGTAACAGCAGAAATACACAGGATTCCCAGAGAATTCCCAGATGCTGAAGTCACCAACTCCTGAAAAACAGACAAACAGACAAAGAGATCACACTGTCAGTAAGCATGAAGCCTTGTTCAATGGAACAGTTCATCTCATTTAAACTTTCTCAAAGATAAACTGTATGCAGGTGAGAAAGCAAAACTGCAAATGCAATCATGAACAAATGGAACAGGTTTCAGATAGTCTCAGAGACTGAGAAGTTGGGTCCTTACAATCTGTTCCTCTCTCACATTCACTTCCCTAGAACATTCAGCTGGATGCCACATGGATGCACCTGTGTATTCAAGTCATGCAGCCTTACACACTAAATTGGCTTTTGTCCTGCACAGAAGCAAATAACTGCTCCTGTTTTTCCTTTGTACTCCTCCCTAAAGCTCAACATTTTTTATGATTTTTTTTTATTTCTAACATCTCACTGCTGGTATTAAAAACAACTCAAAATTCTCAAAGAACCTACTCTGCTTCATGGAATTGTATTACTCAAATCACATGAGTAAGTCAGGACTGGAGAACCACCATGCTAAAGATCCCAACAGCACAGTGATTCTTTCTGTCATCTCCTTTACTTCAGGTAAGAAAAGCATTAGCATGCTGCACTGTATTGCACTTCTCAGACTCACTACCTGATAAAGTACACTTGTACTCCACCTATTTAAATAAATGCTGATTCAGAGGCACCTTGAACTAGGAGAAAAAAATCCAGAAACCTCAAATCTGCCGTTATGCATTCAGCTATCGAGAGTTCATCCATGTGCACACCTTCCTTCTATATCAAGATAGTAAAAAGACAGAAAAGAAAATCCTTCTGACAGCCTGTTGCACAACTCTGTTTTACTGCAGAATTTGACCTGGTTTCAAATTATATCAAAAGGAGAAATTAACCCAGATAAAGAACAAGCTTTAGCTACATGCCAAACTCTTCAGCATCTAGGACAAATGTTTTGTCAGTATGTGTTAGCGTGCATATAATGAATTTGTAAGTAGGCTTCTCTCTCCAAAATAAAAACTTGATTAATCTGAGCTCTGCCTCAAGGCTGCAAATGCTGAGGAGAGATCTTTACAGAGAGATCTTACCACCTCTCTGATGACTAGCAGGGGTGGTGGTATGTACCTGTTGTATGGTTCTCACACTCAAAAGCATTACTAGCATCTATGTGTACTTATGAAAAAAGACAGCTACTGGATAAACAGAAAGCTCTGCATTAGTGTTTTGCTTTGGCACAGTAGAGAGGTTTTCAAGTAACTTCTCTGACTGACCCCTCTCACTGTTAACTGGTTCCAACTGTGGAGCAGCTGGCTTGCCTTCCAAATTAATGAAACTAGAAGCTCCACTCACCACAGTGCTCACCAAATTTGCTGAAGACCCCTTGGGAAGTGCGAATGGTAGGCTCTTCATACACCTGGGTACCACATGCAAGGTGAGGTCACTTGGGCCAGTGAGACTGGATTATGTCTGCCAAAATCCCCAATCTACATGCAGTGTAGGTGAAGGGGCCTTTAGCCTAGAACCCACTCCTATTATGCCAAATCCGTTCCTTCTGCCCCACTTATTAATCTCAAAAGCTCTTCTAGGTAGTGCTGGTATATCTGCCACAGATGGTTATTACTATGTGTATTACAAGCAGAAAATTTCATGCAGATTTACCTTCTGCTTAAACAAACCAATCCCCAACAGTGTTGAATTCTTAACCACAGTCAGTCCTATACCAAGTCAGACACTTGTTTTTGTTTCTAAAACCACGCACCATGGCATTGCCTTTCCCACAGAACTAAGGCATTCCTCCGCTTACCATTCAAGTAGGCATTCTGAACATCAATGGCCTTGGTGGACTGGTCATCAGCAGAGAAGTGGGAGTGATGAGCAGGTGAAACAAAAGCTTCTAATACACCTTTGGTCAGGCCTGGCTCAAACATCATACTACGGCTTCTCACGCTGACGTTCTCACAACCAGGATAAAGATTCGTAATACTTACTGAAACTGGGTCAGGGAAAGGAAAATGAGATTACAAATTGTGGGAAAACTGCAGTCAGATCACTTCACAATAGGTATGCTAGGCATAAAACCTGATTAATAAAACCAAACTATTTTTCAGAAAAAGGAGTTGGCTACCAAGCTTTGAGTGCACACAAATACATCGTTATTCTGAATGCTGAAAAGGAAAATATTACAATGTTCCCATATAGCTCTTACTGCACCTAAACAGATATACTACTGGGTGGGAAGCATAGAAAAAAACAGCAGATTGGAAACAAAAGACTTCAATGGATAAAGCTCTTCCATATTGCAAAGATATACTACTTTTTATATCTAAGGGCTGCAATTTCATAGAACGGGTTGTTTTTATTGGTATAGAAATGCTACATATTTGTATAGTTGAATCTGTTAAGTAAGGATAAATATATCACCACGTAATAACTATTTATGAGGAGGTGGCTAAGAAAAGCAGGCCCTTAACTGAAGTTATTTTATTTGTAGGCAATTTGCTCAGTTCACCTCGCTATAGATTCTATAAATGAGAAATGAAAGGGCTTCTAATTAACTTGCACCATCTAGTGGTGGAAGTAAAGACTTCTTCCCCCCAGTAGATGCTGAATTCTAATATTCAGATTTTAATATAGAAAGAAACTACCTGCCAGCAGTACAACTGTACTTTCATGTTTGATGGAGTGTTTAAATCTTTAGGCTCACATGATTTAAATACAGTGAATTCATGTACTTGTTTTTACAGAACTTTTGAAAACATAATCACATTATCAAGTATCCACCAAACTGTACTGTTTTAATTGTCTGCCACTCAACCCAGAACATTATTCACATGATATATAATGAACTGAAACAAGCAAAACCCCCAAATCCAAGCATCAGAACAATGTCATAGTAGCTTCATTTGGATAGCACTGCACAACTTTAAAGATTTATTTTTAGATAAGCTATTTTCAAGTGTATGCTTCAAATTCACAATTACTTCTAAGGTGATTTGCCAAAGAATGTGACTGGCTGTCTTTGAATTTATGATGGTATGAGAGCATTAGACCTATCCTCTGGTCTTGGTACCAATTGACATAATAAATCTGTCTTCAGTCAAAACATTCCTGCAGTGCCTCCAGGAACTGACAATTCCTCAAGCGATTAGTCTCCCTTTACACGACACAGTAAATTACATTAAATAAACCGAGAACTTCTGATTTACTTATTTAATCCATTTGTGTATTCTGTCATCACAGATGCGAATGCCTTGTGATAAATGAACAATAAACTGTAATAACAATCTCTGTGCCAGGTATCTTGTCAAGTCACCCTACCTACCTTATGGCTTCCTCGGCTGACTGGAGAGAATGTGGAGATGAAATCCGTTACTAACCCTAATCTAAAATTATTTAGAAATAATGACAAAACCCCGAACTGCAAGCATTATCCAATGCTTTTTTTTTGGTTTTGTTTTAAAAAAAGCAACTCTGACCCCATCTGACATTAACTTACGTAATAAGATTATTTCTGAACAGCAACTTCAACTTGAGCTCTTCAAAGTGCCTGCTTAGCTTGCACACATTGCACAGACTGTGTTAGTAAAGGAACCTGGACAAACCGTTCACTCTTCCTGATGTCCTACCATAAATGTGGGATTCTTCCAAAACCAGGTGCACACTGATGTGTAAATCTAACTACCCATCCTGCAGCTCTCTCCACATTACACAGTCCAACTGGTGCTTCATGAGCAGTTCCTTACCATTTGCATACATTTATTTCAGTCTAGAAAGGCTCCATCTTCTTCTTGTTTGGAGGCAATTTTAGACACCTTTAACTTGTCAGATGAATTCCTGTGCCTTACAGAAAAGCATTCCAATGCACCACAGTTTTGAATCCTTAGTTATACTTTAATAAAAATATCATCTAAAGATGAAGCAACTGTTTTAATTCTGCACAGACTTTGCATTCAAAAATGCTGACAAATCATAATCCCAAAACCATGATGGTAGCATGCAGTCTAGGACTTCTTGGTAAAAATAAACAGTTTTCACAAGTCCTGTCCTCCACTTTCTTAAACTCACTTATGCACCACATCAGTGAACACAAGCTGAACCATTTTTCATTGTCCACACCCACTGCTCCTCTTAGCTCTTACTTTAGGTATGAATCTGCATGCAGAGAAGTCAACTCCCTCTTTGCTTTGATTTCTTACACATACAGGCTATTATGTCTTATACAGCACAGCCACCAGCTGTCTGTTTGGAGTTCTACAGATGAAGAGAAGAATGATTTATTGTTCAAATGTACAATGTCAAAGTCATACCTGAAGGTTTGGAAGACAATGGAGATGGGGGGAATTTGGTTGTGTTTGTGGAAGATATCTTAGGCCTACGTCTTCGGAAAAAGCTTCTTATCAGGCCACACTTAAGAGACTCCACAAGGGTCGTTTTTCCAGATCCAGAGTGTCCAAACAGCTTCAGTTTGATCCGGGGCTGCGGGTTCTGAGTGTGTCGCAGCTGCTGGATAAAAAGCACCCTGTGCGTATCCTAAAATTCAACATAAAGAAGAAATCTGAGTGTGTGGCAAGAAGTTCCTTCCAGCAAACTCAAAACGTAGGGTTTAAATAATGCTTTCTTGCTAGGTTACATCTGGATCAGTTCCTCCATCTGCTCCATCATGCAAGTGGCATGAGGGAGAGGGATAGGTAGCCAAAATACAGCTGAATGCTAGCTCCTAAAACACCTTGTCTCTTCATGAAAATCACACAGTTTCATGGTCAACATCAGTGAATGGGATCATTTTGACCTCCAATGGACTAGGCAAAAGAGGAAAAACTAGTTTCTTTCAGCTCCCTTTCTCCTTACTCATGATTCTCAGTAGCATAACTAGTATCTCCAACCTTATATATGTGCAGGACTGAAGAATTTTGCAGTGAGAGCTACCACCTGAGCAATGTGAAAACTCAATATGCACCCCCCTTCTTTCTGTCAACTTTTTCTACACTTCTCATATTTGAGAGAATTTTCCTCAAAAATTCTGCAATCTCTGCAAACAGCTGCAATCTCATCCTCACACTCAGGCCTTCTTCAAACCCAATCACCTCTCCTGCAGAAGAGCTTTCCACTTTATGCTCACCCATAACCAACAAGGATTGCGTCTTGCAGCAAGAGTAGCAGGGACTGGAACTGACAAATCAGATGTCTTGTTCTCTTCCTCCAGCGAGAAGCAATCAGACTCAGATACCTTGCAACTGAGCACATGAGCTGAGCTTGGAAATCAACTCAGCAAGAGGAAGCAGTGGAGGACAGAACTCTCCTCTCACCCCAGAAAGACTTATTTTAAGGTAACTGTGAGACAGCCAAGAGGTAGAGGAGCAAAAGAACTAGCTTCAGCCTCTCTTCCTTCATTCTCCCATTTGGAGCTGTGTTTCATATGTACACTGAGTCATTAAAAGAGCACCCACAGCAGCCTCCCTAAAATAAGAGCCTGCAGCAACTCCACTGAGAAATTGGACAGAAATGGTAGCATATTTAGTTCCTTCCTCCCTAACAGGTACATATGAAATATGCTCATCACAGTGGGAATGTTGCACACCCTGACTGCTAATAGTGGCTCTTGCAGAGAATGCAATACGACAGTAGGTTCTTCGTATGTGTGCTATTAGGAACAAAATCCTCCACAGGCACTGAAGATGAAACAAGTGTCAGGCACACTCTACTAGATTACATTGCCCATTTTGAGTAATACTAGAATAGTTCAGTGGTTTGTAGTTTCTTAATTTCAGTTTATCAGATTCTGTTTTGGAAAGTGTACTCTGATCAACTATATAATTATCATACATTTTCCCCACAGATATAGTCAGCATTCAGTAATTAAATATACTTCACTATAAAGGAGAGTGTGAAAGTTACTACAAATCTCTTTCAGAAGAGATTTATCTGATCTTCTCCCTTTTGTTCTATACATCTGGAACTCAATTTTCTTCACCTGCATACAAAAACAGGCTTTTTTTTTTTTTTTTTTGGGTGGGGGAGGGGAGGTCAGGGAAAGGGAGGAACACTGGATGACAACTATATAAAATGGATCCTGTTGTGACAAATATATAAAAAAGATATCCCTGAAAAGGAAGCCTGACCTATGGCACTTTATGACATCTTCACTGATATATTTTACAATTCTAGCAAATGTAGACTTACTGTCAGGATGTGATTTTAATTCTACCTTGGCAACGCCTACTACACAAATATTCTTACTCCAAAATTATATAAAAGGACGATTTCAGATTACTACAGAATCACCAGCATAATTAAAGCAGCACAGCACTCTAACAGCTCTGGCTGTTGCCTGGAATCTCCAGGCAAGTGGTCTCTGCACCTTCATAGCACAAATGATGCTGCTTATCTTGAACAATCAGTGTCTGTCAGATGTGTCAGACTTACTGCCTTATGACAAGTGCAGATCAGCTTTGCATTCTAGTGGTAAGGAGATTTTGAGATAGTGAAACTGTAGAATTTAAAAAAGAGTGTGAGAACTTACTCTACTATTCCAGGAGATGCTAAACGTTCCAGAAGGCCACAAACTCTTCTTATTTCATAACCAAAATCTAACTAAAATGGCGACGATGGGGAAATATAAATGCTCCTTCAGGATGTGCTGATTTTTAACAGTATGTTTTTCAGTTTCTTCTAAACTCATTAGAACCTTTGGTGGGCACTGTGAGAGTGGGTAAGATGGAATGCTGGTGCAGTCTATCTTGGCCATTTTTGCTAATATGTACATAGTAGATTTAAATAAGGGGGTCATTTAAAATTAAAAAAAAAAGTATTTTTTAAAAAAGGATGCCATTTCAGTAAGGATATTTACAACAGTTTTTCAGAATGGCTATGATGGACGATCTTGTGATTTCCCATGGTCAAATGTTTCCTGCAATCTCAGAAACATGAAAAACCCAGTTAAAATTCATGCATTCCCAACCTTTTTAAGTCTTGCAAGCAGACTGGCTACATGTTCATGCCGTTCTGCTCTGGCGAGATCCTCTGCCGTTTTCCCATCCTGTTGAAAAACAAATGATTAGCTGCAGTTTCTTCCTTCTGACCACAATAAAAAGTCATGTGCAACATAGCTCAGCTCTGCGAATGGCAGTAATTGCTGTCAGACACAAATTAATCAGGGAGAAGGGAAAAAAAAAACCACAAATGAACCAGTAATGATTACACCCACAGGAATCTCTTTTCTTAAATGGTCCAAAGACACACACAGTAAAACGGAGAACAGTATTTCTTTTACAAATTGGCATCTGGATGCCACTGTAACAAGACAACTTGAATTCAGAGCCTTAGCATGATGCCAGTATTCCCTCTTTGAACTCCTCTTTTTTCCTCACCAATTACTAGATAACAGTGATTTCTAGATACTACATCCTAAACGGATCTATAAGCTTAAACAGTTCACAAAGAGGACACACATCAGCATATTCACTTAGATGAACAGCAAGTGATTTTTATTTACTCATGGATAAAGAATGATGATGACATACCAGTCACTGGAGGTTTTCAGAAAGCAAGAACATTGTAAACCATGTTGTTAAAACTACATCAGCAAATTCAAAAGGAGAAGCAAATCTGCCTGCGGCATTCTGCTCTTGACATTTAATTATCCATGTTTCATACATCAGCAGTTTAATATGAAGTAAACTGAAAGAAAAATTGCTTACTACTTTTGCTGTTATGTCTATGTTAACACTATTGTTTTATATTCCGGTAACAGGTAACTAATTTATGAGGACTCTGCTTCTTTCATGCTCTTATATAAAGGAGGTTTTAAGCGTTAAGGCAATGTAGTGTAAAACTAAAACCTCTTTCTTGGACTTCTCTTTTTGATATCTAGTTTTTCATGTGAAACCTGTACTGTCTTAAGTAGTTCATGAGGATACTGTAACTATTACCCTACATATGAAATAAATACCTTTGATATTTGAGCATCTACCTACAGAAGTCATTTTCAGTTTTCCATACACATTATTATGGTCTTCATTATTTCAGGTAATTCAAACAGAACAGGAACAGAACACGAGCAAGAAATAGTCAAAACTGTAGTTGATTAAATTTGAGTGTCAGATACCCTCCCTGTACAGGCACTTTCCCTTAGAATGAGGGCAGGTCCTACACCCCTCTCTCCACAACTGTATCAGCATGGCTTGAGTTGACTTGACATCCTCGTTTGCAATGTCTCTCTGCTCCATGGGGCTTTGTTCTGGCTTCAACTCCGGCTTTGGTTTAATAACTGTACTCTGATTTATCATTTCCTTGACACAGCTGCTTGGGTGCAAACACAAAGGAAATAACCATCTGATGAGAATTTGGCAATGAACGTGGATGGCAGTGGCTCAGGCAGAGCCTGATCAGCAATCATGGCTACAAATGGTTGGAGGTGACTGCTCCCCAAACCAGAAAAATGGCAACAGAAATGATTTGAATTGCTAGAGGCCTGGCCAAGTGTCATTGTAGGGCAAGATAACATGAAGCAGTGGGATGGTGGTGTCATGACTCAGGGCTCACTCCATACTTCCATACTGAGTTTTGTGTGCTCAAGGCTAGCTCTCTGACATAGCATAGTTGTTTAATCTTGGATCAGATAGAACTCTAGGCTGAATTTGCCCCCTCCAAAAAACATTTTGAGATGTTGAAATTGATGGATACCAGCAATTCAATTTACATTTCTATTGATAATTTTGACTCAGATCTGTAAGCTCAATGTATTGATTGAGATGATACGTGAAGAAAGCAGTTGCTTCCTTGATAAAGAAATTAACAGAAAATAAAATTTCCATTTTTATCCGTAACAGTGAGCAAGATAATGCTGTTTAGTTCTCTGGAAGGCCACTACAAGATGAACTGCAGAGCACAAGAATTAGAAAATAAATACACAAACAAAAGAGCAGATGGGTTTCAGTAAGTTATTTTTCCTGTTTGACCTTTCTTGAGCAGTACAGTTTATGTAGAGGCTGAAAAAGCAAAACTGGCATCTGAAAATGTCTTGGTTACAGGATTCATGAAAGCTGCTGACTGACTCCTTTGTTGCAAACAAGACACCTATGACTGCAAGAGATGGTCTTGAATTTAACTGACCATTTGCAAGCATCAATTTAAGCTTGGTACAGGTTTAGAAACTTCCATGATCAGGAATCAAGAACATGGTGACCAATAAATAGCACAGCACGTAACAGATAGAAGGGTTTTGGTGATTTTTGAACATTGGAAAAGGTTACATATACGCTCCAGCAGCATGAGATTTCCTAAGGTCATTTAACATTGATGCAATCAAATTCAAAGGTGAACTAGTAGTAAAACAGACTTCAACCTGGGGAGGAGGCAGAGACAACATACTCCAGCACACAGTTACCTAACAGTGCTAAAAAAGTTAATTTCTCAGAAATGGCATTCTGACAGAAGAAAAAGGCAATTAATTCTACTACACTGGCTCTGAAAGAGCTGCTAATAAGACTTTTCAGAATAGTTCAGCATTCATCTAGCAAACTACTGCAAAACTGAGACACTATTAAAAACACCACATATTCTTCCTCCCTCTTGTCTTCCCTTCTCTCTGCTATGACACTGCTGGAATAATGGATATTGATG
The DNA here is from genome assembly GCF_047663525.1 of Anas platyrhynchos. NCBI lineage: Eukaryota > Metazoa > Chordata > Aves > Anseriformes > Anatidae > Anas > Anas platyrhynchos. The sequence goes on along the minus strand of NC_092621.1, from coordinate 44,746,849 downwards.
TATATTCAGTGTGTTCCTCCTGCCAGATTTAGTATCAGCACAATTTATATCAATGTGAAGGTGATAAAGGAAACTGAAGAGATAAAATATACTTTCATCTATGAAGGACAGGGGCAACGAGGGCAATTATACCAACACAGCCATCATGGCATAAATGAACAAAAAACAGTTCACGAATCCTCCTCTGCTTCCTTTTGTTATAACTTACCCCTACAGTGAAAACACTCATAGGGAATGAGATATACCAAAAGGAAAATACGAAAGGAAAGAAAACAGGTCATGAAGATGTAAAAATCCCACAATGTCCACCGCATGCACATTTCATTATTCATGGACACAGCAATCTACAATCTAGTTTTCCAAATGTCATTTTTAGATGCTAAACTTCTTCAAACCACAATTCAAGTTTGTTTGTTTCAATGACTGCTTTTTAAAGGTTTCCCGTTGTCACACAAGATACATGTTTAGAGAAGCAAGCAGCGCTCAATGTGTAGGAAAACAAAAATGTTTGCAATTTTCATCAATAGGTAAAGCAAACGAGACAGACAGTTTCTCCTTTTTCTCTCCATTTCAGTCATCTCAAGGATACTTTGCATGGAGAAGAACTTTGTAAAACACAGATTCAATTAAAACCAAATTCACAGCATGATTTTCATGTACAGAACAACAGTTATTCTGAGTACAACAAAACGGTTAGAGCAAGTAACAGCATAAACTGATGCAACTCTCCTAAAAATAAAACGTGCTTAGTAGGTTCAAAACACACGTCATGGTGTATATGATGCCTAGTAAACAGAGTGTGTATGAGTTATGTATGATGAAGGATTCCTTCATTCCTTCCATGGATACAAGAGTCAGGATGATGTTCCTCAATGCAGTGTGAAAGAAAAATATCTTGAGTGGTTCTAACTGAAAGCAGTGTTGCTGACTGATCTGACATAAATGATTTGTTTTTACAAGGTTACTTGCATGCTATTTTACTCATCTATGCACCTACACACTTACGACATGAAAATGAAACTTTTTAACAACCCTGAAAGCAAAAAAAATAAATCCAAGATATATACTCTACATTTGTTCAGAAACTGTACATGATGTGAAATGACAATTATCTTGGTGATGGTGGCCTACTTTGCATATAGAAAACATAATGCTACAAGTAATTCTTAGGGGTAGAAACTCTGCAGATGAAGTGGTAGCTATACTGAACATTAACTAGTTTCAAATTTAGCTGTAAGAGAGGAACAAGTGGACAACAGGTAACACTTTTCAAGCTGTGTATGTTCTACAGCCTAACATTTTTAAATTTCATTATATATTTATATTTGACCTTTGCTTCCGCCCTGAGATTAACTGATTTTCCAATATTATACACAAAACAGACAAGAAACAAATACTTACAGAGGTTAAAGCTTCCACATTGGCACCAGTAAGACACAGGAACCGGACAACATCAAGGATGCCATTGTTTGCTGCAAGATGTAAAGGTGTTCTTCCATACTAATGGTTGGAAAAGAAAGTGTTATGTTAGTAAAAGAACACCCTTCCAATTTTCATGACTAATAATCAAACATATTGTACAATTATAGGTACTGAAACACAGCAAAGTTCTTGCAAAAATGGTAAGAAAAAGTACTTTTGACTACTGCTTGAGCATAACTGCTTGAAGCTCAGTTGAAAACAGAGTCTAGATTGACTACTTTAGAAATGGAAAATGATTGTACAGTTTAATTCCCCACAGCTGCGGAGGAATCCTTTGCATTTTTGGGCTGTATTTGAGAATGTCTTGCTGAGTGTTGATAAATCTGATTGTGTTTTGCTTAACAAAATATGAACTAGTTAAGCAACAGAGTCCTTAACCTTTAAAGCTCTGGATTCTATTCAAATCAAAGAATTACTGAAAAGTACATGTTCTCAGTTTCCTCCTCTACCCACAAGGAGTTAGAAATGAATTTAAGTACTCAGCATGAAGGAATTTGTGCTTCCAGTGACAGAAGAAAAGTGCTGCAAGTATTCCTTTACCCATTTTTGCTTTTTCCCCCAAGTCTCTTCATTGACAACAGGTTTTCATGCCAGCCACTTCTTGTCTTTCATATTCATAGCTACTGTTAAAAATAACACTATCATACATTTTCTGCTTGTAAACCCCCTTACAACTTCTTCACACATTTTCTTACTTTCATACTGTTCTCCCTGTTTTAACCCTCCATTCAGAACCAAACTCACGTACTTATTTCACAAAAGAGTATTTGAAAGCAAAGCTAACTTCCAACCAACTGGAAACTGAAGAGATGCTTGCTCCTCAAAAATCGACACCTCAATTCAAATAAATGCATATGATGTTCTGCTGCACGTAGTTTGTGGAAGAAACCAACAGTGCCCTCAATTGGTATTACACACACGTCCGACAATGCCAGACTTGAGGACCAAGGATAGATGGTCATTATGTTAATTTACTCACATTACAGGGCTCACTGCTGAAGAGGACAAGTAGAAATAAATATCCTCTATTTCGCAAGACCTGAACTCACCCTTTCAAATAAAGTGCACTCTAAAAATCACTCCAGTATACTTGACTCCTAAAAGAATAATAGGACACAAAATCTAATCGCAGCTCCTATACCATGATCCCCTATCCACCGAACACTTAAAGGCTGACAGATTTTTCTGTGGTGTGCTTGAGGCCAGGCCACTGATGCCAGCTGAGCAATCTCACTTATGAAAAGAGGTGTTAATCCAGCCTTTTGCTGCATTAACTCACCTTCCCAAAATGTGTTCTCAGCAGTGGATCTGGATTTAATTGCATAGTCAATCATATTTAAGCTCAGAGGCAGGACTGGGGAGCTCATTATTGTATGTTTTTTGGCTTGGCAGCTGACAATTTTAATTATTAAAGCAAAAACTGATTTCACTGGACAACCCTCAAGCCAAAAGCCCTACAACTTTAATCATCTAGCTAATGTAGAGAAGATCAGAGCTTTTGTAAAAAATGGTAGTGTTAATTAGTAACATGTTATTGATAGAAAAATCAGAAAGAAAAAAACAACAACAACAACAACAGAACTACAACACTGGAACTAAACAAATCACAGGTTCCTACAAAAGATTCCTACAAAAAGCTTTTAAACTTTGCAGCATATAAAAATTAAATAGGCCAGAGAAAGACATTTGGAAACAAATACTAAGCCCCAAGCTCCACTTTTTGTTTTAACTATAATGGCTGACCTTAAGCTTACTCAACTTAGCTACATGAAAATTTCCTGAAACACTTACTTTCACCTAAACATGCATAGGAGGAAAGCCAGAAATGTTAAACCTGTACAGTATCAAATCTACTCATCACAACAATTTGCAACAACTACACAAGAAAAGAAGCAAAATGCAACAATTACACAAGAAAAGAAGCCAAGAAAGCACTAGTATCTCAAAGTTTATGGACAGGCTATTAAACTTTCTCTTTGGAACGTGCTTACTACAGTTGTTGACATTCCACATTTTCACCAGGCAGCAGACCAGCAATATGCATTGGGATCAACATTTTAAGAAGTTTATCATTTGACAAGTATTTCTGCAATTGTCACATGTATGCAAAAGAATGAGCAGCAGGACACTTCCCAAAAAGAACCTTACTTAGTCTGCTGACTTCAACTTTTGAACATAATTTTACATTTAACATTTTAATATTGAGAATTCATGTGTTCTGCTTGTGACAACTTCTTTTACATATAAATTAAGGCTATTATATTCTAAAATAAATATCAGGATTTATTTTAATTAATCAACTTAAGACAAAAAAAAACATAAACTAGCCAACATAACATGCATTTTTATTACTGGCAACAGAATCTGCACTTTATTTAAATCACTTGTTAGGTGACAGTGCAGATCTGTTCACAAATTTGGAAGAATTCAAAGCAGCTTTTTCATTAAAAATGCACCAGTCTCCAATTCTACAAGCAATTTAGCATCATTAAATCACATCAAATCAACAGCTGTTTGGGCTACCAGAGCATTTCATCTGTTCTTCAGCACCTAAGATGTAATCTGCATAAAAAAAAAGCTATGTGGCTAGGGAAGCAGGTTGGTATATACTTCAACATTAGTAGCAAAGTACATTGTAATAACTAATTCATTTGGGCTCTTTCTTCATGGACCTTTAATCATCTATTTAATGAAACAGCTAAGTTTGCAACATGAATAATTTAATGCTTTGCAGTTGGCTTTTTTAAGAGAAAAAAAATGGAAGAAAAAATATTCTGATAGGGGAGGTAGAAAAGGTCATCTAATGCAGTAGGCGAGCTCTTAAATATAGTAGTTCAGTACCAATATTCCAATATTCCACCTACCTTATTAGCAACATCCAAATTACAACCTGCTTCACAAAGTGTCATCACAATAGGAACATTCCCATCTTTGCAGGCTACATGCAGAGGAGCGTTACCATGTCTGTCCTGGAAATCTACAAAGCATCCTTGACTGATGAGGGTTTTAACTACTTCTATTTGACATCTTCTCACAGCAAGGTGTAGGGCTATATGGCCATCCTGAAATCGCAAGACAACTTGTATGTGAGATTTCAATATTGCTGAAAATCAAAGTATCAAAGTGGTTTTTGATAAAGAGTCAAAATCATTTGTTTGTTTTTTGACAAAGAGTCAAAATCATTTCATGGTAATCGTGTGCATGTCCTTGCCTCAAGAATCAAAATGTTTTTGTTTTTTTGGGGGGGAGGGGAGTGTGGGGGCAGACTAGCTGTGGAGGTGAAGAGCAGGGGTAGAAGCAGGGAGATGCACAATATTTGGCAGAACAAATCAATGACAGGATGAAAGCAAATTTATATTAAGCCACCAGACTTTGCAGTGGAATGGATGAAACATAAATACACATTCTCTACCAAAGACTTCCGTGAGGAGTGGAAGAGTGACCAATTCTAACAACCAGCTGAGCGTTGTAGACCACTCGAGTGCTTACTAACAGAAGCTTGTGATGTGGAAGTCAAGCAATCTGCTTACAGCTTCCTCTCTGTGGAACAATGTATACGCAATATAACTAGAACATTTACTTCTTTTAGAAGCAAAAACATTTTACTGAATATGTTTTAGTTACTAGCTAATAACTATCAGCAATAAGCTAGCTATAAGGACTAGCATAGCAAAAGTATAAGCAATGAAATGCAAAGCTAATTTTCACATAGTGAAAAACAAAAAATTATTCAAATGGAGTCATATTTTTAAATAACTGGAATTTTCTTATTGGAAATGGATGTGAATCAGCTGACCCATAGGAATCAAAGGCAAACAATTTCATCCTTTTTTCGCTTAGTAGCTTGCTGCCAATTACAGAACCCAATGTTCCTTCCTTTTTCCATAGAGAATGTTATTCATAAGGTGATAATTGATAAGGTGATAATGAATCAGAAAAAAACAATGATGGAAAAATAATCAGCTGGCAACTTTACAGACTATAGCAGTCATCCATATTCTCTGTATGAATTACTTAGAAAACTCACGTCATAAAAACAACGCAGCATTGCAACATTTACGTGAAGCAATTCTCAGGTACAGATCTGTGGCACCTATGAGCTCTGGAGGCAGCTCATTCATCCCTAACTAACCTTGTCCGTTGCATCAAGGTCAGCTCCATGTTCTGCCAAGCATTCCACAATATCATGGTATCCCCTAGCAGATGCTGTCAGGAGTGGAGTCTCTCCTTCCTTGTTTTTAATGTTTACATTACAACCGGCTTCACAAAGTGCTTTGGCAACAGAGTAGTAGCCATGCCAGGCAGCACAATGCAATGGGGTTTCTTCTTCCTAGCAACATGGGAAAAAACATATAAAAAAACAGAGCTGAAACAAATGCTAGGAAAAGCAATTCCCCACCTTAACTTAGAGAGACAGGAAGATGACAGGTAAGAAAAAAGTCAGTCTATCAAATAAGCCCTGTAGAAAGATGTGGTAAATTCAAATGCTGACATTCTCAAAGCAAGAATAATTCCTGCTGACACTCCTAAGTGATTACAATGACGCAGTAGATTTTCATCATTACCTGGATTCTGGGAGCCTGTATTTCTCACCGTAAGGCTATCTATTGACAACATCCTGAACGTCTGCAATATTAGTCTAGATATTTCCATGCTGGTAAAGCTAACTATCTTGTCTCTCCTACTTGAAAATAGATCCTCATTCATAAGCAACTTCTACATCCTGTGTGCTAAGGGACTAAACCGGTGTTTAAAACAGATCACTCGCCAAGGAGACACAAAATCCCACTAGACTTGCAGCTTGAGGCAGATCACTCTGCTTACTGTCTTCAAAGCACATCTGAATGATTTAGGAGTGTAGGCAGTGACTTGGGTACTTAGAAACCTGACTCTTCTAAATGCACATCACAACAAGCTTTTGAAACTGTATGCATTTTGAGCTGTTTGAGTTCAGCTGTGACTGCGTCTAATTTACTTTTTTGTTTGAACCAAGGAAGCTTCGAAACTTTCATCTCCAAAGCTCTGTACTTCATGACAGTTACATGGAACACCATTAAGAAACTACTGAAAGTATTGATTTTGTAGCCCAGTACAAAGCAAGGAGGCTTAAAAAGCAGAAAAAGTAATTCTATCAAATTCTAAGAAATGAGATATCCTTTCAGTACTTGGCAAATAACAATGAAGAGACAGACAGTGCATATAATATTGGAGGATTTGGACTGTATTCAAGATTTCTGTAAAAATCCAAGGAAAAAGTTGAACAGTATATCCCGTGGTCCTTTGGCTTGCTGCTGCTTCAACAATAAAAAGGTAGTCCTAGAGGATGCAGGTCCTTGGAAGGCTCATGGAATTCCCACCTACAGTAGACTATCAATGAAATTTGGGTCAAATGCATGGTTTGTTTGTTTGTTTTTCCCCTCTATGAAGCCCTTTCTCTCTTGTTTTCTCACAAGAGTTTCTAGTTCAGAGCTCACAGGAAGAAAAACAACACAAAAAGAAAACATATGTTATTTAAAGGAGCTCTCCTGAGCTCTCCTCTCATTTTCAATATTGGCCACTTGTCACTTCCAAAATCTCTCATGCCCCGTAAAAAGAATACAAAATCAAGGCAACAACTAACAAAAAGTGTTAGCTGAACTCACAGGGCACACAGTGCCACCCACACCTTCATTATGCGGGATTTCTCAATCTTTGAGATTTCAAGAAAATCTGTTTTAGGAATACAGCAGTGGTTGGTTCATGCACTCTGTTTTTGAATAGTCTTCATTTATTAAGAGGTATCAAAACCTCCATAATTCTTTTATTTCTTTTTTTTTTTTTTTTTTTCAAATTCAAACATGCCAAGGCAAGACTAAGAGTTTTCACCACTCATAGTAAAGCTGTGTTTGTGTAAGTAAAACAGAAAGCGCCTGTGACTCACCTTGTCTTGAAAGTTTGGATTGGACCCAATACTACAGAGAAACTGAACAACATCCACGTGCCCATATCGAGCTGCAACATGAAGAGCTGTCTCCCCAGACTGCAATTAGAAAAGAACATACCAGTGTAATTTCCTATGTTGCCCCCAGAGATAAACCACCATGTACAGCTTGGAATGCCTGCATGCTGCATCGGCTGCTCCACTCTTCCTGTATCCTAATGCCACAGCTGCAGTCAGCAGAGACCTCCAGCTCACAAACTGTAGTTATATCTGACAGTTATTACACCATCTGACAAGGTATTTCTTCAAAGGCCTTCCTCTTCCAGAACTCATTTTCCTACTTAATTTGCTCAAGATTGCAGCCATAATGGGAATTCTGAGCACTATGAGTAGGCAGATGCATGCACAATTGGCACTGGAACATGCATTCAATTTCTATTCAGACTACCATCCAACTCTGTACACATGTGTAAGGATGGGTCTAACACTTTGGTGCATTCTGGCATATTTTGGTCATTACATGTAATTATTTGCAAACTTTTGCTGCTATTATATTAAAAGGAAACAGTATTTATGTTATGAGAGTAGCCTATCTTCTAGTAGTCCTATCAGGAGTGGAGCACTAACACTGCTAATATGCCTTGCCTTGCGCTAGTTCTATGAACAAAGTAAGCCAACTACATTTCACAAGTGTAGCTGCTTCTATACTGGAGCTTTGGCTAACAAAAACATTGATATGGTATAAGATTTTAACAGCAACTATCTTTTAGGGCCTATGTTGCTCAAGTAATACTGCCAGAGACAAGGTAACTGCTCATCAGCTATAAATTATTAAGCTTCATTATACTCAACTTAATAACAGCCAAATTTACTTGTCAGACAAAAGTGATTTTCAATCAAGAGGAATGAAAAACAGAATCACGATCTTACCCTGAGATCCAATATGAAACCAAGTGTTCATATGAAAATTAATTTAGGTTTGTACTTCCCCACCTACCCACCATGTACTCACCACATTTATATTCATGTTTGGTTAACATCCGTCAGAAGAATGATCAGTACATCCAGCTACTTAAAAGCTGTGTTATCACAGCCCTACATGTCAGCTTATAAAACCCAACTAAATAATCCAGTCACATTCTTAAGATTGTGGCACGTCTGAAAATCATTCCAATTGAAAGACCTCTCTCCCTGCTAAGATAAAGCTATTAAAAAAAGGCTCTCTGCATAAAAGACGAAAATAATTTTGTTCTTACCTTATCCTTGACATCCAAAGGACATTTATTCTCACTGAGAAATTTCAGTGTTTCTACATGACCATGTCGAGAAGCCCAATAGATTGCATTAGATCCAGCCTGTCCAAAATGATTCATTATAGATATCAGTGATCAATTTAGAATCCTAATTCTAGACCTTCATTGAGATACGCACACATATACATGGCACAAATACACTGAACAGCTCAGATTCATAACAGTACATATGAACTAATCAAACATAAAATATTCAGTTTTTTTTTCCTTCAAGTTGGTTCAACAACTGCAAATATCAACATCACCGCTCCTCCCACCCCCACAAGGATAATTAGCAGGATAACTAACTCTATGCAAGGAAAATCCTCTTCATCCTTGTAAGGGAGATTTTGAGGAAGTCATAGGATAAATACCTTTGTGCTGTTTACTTTACCATCAGTTTGGTTGAGAAGCAGACAGTGTTCTAAGTTCATTTTAAATGAGCTGTAGATCATTAAAAGACGTTTTTAAAGAGCACTTGTTGCAAAGTGTACGCCCTTGTCACATACGAATTTTAGTTGTGCCATTCCCCATCACTAAAATGTGCTCTTATCATTCCATACTAAACAAGTTCACCAATTTGTTTTAGGGCAGTCACTAATTTGAAGTAATTGAGTCAATTTCATATGTAAGAACTACATTTTAAGCTTAGAGATTAATTAAGATTATTCAAATTACAGTGGCTAATAAAGTGATCAAAATCAGAGGATATGCACTAGAAACAACTGAAGTTATTGAAGATTTGCTTTTATCTTTTTGCTACAGAGACTAGTGAATAACTTACAGAACAGGCTCTACAACCCAGAATTTTTATTTCCAATAAAAACTAGTCCAAATGCTTGCTCTACTTTAACTGTACTGGAAAACAAAAACTTATACAGAACAGTAACAAAGCAGAACACTTACCTTATCTTGGACATCAATACGGGATCCACGTTTTAGAAGCAACTGAAGCATCTGAATGTTTCCACAGCCAGCAGCAATGAGTAGCGGAGGTGTTCCATGCTAACAATGAAATACAAGCAAGAACAATGTTTTTTAATTTTTGAAGCATTAAAAAAAGCAAATGGAATCAAAGAAAGGCAGTGAATGGCATATCTCTGGATCTCCAGTTTCAAAGAAGTCCTCAGGGAATACTGTATAGTAAATAATTAATCCCTTTGTCCAAATAAATTTATCACATACCAATTTTCCACATTTTGGGGGTGAAGCCACATTTACTAAATGATACACCACATACTAAAAGCATGCTTTGCAAAGTAGAGATACTAACATTAAGCTCTCAGTTAGCTAAATTTGGCAAGAACATTCCCCTTTGCAATTTCTTTCTAACTACATTTTAAATAGCTTGAAAGAGAAAGTAGAAAAGAGTACAGGAAGAATATCTAAGTTTTGGCCACCATATCTCAAAAACACAACCCATCAGCAACATATTAGAAAGTTAAATGGGCTGCAGCATTAAAACAAAAAATGTAACTCTTATTTGAAAGGTTTGGGACCTCTTCACAGGAAAATAGTAAATGTTTCACTTTTACAGTACTCTTCATGAATACTTCTTAAAGCATTTTATAATGAACATCGGTATAATCATTCAAAAAAGTAAAAACGAGAGAAGATTTAACAGTTAAACAACAGAACCAGCAACAGAACCCTGGTGTCAGTTCCATTAGTACTTCCATTAGTATAGCAGGATAATGAAATACTTCTGTAGGCAAGTCATTATGTTTCTAAAAATGAACGGCACGATCTAACACTATGTTCACGTATCTAACTTCTGCTGTATTGGACCTTTGCTCCTAACAGTGCTTCGCAAATTAAGTTTTGTCAGTCTGTTTCTTCATAGATGTTCACCCATCTTCATATGCTGTAAGAAACAATTGCAAACAAAAGCAAAGGCTGATATCTAAAATACCAGAGCTTTTTTCAGTAGATTAGATTAATACTTTTTCAAGGGCTTAGAATTTCAAAAACACATTTTGTGCTCCTTTTTTGAGGTAGTTTGAGAAGACTGTAAGCAGAACATATTAAAATTTCCCCTAAAGAAAGGCAGAGTAATTTAACATCCACTTGACATTTCTTTTTTATTTCAGGTGTTACACTTCTATTACAGCCACATTACTCTATTCAACAGGGTGAGAGCTAGTCCCCCACCCACCTCAGCACAGACCCACACTCTACCTTGTTTGGTTGATTGACATCATAATTTGTCAGCGATCCCAGAAGGTGCTGTAATCCAGGAACATTGTCATCATTGATGGCATGAATAATAGCTTTCATCACAAAAGAATCTTCCTCATCCTTGTAATTAAAGAGAAAGAAGAAAAACTTAGCTTCAAGAAAAACAACCCCTCTCCATCTCTACAGTTGTCAAGACACTGAAAAAATTTTAAAAGTAAAATTTTAAAAGTCTTCAGCTGCAAGTTGCAATCCTTCATAAAGCGTCTAGCTGAAAGGCACCCATGCTGCTTGAAAAAACACTCCAAAAACGCCCGTACCTCTTCTAACACAGTATTTCATCAATAGACCCAGTATTCACTGAGATTCAAAGCAGGGTTTCTTTTACTAGATGTACTTTTTTCTTCCTCCTTGGACTTTCACGAGATGCAACACTTGCATTAAGCAAAAGCAATCACAAGCATGTCTCCAAAGGGGAACGGTTAAAAACCTACTACAACACTTGAACACACAGCCCTGTGGTGCCTGATGGGATCCGCCCAAGGGTGCTGAAGGAGCTGGCAGAAGTGCCCACCAAGGCACTTACAATAATTTACCAGCTAGTCCTGGATAACCAGTCCAGGTACCAGTTGATTGGGGGCTGGTGAATGTGATGCCTAGCTACAAGAAGGGAGGAAAGGAAGATATAAGGAATTATAGGCCTGTCAGTCTGACCTGGGTGCCAGGGAAGGTGATGGAGCAGATCATCATGAATGTCATCATACGACACATACAGGACAATCAAGGTGACCAGACCCAGTAAGCATGGGTTTATGAACCCATGCTTGACTACCCGTATCTCCTATGACAAGATGACCCACATAGTAGATGAGAAGGCTGTAAATTTTGTTCACTTGTACCTCAGCAAGGCATTCGATACATTTTTCCATAGCCTTATCCTGGAGAAACTGGCTGCTCTTGGCTTGTACAGATGTACACTAGCTAAAAAACTGGCTGCATGGCTGGGCCCAAATGGTCTTTGTGAATGGATTTAAATCCTTTTAGTGGCCAGTCACAAGTGGTGTTCCCTAGAGCTCAATACTGGTGCCAGTTTTGTTTAATATCTTTATCAATGATATTGATGAGGGGATTGAGCGCACCCTAAGTAAGTCTGTATATGTCGCTAAGTTGGGTGGGAGTGCTGTTCTCCTTGGGTGTAGCAAGGCCCATCAGAGTGATCAGGATAGGCTGGATTGATGTGCCAAGGCCAACTGCATGACATTCAGCAAGGCTAAGTGTCAGGTCTTGCACTTGGGTCACAACAACCCCATGCAATGCTACAGGCTTGCGGAAGAGTGGCTGGGAAGCTGCCTAGCACAAAAGGACCTTGGGGTTCTGGCTGACAGCCAGCTGAACATGAGCCAGCAGCGTGCCCAGCTGGCCAAGAAGGCCAACAGCATCCTGGCTTGTATCAGGAGTAGCGCAGCCAGCAGGAGCAGGGAGGTGACCGTCCCCCTGCACTCTGCTCTGGTGAGTCCGCACCTTGAGTGCTGTGCTCAGCTTTGGGCCCCTCAGTACAAGAAGGGCATCAAGGCCCTGGAGCGTGTCCAGAGAAGGGCTACGAAGCTGCTGAAGGGCCTGGAACGCAAGTCCTGTGAGGAGCAGCTGAGGAAACCAGGGCTGTTCAGTCTGGAGAAAGCTGAGGGGGAACCTTACTGCTGTCTGTAACCACCTGAAAGGCGGCTACAGTGAAGAGGGTGGTGGTCTCTTTTCTCAGGTGACAAGTGATTGGACGCAAGGCAACAGACTGAAGTTGTATCAGGGGAAGTTTAGATTGCATATTGGGAAGAATTTCTTCACAGAAGAGGTGGTGAGGCATTGGAGCAAGCTGCCCAGGAAAGTGGTGGAGTCACCATCCCTGGAGGTATTTAAGAGATGTGTGGATGTAGGGCTTAGGGACATAGTTTATTGGTGAACTGGTAGTGTTAGGTGGCTCTTATGATCTTAAAGGTCTTTTCCAACATAAATGGTTCTATGTGATAGAAACATTAAAAAAAAAAGAGGTACACAAATAAGAAAATGCAGAATCAAGCTTTCTGCTATCCAGGGATATGCTGCAGGAGATGTACTTTTGACCTAGTTTTCATCTATTCAAATGGACCGGGTAAGAATCTGGAACATAAATAATGAGCCTAGATTCCTTTGCAGACATAACTATTTTTCATCCATGCACTAAAATGTCAGAGAAATGAAATTCACTGAGACCAGTATTTGAACCACTTATCTTCTCTCTCCTGAGGTTTCTGATTTTTAGAACACTAACGTTACACTACAATTCCTTCTGCTCCAACACAGGTGTGAAATGATGATGTAGTGTTAAAAGGCATAGTGACAGCTGACAAGCTAGGATGGGGGAGGCAGGGAAAGTGGGGGAAGAGAATAGAATGTAGAAGCAGAAAGACAGGAGGAGTAAAATAGAAAGAAGTGTGGGGTTACACAGGAGGGACACAGAAAAGATAACAGGAATAAAAAATGCGTTGCAGCATTTCTGAAGTTTGATCCTCGTAATGCAGAGAACAGATGAAGTTACCCAGCTCTAAACATATTAACATACATACATCGCTGATCACAGGGAATTTGTGAAGCATGTATTGAAATCTGGAGAGTAAGCTAAATAAGAATGCTTTTGGATTTACAAGCATTTGTAATTTCAAAGCATACAACAATTGCTCCTGACTACTTAAATCCAGTAGACATATACAACCCCAGACACTGAATACTGGCCAACTCTAAAATTTCATTCTTAAATAACTGCTTACTCTGATACTGCTGTCTAGCATTCATTGCATCTACGCGGGCTCAATAATTCTGAATACTCTGTTAAAAGAAACGGAGTACTGTCTAATGCTGCAAAGTGCCATGAAAAAATCAGATGCAACCTTTTCACATTGTAATTGCTACAGTACTAAAATTCCTCCTGAACAAAATGTAAAAAACAAGATAAGCGAATTTCAGGCTCTAGCTATCAGCTTCAATATGGTAATTAATAAATGAAATTTCAAGGCTTTTGTTATGCAGAACGTGTTATACAGATAACTGACCTTTGTAGCTTTAAAATCTCGGTTTTCCAACATACGAGTTTAATTAATCCTTCACATTTACTATTGTCCAATATTCTTGTTAGAATAATTTCAGAAAATGTTGTTTCAGATGTATTAAGACTTTCTAATAATGTAAATGTTCACTTACCAAAGTATCATCACTCCTAGCGACACTCATATTACTTCTGGACAAGAAGGATCTTGATAATCTTTGGCACAAGGATATTAAGCGCACTGATTGCTTTTTAAAAATAAGAAGAGAAAATCTTCATTAAAAAAAAAATCAGAACAGAATACTTATGATAGAATGCTATTGCAGAGATTTTAAAGGAAGACTGTCATATTAGCATCACAGACAGGAATTTGACTTGACCTCTCCCCCATCTACTTTTTATGTTGCATTTGAATCTTCAATTTCATTTAGAATTTATAATACAAATAGGCTAGTCATATGCGTGAGCAAAACTACATATTTTTGGATTGCTACTATTTCACAAAGCTGTTCAAATTCACAGCAAAACAGTATTATATCCTTTTATTTACACTGAAAATATTTAAATGAATGGATTTTAAAGCATGTAAACACAGAAAACCTAAAATGAGCACAAAACAGCTGACACCATTCCTTTTTTATTGTAATATGTTTTTTAAGATACTCCTAGACCTACCATTTTATTCTAGGGAAGCAAATTAATTTTCCAATTTCACAAAACTCTGTTCACCTAACAGAGGCATTAAAACTAGCAAAAGAAAAAAAAAAGTACATAATTAACTGGATATTTTGTGCTGTTGCTCAATGGCTTAGCATAATCATCCTGTTTCCTGGCCTCTCTGGCAATCAATACAACTCCTTTTCTAATAATAAGGACCTCTGTTGTCTCATGTTTCACTCTACTCATGATAAACAATAGTCCTGTCCTTACTTAGTATCAGTGTGAACTCCCCAGTGTATGTGTTGAAGAAGGAGCACTTTCAGCTAATATCTTGCCCCATTTCTGGAAAGATGAAATGATGCTTTCTTGTAAACATGTTGGCAGTGTCAGAGCAAAAATCCTTTGCAAAAGAGACCAGTTTTCCCTTCCTACTCTGTTTGGGTGTTGGCATACCTGGTAGGAATAATTAATTCTGCGAGGGCTGCTTAAACGATCCTTGATTTACTGGAATTACTGCCACAGTAACATACATCTACACACAGGAGTGTCTTTTTTCTGTAAACATTAGCAAGACAGATGATGACAGAACACAACTAGATGCATAAAACAAACACTCCACACTAACATTTCTATGCAGATCGTTAACAAAGAAGCCTTCTCCCACATCAACATGCCCAAGCACCTAATTTATTCCAAATGACATAGGAATGGGTTCTTTCTTCCTTCTCCAATCTCAAAGGCACTGATGGAGCAGATAGGCACTACAGTGTTTGTATGTCACCAATACTCTGAAGATTTATGGAATGACTTACTTTCCATTTTCGTCGTGCTGCAAACCTTTTGAATTTCTCCATATTCACTGCAGATGCTTTTCTGCTAAGTGCTTGCTGGGTATCTTTAGGCTATGAGCAAAAGTAAAATAAAGCTGTGAAATACCCCATAATTACAACAACCAGAACTTTCATAAAGCATCTTCCTATTGTCTTTCAATGACAGCTTCCACTTACAATTACTTTATTATTACACTGTGATGGTATTTCTATAATGTAAGTGCATATTTTAACATCCGCAGCCTTGTAAGGCATGCAGATGCCCTAAAGAAAATCTAGACGTAAGAACATTTCAAGCAATGCTGATTTTTGTTGCTGTTGTTTTAAACACCAACAAAAAGCCAACACCTGTAGAACATTTAGCTTTATCCTTAAACTCCCTCTGTGATAGAGGAATTGTATATAATTTCCAAGATACGTCTTGTCTTCTAGGAAAATTTCCTGGCTGATTTTAAGTACAGGCTAACTTTGTTCCAGTCCCAATTTCATCAGCTGGACGCTGCTGGTTCCAAAGAAAAATGATATCCCACCTGTCCGTGAAGCAAACTCTAAGGCTGCACCCTTTGAACTCTTTCATAGGCTAGTATGATGCACCAGTAACCCATAAAATATACCTAACAGTGTTGCATGACAGGAAACTTGAAGTCATTTTTATCAAGACATACAGGTAAAAGTAAGGAGGGGAAGATGGAAAAGAGGCTATGAACAGTGGAGGGGGCAGGAGGGGAACATCTGGAAAATGAAGATTAAAAAGGTACATAATGTGGTACAAAACAACAGATCCTGTTGCAGGACTGGAAACCCTGGTTTCCACAAACTTAGTGCTCACTCTACTGGTTTAAAAATCACTTCAGCATGTCTCCATTTTCTTTACAACTGTACTCTTTAAGATTAACCCATTAAAAAGTCAGCAAAGCAGAAGGTATCAGTACTTCTTCCAGTAAAATCCGTAGTTTGGCATATTGCTATAGAAGCATCTGCTCTAGGATGCTGAACCATGAACTGGCGTGGCAGTGGCATGGAAATTCTGCCTCTGGTTCTTTGGAAAGTGAGAAGGGGTCTTAGTGCATCCCCAAGACTTGACAAATCATTACCACTGTAGACATTTACTATTCACAACCAGAATTGGAATTGAAAAATAAAGTGACGTATTACTGCACACTTCAAGAAGGTCGATAGGTCCCATTTTCTCCCCACTCAGCCTAGAAACACCACAACAGCTTGACCCAAACCAGGAACACTCAAAGTGGACCACTGCCCCACATCAACTGTTGTCTTCAGACTAAAGGGGGAGGAAGGACAGAAGAAAGATGTCCCTTTTACACCTAATCTAAATAAGGAGATTAGAAGATGACAAATGGACTGGATTCAGAGAATGTATTTTTGTCAGTATAATGCTCTCTGAACATTAGCTTCTCTGGTTGAGGATGATTTTTATCTTAATAATAGACTGCCATGCTTGCCTATTGAGAACTTAAATAGAGTGTATGTTAATGAAGTCCACATACTAGTTTTCACACAGACAGCCTTCCAAAGCAGTAGGATATATTTAACAATTACGCCAATTTTCCTTTTGAAGACTTTGTTAACTTAAAAAGTGAAAGTGGAATATGAAATGAAGAATGATTAAAAACAGAACAGAGAGTGAATCACGTGCTAACCTTGATCCAAGGATGCAGCAAACTATCTTGAATAGTCATTCTCTTCCTTTAATAGGAAAAAAGATAGAAGTGTTTCAGGTAGTTTAAAATATATAATGGTATATATTTATTAAACTAACATTGTGAAATATAATGTAATTTGAAATACTGGAGCTGTTTAAGGCTGCAACAGCACATACACAAGAGGAACGACTCACTTTGGATCCTTAACTAGAAGTCTTCGTATAAAATCTTTAGCTAGGGCACTGGTATTACTGAAGAATTCTTCTTCAAACTCGTAATTCACAGCAGACACATTTGCTAATGTTTCCTGCTTGGTTTCTCCAAGAAACGGTGATGCACCACTTAGACTGCAGAAACACAGAACATTCCTCACATTACATGTTGAAAAACTGCTGTTTCAACACTCTCAGATCAAAAAACAGCAGAAAGTAAACATGTTTTTTTTTTCTTGATTTAGGACTGCAAATGTATTTTCAGAAGATTTGATCTAACAGGGCAAAAAGGTTTTCTGCAATTTCAGAGCATATTGATTAAGATAAAGCCCCCCTGTGGAATGAGACCGACAGATCTGATGGCAGCTTCCCATGCTATCTCAATGCTGACTAATGGCCATTCTGATCAATAACTATACTACTGCTTTTACGATCATTCAACTTGAAGCATCCCGTGCTACCAAAATGGCTTGAGTTGTACAGACACCACCAATAACCCCAAAATAAAAAACTAGCATTTCTAAGAACCAACCATAGACTTTGGTACTTACAGAATGTAAGTTATTACACCAATGCTCCTGGAGTGAAAAGAAAAAAAAAGGGGGGGAGGGGGAGAGAAACAGATGGAGGGAGAGAGAAAGGAAAAAAATAAGGTTAGAACATAAGAATAATAATGAGATTTATTTCAAATAAGATCCAGTAACTCACCACATATCAGCTTCAAGACCAAGAGGTTCATAATTTACTATTTCAGGAGCTAAAGGAGAAAATAGGTAGATCAGCATATAGTCAATGAACAGATCCATTTCACTCTGAGCCTATATATGTTAGAGATAATAAGCTAAGATGCTGATAGATAAAAATACCTTTAATGAAAATCAAAATCAGGACTGAATGCTACCAATTCCTTAGTTAAATGTCACAAAGTACACACAAATTACACAATCTGTAACTTGGCCAAACCAAGCTAAGCCAACATTTACTGTTTCATAGCTTGAGAAAGAATAGTTTGAAGAAACAATTTTCTCACCAACAAACTCCGGCGTTCCAAAGATATTCTTGAATTCATTTCCAAAGTCAATTTTGTGTGCTAAACCAAAGTCAATAATCTTGATTCGAGGCTTCGGTACATTCCTGTCCAACAACATTATGTTTTCAGGCTTTAAGAAGGAGGAAAGGAGAGAAAAAAAAGATTATACATAGGTACAACAGATCTGATACATACTAGCACTTTTCAGCACTGAACACTTCTCATTTCCGCTTTCAGTCTCTTGAAATGTGTCATCAGCAGAAAATTCCTGCCTTCTCCTATCAACATCTAACATATCCTAAAAATTAACTACAGTAAATCAGGATTCCGTGTTGATGACAGACTGGTGTGATTTCTAAGATTTTACCTCTTTTGGATACAACAGTTGCAGTTTTCATTTGTACAGACCCAAGTGAAACACGCTGTCTACAGTAAAGATCACAACTCCTGTGCTAGGTCCATCGCAGTAGTGCTGGGAGTTTGGAAGAAGCAAAGTTGTAAAACGTTAACATTACTCCCTGGAAGAGATTTCTTTCACAGAGATCTCCTACACAGTATTCTTTGTAGAGATTTATATCGTGGTGTGCTCTGGATTTTGGTGAAAATAATGCTGATAAAACAGCCATGCTTCAGTTGTTGAAGAGGAGTGCTTGCACTGAGTCAGGGATTTTTCAAGCCCTGCCAGGGAGGAGGCTGTGGGTGCAGAAGGAGCTGGGAGGGGACACAGCCACAACACCTGGCCCAGGCTGACCAGATGGATGTTCAATACCCCATGGCGTCAAGCTGAACAATGAAACTGTGGGAATGAAGGAGGGAGGGGGCAACATGTTCAGATGGCACTTGTCTTCCTGAGAAACCATTATGCACATTGAGCACTGCTTTGCTGGAAGTGGCTGAACACCTGCCTGCCAGTGGGAAGCAGCAAATGAATTCCTTGTCTGGCTTTGCTTGTGTACTCGGCTTTTAATAAAGACAGTAAACTGTCTTTATCTCAACCCATGAGTTCTTGCTTTTTCACCTTTCCAGTTCTCTCCCCCATCACAGCAGGTGACAGGCAGTAGGATGCTAGGAAACGGTCTCAAGTTGCGCCAAGGGAAGTTTAGCTTGGATATGAGGAAGAATGTCTTAAAGGAGAGAGTGGTCAGGCATTGGAACAGGCTGCACAGGGAAGTGGTGGATTCACCTCCCTGGAAGCAAATTAAATAAAGCAATGTGTGGACATGGCACTAAGGGACATGGCTCAGTGATGAGGATTGGTCAGGTTGATGGTTGGACCCGGTGATCTTGAAGGTCTTTTCCAAACTAAATGATTCCATGATTCTGTAAGCTGGCATGCTCTTCAGAGCTCTATCCATTCAGAGCTATATCCATACTGCTCACACTGTAAAAAAGTACTTCTGGAGCCACGAATAACAGCTCTTTCTCATTACCCTTCTTTTACCTCTCTTCCTCAATCACAGGGGCTGGTATGTAGGTGAATGTAATGGTAAACCACATGCAAAACGGATTTCCTTCTTTTTTCCTTATTACATATCAATTGCATACTTTTACTGCTCTTGCTCGTTCCTTGATCCACATATTCTTAGGATCAGGTGAAATGTTGTTTTGCTTCATTGCAAACATACTGGCAAAATTTTTAAATATCAGGTTTTAAGACATTGAAGGAATATTCTTAGTAGATTCATAACTCTCTTACCGTTATACAGAGATGAAAAATATATTGCTGTGGGTTATGAGACTGGAAAAGATATGCCTACATTGAACAAAATCCCTTTCCTTCTCATCACCAGAATACAGCAATCCCTTTCAGAAATGCACTGCAATATAATAATTATGCCTCCTTTTCCTATTACAGACATAGCAGCTAACTTCAGCAGACCTCAGGAAACATTCAGCTACCTATCAAAAAATCTTATATAGGAAAACATACAGAAACCAAAACATTAAAAAAGCAATAGCTGAGTTTAGACATAAAAGATCTCTTTTCACTACCAACAGGATGCAATTGACAGTATTTCTTAAAAACAAAAACAACAACAACAACAAAACCCTAACAATTACAATCAGCTGCCCTTCCACCCATCCAGAAGAAAATAATCTATCTGCTCTACAAGAATCTTTGTACTCTATCCTATACTGTTTTCATTTAGTACCTGTATGTAACATTCACATAAACATACAATGTATATTACAGCAAAGAGAAGAAATTTGATGAAAGGCATCCTGGTCAGGACGTTTTAACCGGATTCCATTCACATTCCACAAAATCATAATCATAATCTTTATTTCAAAATTGCTTCCTCAGAATGGTTTCATTTTTACAGAAGTTGGCATTTTCCAAGAAGAACCTTATATTAAAAACAGATGGGATCTTTTTACGGTTCAGTAATTTCTTTTCAATGGCTGAGCTTTTCCCTGTCTACATAAGTTAGCAAAACAAAACTACAGCCAAGATCTGCATGATGGCAGTTTTCTGGCTCGTGTTACAAAAGACTTTAATGGATGTTGCTTGCAGTTGTGTGCATTCTTATCTGCTTAACATACCTTTAGATCAAAGTGGGCAATTTGCAGAGAATGTAGATACTGAACTCCGTTAAGTATTTGTTTGAGAAATTCTGTGGCTTCCTCCTCTGTGAGAGACTCTTTTTCAGCTAAGAAGTCGAAGAGCTCTCCACCTGCAACACTTGGAGAGCAGAAACAGAATTACTGACAAGCACGTTTTAACCTATGGGGTCCATTTACCTTAACAATTCTCAGACAACCTTGGAAAAGAGTCAGAAGCTTTACAAGTTGTCAATATGAAAGCAGAAGGTGGAAAACAATTCAATACTTGAAACAGCAATTACCCCTCCTCCCCACAAAGAAGAAAGACTACAATAAAACCGGCTATTTTCAAACACAGAAAAGTTGAAGCAAACATACATATATACATGGTTATCTGTATCTAAATTTAAATGAAGTAAAACCCACGTACTCTATGTACATTTAAAAGAATAAAACTGAATTTGAAGTTAAATATACTCAAAACATGCTAATATAACTGAACAGAAAATAAAATATGACTTGGCTCATAAAGAAGTATAACAGGCTTTGTTTTTTGGAAGATATAAATTCAAAGTTTACTTTCAGATAGTCACTAGCAACTAGCCTACTCTCATTTTTCTTAAATTATTTTTTACATTTAAAGAGAAAACAAAAACAAAACGTCCCCAAACCGTTTGACTCTTTGAAAATACACTGTCTTGTCTTAAACAGTGCATTACATTAAGCACATCGTTATATATGGAGTGGTAATTCGTGTCGAGAAAATGGTAGATACTAATAAAGAGGGAGATTTGGGAGCGTGGCCATGGGGGTCGGCAAGCCCCGTGGTTGTTGATAACATCAGACTCTTTACGATGAGGCCATCAGGAATGTAAAAGAGTTTAGAGGGAACAAAAAAGGGTGATTCAGGAGACTCCGTGCGGTCTCGGGTTGCTTGCTCTACAGCCATTAAGGCATGGAAGTTACTGGGTGTTTGCTGTTGCTGTTATATGCAAAGTTGTTTGACCAATGAAAAGTTGTTTTGAAAAGAACCGCTGTGGGGTGAAGGGTATTATAAGAGGGGAGCCTGCCCTCAATTAAAAATAAAGGCAACAAGATATGATGAAGTTACGTCATCAATAAAGAAGCAGGAAAAAGGAGTGAAGAGGAACAGGCTGGCAGAACAGAGACCAGGACAGGAACAGGCACTTTGATTGCCTCATGAAAATAGGCTCGGCCAGACTCAGCAAACAGCTCAGAGAAGCTCGTACAGAAAGTCGCTGGAAATGGGCGCAGTGGAGCTGGAGAGAAGCTCGAGCTGAGAGAAGTGGAGCCGTGCACACAACTGCCCCTCGCTGGTAAGCAGCTGCGCATTATGGGGAATCATACGTCCTTAGCAACAAAAACTGTCCTGGTAACCTTACAGCTTATTCTCCTTATGAACAATCGGACAGTTTATGAGCCTGAAATATGGGACCAAACTGAGGTCAAGGTGTGGGACTCTGCAACTAAACCCGACAAGGTTGCAGTGGGATTGCTCGGCACCTGGCGAGCAGTCTCTGAGGCCTTGAAGAGCACTGTGGGGCCACAACCACAAACGTGTGGTTTGCCAGACAGTGAGGGAGCTGCGGGCTCCTTTCCTGATCCGACTGCTACACCATGGGCCCCTCTGCTGCTACAGCCATCGCAGGCCTTTGCTGTTCCGCCCCCTGCTGACCTGGACGTGCCTTGTGACCCAGCCTATCGGCCATGAAAAGGAGATGGATACGCTTTGCTTCGATCCAGGAAGAACCGGATACATAAGGCCTGAAGACTGAGTTGCTTGGCAACTTAAAGCGACACATATTGTTCAAAAGGAATGGAAAATGGAACTTAAAGGATTGTTTGTTGCCTTTTCTGATTGTATAGGCATACTTGCGTTTAGTATGTAAAGCAATGTTCTGTATATTTAGAAAGTTTGATGCTTGTGTGTGTGTGTTGGTGGAGCGTAGACTCCCTGCACACCCAGTGCTGTTTACTTGCCTTTTATAAATATTCCTTTTATAAATATTACTGAATTCAGATTGAGTTGAGACTTCATTTATAACAGCATTAATTTGTGCTCAAACATTACCACACCTTCGCTAACAAGGAAAAGCCACTACTGCTCTTAAGATCATTTCCTGCAACCCGTTTAGCTGTGCAGGCAGAAAGAAGAGAGGTAAGAACTGAGGAAGGTTGTGCGATGATAAGCACGTCAATACTTTTTGCATCCGAGAGAGAAAGAAATCAACTGATGACGACCCTTTTCTCAGCTCACTTAGCAGTCTGGCAGGAGTGATGATAATTGTCGGCAGGAAAACAGATACAGAATTAAGTGAATGGGAAACAGGATCCACAACTTCTCTAGAAAAAACAAAGCTCCTTTCAGTTTAAGGCCACCTACTGGGATGACTGGCCACATTGGCAACTAGTTTTTCCAGGTTACAAAACAGCACTATTACACAGGAAGGTGTTAAGAGACTGCAAAGATGGTCATACTATTCCCCCTATTTTGCACGATATTGGTATTAAAAAAAATAAAATCAGAAAGTACAACCTAGCTTATGCTGCCTTTCAGCAGGGAAAAAACAATCTGTTCACAATTTAAAGATCTGCTTATGAAAAATAATGGGATTAACATATAACAATAGCTAAACAGTCTGGGCAGGTTTCTGGAAATACATTTGACTTGCTTTATCATGTCTACTTTTCAAGAGACTTAATCTGCATTATTGTAATGCAAATTGCATGAAAAGTGCATTTTAATGAGTTCTTGGAGCCTTCACTGAGCTGCCTAGAAGATAATAAGAGTATTGTTTTGGGTATTGTTTATGGTGTTGTAATATTTTCTTCATGAAAGTAATTATTAAAACGAAGTGTCATTAAATGCAAGAATTACAGACTGGAAAGGAGAGAGGTCATTTTAATAATCTTTTTTGTTTTAGAAACATGAAAATGGAATTCCTGCAGACTAAATACAGTTCATTATCTTACACAGGCTGGTCAGAAAGATATTACAAATGGCTGTGCAGGCATATTCCCTCGATCTTTGCTTCTCTCTGAGAAAGGCAAAAAGGCTCTTTCCACTGTGCTTCCTGATGACAAACAGAGGCCTGGATGGTGACACAGGGCTGGCATTTCTCTTCATTTCCAGTTATTGAGCCAAAGGACCTAAACATCACACAAAACTCATTTAAGTTAATGCCTGCTGCACCTGCCCTAAGGATGTTAGCTGGAACGTCATGCAGTGAAGGCAGACTCTAAGGGGCTACTTTTCAAGCTGGTGAGCAGCTATGTCAGTAGCCACAGCAAAGCAGCACCTTAACACACACTGGCTGGGTGCAGAAGTGACTGTCACGCAGTAAGCTGGCAGAGCCAAACCCTCAGATGAGGAAGAAAACAAGGCTGAAAAGAGTGCAACAAGCACACTGTTATTTGCTATACTGTTCATGTAGATCAGCCTCCTTGTGAAACAGTGTAAGTGGCTGCTTAAGCAGCTATCACAGCTGCTGTGCACATACTCAGATCAGGCATTTTCAGCAGTGTTTACTTGCCAGATCGTGCTTCCCACTTGAGAGTCTGAAGCAGGCTGTTCAAGTGCCACACAGGTATGTATCTGTTCTAAGGCTGTTACCTCTTGCATTTATTTCTGTTGGCATTTCAAAGATACTTGGTGTCTGCGAAACTTGCTAGTCATCCACATGATCACTAGCACTCAAAACAAATTTCTTTCATCTCTGAAAGACAAGATTTAATTTAACACTCAGAGTTTAGTCATTTTTGAGACACAGTTGTGTTTGTTACGTATTACTGAAAAATGGAAAAAGCCTTCCCATCCTCAGCTT
The DNA here is from genome assembly GCF_047663525.1 of Anas platyrhynchos. NCBI lineage: Eukaryota > Metazoa > Chordata > Aves > Anseriformes > Anatidae > Anas > Anas platyrhynchos. The sequence continues at coordinate 44,722,122 of NC_092621.1, read as the reverse complement.
CTTCTTAACTGCAATTGTTCTGTTTTGGGGATTTTCACATCCTGAAAGTTTAGACCACATGAAATTACAAGTTTAATGTACACTGTTTTTTTGTGTGTCTCCAAGATGGTGCATTTACAAATAGCTAACTGCATGAGATCACATACATGTGCTGCGGAGTACGATCATCCTGTCTTTGCCAAAGGTCTGCGAATAATGTGAAACAAAACACTACCCGTATTTTGCAGGTAATATACCTAGTGCTTGCAAATCTAGAAAATAAGATTTAAAGAAGATGTGTTAAAATATTTTCTTTAATTTGGGAGCTAAATAGCAAGCAGGACTGGTAGATTTTTCCAAAGCTTTGTGTGCTTTTTTGTGCTTAACTGACATGGCAATGCTTCCTCAACAGCCAAACCAGGAGGCACTAGATCTAACACACTCAAAGCACTCCTCCTGAGCCAGCTGTAGCTCTGATCTGAGGGACTGCAGCGCACCCCTGCACATGACACACCTTATCTGAAAACGCCTGGAGTGACACCAGTCCCATGTGGTTTCAACGCACAGACTAGGCCATTATAACTTTCTGTTGGTCATTTCTCAGCTGCTGGGAGTGAGCACAGCACCTCAGGTTCTTCCCTTTGAGAGCTGTGATGGTAGGTAAGCACGGTGCCCAGACAGCTTTCCAGAACAAGTAAAGCTAAATTATACTGGTAGGGACATAAAGCACAAGAGAAACAGAGTTATACAACAATGATGGCTGAAATGCTACAATCTAGAAACTCAGAAAAGGCCAGCTTCCCAGGAAGCCTCCACTCTGTGCTTGCTTGTTCCCTTAAATAAACTCACATCCCTATGAGAGCTTAATAAGGCAGGTATTGTTTCTTAGCTTCCTTTTAATGCTTATCAGAAAACTGCTTATTCTACTACCTTCCTGCTGACTCTCGTTAGGTCTAATATTAAACTACATCACCACAGGAATACAGGAAAACACTGTATTGGTATAAGGTAATTGCTTTAGAACAAGTCATAGAGTGTTAGTGCAGGTCCACACTCAACATCCCTTACAAGCTAAATTTCCATTCTGCAATTTATTCACTGGATCACAGTTCCTTTAATCAGCAGAGTCTGTTTTCACAGATTTTATAGCTAGATTATATACCTGGGCTCACTGAATAATCTTGAGTGGTCTTCCAAAAACTATAGACTAAGAAACTGCTTATTGTATATAATACACTTCAGTTTTCATGAATTTTATGCCATTAGTTTTTAAAGTCTAGTACTTCAGCCAGGATAATGTAGCCCCATACTAAATAAACACAGTATATTTTATTATCCTGTGCTCAACTTCAGATGTGAGACTGCAAGCCAGAATTTTAACAACCAAAACGCCTTCCTGCACAAAATACCTGCCTGTAGCTTTATCCTACGCACAGCAGCACTCTCGGGCTGAAGGAGAAGGGGGAGACTTTTCTGTATCTCAACGCCTAGACCAATCCTTATAAATTTCAGCTTCTCCCAAGAAGTACACTGAATTCACCTCTGTTACAATTCATTGTTTCTAACATTACCAGAAACAGGTTAGGTTTGAGGTCGCCGGTGCATGAAAACCCTGTTTAAAGCTGGCTGAAACTAGATGACTGCACAGGTTTCCCTGCAGCCAGAGAATAGCAAAGCCCAGCTTCCAGCTTGCCTGTAAGTCCCTGCTCAAGGATCCACACAGCAGCACCTACATGGCTGCTGCCAGCCACGGACTGGCTGAGACCTCCTTCCCTCAGGGAGCAGAGGCAAGGGGCTCGCTAAGTGGAAGGGTTTCCTCCGGCGGAGCACTTCAGAGGAATTGTACGTGTCTCCTCGGGAAGGGCACAGCTTTCTCTGTGCACTTGCTCTGTTAGCTGATAGGAGTTACAGACAGCTTTCTGAGCAATTCATCTGTGCATTGGCACAGCTCTGGTCTGCAAGCTGCTAACAGGTAATGGATGAGCAACAAGCCATACCCCTTCATATTAAAAGAGGAACCTAAAAGAGGCGCATCATGGTCTCCCTTGAAGCATTAACTCCTCAGTGTTCCTGTATAAAACTTTTCCGTTTACTTTTAAACTGGAAACACTCTACAGTTTAAAAAAAAAAAGAAAAAGGTTGTTCATGTCCTTGGCTCAATATGATAAACATTGGTGATTGACGGAGGTCACATCTCAATCCTAAGGGGCAGGTTTTATTATTTGGTATGCTGTAACACAAAGCCCTAAGAGCAGAGTAAACCTAGTTTCACTGCTGTATTGTGACTCCAGTTGACACTGTTTCTGAACAGCAGAGCACGCTTTTAGAAAAAGGAACAGCCCTGCACAGAAAAATATTTTGTACTATCATTTCCATTAGGAGCAAAGCTGTTACGTTCTGCTTCCCTGATATTACTAGGTAGAGGTGCTAGCTTTCCTGAGCTGGTGCAAGTGAAACAACACCTTGGGTCAACCACATTCCCATAAAATACAGCAGTGGTAGGTGCAATTCCTAGCCTTCTCAAAGGAAGGCTGGCAGATGCCTTTTCCTCCCACATATTTCCCTCTGGAAAAGAAAATACAAGGCACCTGTGGAAAAAGGATTTCTCAATGGCGCTTTTGCAACTCATCGGGTCTCCTCAAGTATGAAATATAACTAAGCAGAAGATCTTGGAGGTAGTCATTACGGGAACCTACACAATACCAGTTAACCTTCATAGTCAGCGTGGCCACCTCATAACGACCCAGTCACATGCTGTGTTGATCACACTGCTCACAGTGTAATATTGCCTAAACGACAATTAATGATTATCTAAGGATTTCTCATAAAGCTGAAAAAAAAAAAGCAAAACCCCAAATCCTAAGCCAAAACTGCTTCTGTCAAGCAACCTAATCTAGTTAACTTCATGATTACAAGGTTTAATCAACCTTGCTTTTATTTCTGAACAACATAAAGTAAGAAAGTTAAAATTCAGAACCAGTTTGTTCCAATTTTTAAAGCAGAATCAATTTAATAAGTTATCTGAATTATTTTCCACTATAGGGAGTAAGAGCTCTTCTCTAATCCAAAAATTCTGTCGATTTGCAGAAGAAATGTTTTCTGCTATGGATTCTGTGGTCAGATGTCCCTTGTATGAATCTTTGTGTATTTAAAAATTTCAGCCCAAGATGAGAGTGAAATATTTCTACACCCGTGAGAAACTAAGTTGTGTTTTTGCAGTAGAGAACTAATTTTCTGTATTCCAAGGTTGTGTATTCATAACAAGGAGAAATCCTAAGTAGGTAAATGGACAGGAGAAGGCCTCACTCTTCCAAAATAAGGTAGAAGCTTGAGAAAAACAGGGATGAGCAGTGTGGGAATGGTAAAACAAAGATCACAGGTTCTCAAAACATAAGAAAGGAGTAAAGAAGAGGGGAAAAGGGAGAAATTAAAGGGTTGAAGAAAAAAAAAGTAATGTATGTATATAATATAGTGGAGCATCGAGTAGCTTGTGAACCTGTAGTACTCAGGCCACAAGGACAGGGGAGGTGATCAGGTGTCGGGTAATAGGGAATAAAAGGTTATAATTTGTTTACTAAAACGCGCTCCTTATTGGCTGGATGCCCGCCATTGCAATCGTGAATAACATAGCTTCACAGAAGATCCTGTCTGAATAAAATTATTTGAGATTTTTCTCACACTCCCATTTTACTTAAGGTTTTATCCACTTCGTTTAACAGCTTATAGGAACCATGCAGTTGCCAAGACACTCCTCTGAAGTTAAAAGTATATCAAATATTTTGAAAGAGCAATGCAGGGCTGCCTTTTTTCTTTTTTAATCCCACACACTTGACATCATACTTAGTTTTTCTATACCTAACTAACAGAAAAAAGAAGGCATGTTACTGCATCACTCCTCCTCCTCATTTTCATTTGTCCAACCCATACTGGAGAGACTAACAGTTGTGAAATCCTCTCTGGTGTGCCTGAATTATTCCGGTATATTGAACAAGAAGATTTGGCTTCAGAATGACCAGTCAGAAGAACACAAGCACCAAAACGTAGATGAATAGTTAGATGGTTAACTTCTACCAACAGGGAAACCCAAAAACTCCTGCGTGTCTTACTGCACCCAAACAGAGCTGGAACTTTGGTTTTAGTCACCTGAACTCTGTATGTGCCAGTCTGGTGACCATGCATGGTTACCAACATCCTGGCCCCGCTGAGTGTGTTAGTATTCATCCTGCCCATGACACCTACATTTCATACACAAAGCATTAATGTAGTGGGCAAGACTACCATGTGCTCGGGTCATTGGATGCAGAGCCCAGGAGCCAACTGCACTCCTTATGAGATGTGTTCAATGTGTTAAGAGTCATATTTGCTTCAGCTTGTTTCCTTTTAGCTCCATGAAGCCTTTACTCCTGGGTTTCTAAACAAACATTGTGGATCTATTTGAGGGCCTGTAATTCAGGATTTTGAAGTCAAAAGGTGGCACGATTATCTAGAAACCAGTGCTCTGGAGCTTGCCTACCTGCTGCTATTCCCAGTAAATACCAAAGACTCCTCCTCTGAAAAGCCAGTACAAAGCCAGTCCAGTCAAGAACAACTTTGTGACAAGTTACAGGTAAAATTAACAAAAATTTCAGAGCTATTTTGGTCAAAACACGAAGAAGGTCCATGCTGCCATCAAGCCTCATAAGAAGTCAAGCTATTGACTTCTAAGTGCAGTTAACTTACCAATAAGATAGGAGAGGAGTTTACAGAGCTTGTTGTTACTTCTTCTTATTTATTCTTCAATGAGCAACTCAAGACATCATTAGAATTCTGTATATGGATCTATCACCCTCTCCTTGCTCTCTTATGCTTTGGTTAATATTATAGAGGTGCCAAGAAGGTGGCAGCTCTCTCTGAGACCTGGGATGTGGAGGACTAAATTCTAAAGTAAGTATACAGGAACTAATTTTACAAAACCATGAGCCTGAATACTTAATGTTCAGTCACTTTCAAGTTAATATAATTATCCTCTTTCTGAGACAAGACTTCCACAGCATTATTCTCTTTTTCCAAATTTTATAAACAGAAATTCATCATTCCGAAATATGCTGCAAGAGCTCATGCTGCCTTAAATTAAGATTTCTAATTCAGATATGAAGACACTTCTTTGGCAGATAAAAGCATTAACAGACAATTCTACCCACAGCTTTCCAGTGAAAAGAATCAGCTATTGCTATCAAGCTGCTTTGAAGGGTGAGGCCATCTGCATTATTTTTCAGCATTATTTTTCAGCAACTGCTATACAGGATTTAGGATAAAGGTACTTATTCCTTGCAGCTGCAGCCAGAAACCTCTATGAAGTACCACATAGTGAGTGTATTTTGTAGGTCTGTTGTCTAAATGAAATCATAGCAAAGTGGAAGTAAAAACAAAATAAAAGACGGAGATTATGCATTCAAGGTTACCAGCAGGCCAGTGAAAAGGGAACCACGTAGGTGCAATACGATTGAGGAAAGAAAATAATTATTACTGTGCAACAGAGGTCTGTGTTTTCTACAGTCTGTGAAGTTTGCTAAAAGATGGCTTCAGTGGAGCTGACTGGAAAATAGCATAGTACTTCTAAAATACAAAAATACAAAAGAGACTAGTTGGTCGAGTGATGTAGATGGATAGAAATAAGTATCATTAAAGTTTGACAATTTTTTTTTTCAGTAGAAGAAAAACCAGATAGCTAACAATTTTAAGTTAGATGAGGAAGAGAGAGTATTTTCCTGTTCATGTGTAACATGTACAGTATTCCTTGCAAGATGTCAGAAGAGCCCAGAGAGCATGAATTGGAGTCCAGAGAGCATGAATTTTGAAGGTTACTTCCAAATCAAGAACACACTTGCCAGTGTATCAGTCTAGAAATGTGAAAACATACCTGCTTTCTCGAAATTTACCAAGAGACAGAAATATAGTAATGGTCTTCAAGCACCTTTCATATTTGTGTGTGATTGCTGACTCCTTTAAGGAAGGAGTTGATTTAAAGTTTCAGAAATTAAACATTCCGTAAATTTTTACAGGTCAGTTTCCTGACACAAGGTACTTAAGAGAAAAAGCTCCAAACACCAACATGGATTGAGCTTCTGATATTTTGTTTTGCACTCAGTGTTGCAAGGACGTTCCCACTGCAATAATTAATGATGGTCCACATATTTCTGCACACAAATTGCTAATAAATACTTTATTGGCTGATGTAATATTTGTAGTGAGGGAATGAAGTGAGAACTTCTACAGCCAGTTACTCCCTAGAAACAGCTGATGAATAATGCTGGAAAATGCTTAAAAGGCTATGTACAACCCTGCAAACCTTTTGCTGAACTGGGAGACAAAAATCAATAGCAAACAGGCAGCATACACACCATCCTGAGACTTGTGTGTTAACATCAATTGACAGCCAGTAAAAGGACAGCTGCGGCAGCATGCCTTTTGTGGACTGCAGGTTCTACGTTGCAGAGAAACCAGAGATTTTTTTCCTCATCACTGCTTGTGTTATTACACTTGCTTATTAATAACAAACCAGTGCTTCTTCTAGACTTTCATTTTGTTATGAGCTTTTGTAGCTGGAACACAATTTCAGTTTCATTCCTTATCTAAAAAACTAAGTCATGTGAAGTCCTGTTTATTTGTGGTATGCTTTCTCTTCTTAGAGTCATACACTAGAAAAAAAATAATATGCTTTTTTCAACTGAACTTAGTTATAGAAGAAGATACTTACTCAAACTACATTCTAATCAGTAGGGAAAATTTTCACTTGGGAGGGATTCTGAGGGAAGCAAAATGGGTTATTTAATGAGATTTCAGTTTCATTTTTGCTTTGTTTAAAAATGTTCTGTAAGAACTACGAATGTCAGGAGAATAGGTCCCTGGGCAAAATGTGAATATTAGAACATTAGAAAAAAATGATTACATACTTAAGTATCTGAACATATGATTAAAATGACAATCCTTTGCCTTTTAAATAGCTTTATATAATAGCATAGTGATTTTGAGAATAATTAAAAATGGTCTCTACAGCAATTAGTATATTCAGTTTATAAAGGGATTGCTAACATGTCATCTTTTCCTCTCTGACCCTTTAATTAAATGTTACCTTTGTGATACCAAAGTAGCACTTCAACTTAAAAGATTCATGTGGCAGTTCTGAAAAGTGGAAAAAAAACATCTTTGACACTATATCAGGATTATTAACTTGGCAAAATGATTAGCTAAACTGCTATACAAATAGTTTGCTGTGCTTCACACTATCAATTTTATGAAGTATTAACACACGTTGGATGCAAAATCTGCTTCCACTCAAGAAAAGTCAATGGGTGTACACAGACACACACACAGCCACCTTGCTGCCAATGGAGCTCCAATTCCATGAAAAGAAAAGGGAGAGAGAAACATTTCCATTCATCCTACCACTGTCTGCAGCTACTGAATTTTCTTCAGAGCTTTTAAGTCCAGTCACTCTCCTGATTTCATGTGAACAGATTAGATTACAGAGCAGAAAGAAAGCAGTGCCGTAGCAGCACTGTAGTAACAGGTTATGAATAGGAAGAATATGAGAGCAAGTATAAATGGGGAGCAGAAGAAGAATCAAACTAATTTTGTTGTAAATTCAATGACACACTCAAAGAGTTTTGAGCAAAAATCAAGAGTAGTAGATCTGACAGGAATTACGAGGAGGTTTTACTTTATACTATTCATCTTTTTAAGGAATACTTATCCACACAAAATCAAACTAATGCAGATGTGTATTTCTGAAACTAAAAAACAAAAACAAAACAAAACAAAAACAAAAAACAAACAAACAAAAAAAACACACACAAAAAAAACAACAACACACCCAGACTTCTAAAGCATTACAGTAAGCAATCATATGTGGGACCAAAGAAGTGTAAAATGTGTTTTAATGTATTATGCGTGTATACATTGTAGCAAAGACGAAACTCCTTAAGGAAATAACCAGTTTCTTTCTTATATTTATACTGTAAATCTACATGTTACTTAATACTTACCCTAAAGTATCTTTACAAAGTAAGTGGAAATACCATTTATGAAAGTTAGTAAACAGGAAGGTATAACCAACAAGAACATGAACAGCCAAGGAAAAGAGAAGTGCTGCGCAAGATCCTTGTACCAAATCAGATGCATTTGCTTGCATGAAATACATACTCTGAAACACGTTTAGCTGATACCAAACAAATGTGGCCATAATATGGACTGTGTCAGGCATCAAAACAATGTAAAAACCTCCATGTGCTACTACTGGACGCTGTCAAGCTGAAAAAGGTGAGTAACACTTAACGACTAAATTAGCAATCTTTGAGGAACTTGAAGCCAGACTTGAAGCAATGCAGAACTGTTCTCTGCTGACATATTTATCTCAATACATTAGCAATAACTTTGGAGAAAAGAAAGGAACTAAAATACGGATATGAGAGTTCAGTTTACATTGCAACAGGAGAGAACTGGGAAAACACTGTTCTCTGTTATGTGGGCAAAAAAGAGAAAAAAGCATTCAGTGATGCTGCTTTACACCACCACAAAACACTACTAAATTTGCTACAGTAACCTCTATCCAGAATCTGTATTTCCCTCTGCTCTTATTTTCAAGTCTGTTCAGCTCTAGGCTATTCTTCTGGATTCAGAAGATCAATGACAATTAAAATAACAAGCAGAAAAAAATCTGAGTATACTGTATTGTTATTCAACCTTTGTAGTATCATTTAGACTGAAAAATAGCATCTATAAATCAAGAAGCTACAAATCTGGCCCCTCCCAACCCCAAATAATAACAATTCTCATGCTCCTATCAGCGATCTTTGGGGTAGTAAGAGATACCCATTAAAAAATGGCAATTCTTACAGAAAGGATCAATTTCCTTAATACAACAACAACGTTATTCTTTCCCAGGTCTCTAGAGCTACTTACAGTTCCAGAATAAGAATCACATCTGTTTTGTTCTCATAAACATCATGCAGCGTGATCACATTAGGATGCCGAATTTCTTTTAGTATGCTGACTTCTCGCTCAATATCTTCCCGGCTCACTCCACGCCGGCTGGATTTTGTCCTCCGTTTCTTGATGAATTTTGCTGCGAACTGCTGACCAGTGTTTTTCTCACGGCATTTTTTCACTACAGCAAACTGCCCACTAAAAGAGAGGGAAAGAAAGAATAGTATGTGGTTCAAGGAGATTTAGAATTAGGAGTAGCTTGTATTTACTACTATGGGGAGAAACAGCTGTACCTCGAAATTACCAGCTCCACCGAAATACATAACTGCTTTTTGTGCAATCTAATCTAACACCTGGAAAAAAGCTAGATGTGGTTTAAAAAAAATTAAGCTGAAATTCTGCACACATACACTCATACATTTCAGCATATCTAAGTAAAAGATGAAACCTGTGTAGACCATTAGATTTCTGTCAAATATGTGCATCGGGGATTATGGGGGAAGGTAATTGCTTCTGGATTTCTCCTGCCCCATTCACATTGAAGATAATTTTTTTTGTTCTCCAAGACAGACAGTCTTTAGTTTCTTCTAATCTATCAATTATCAATATCCACTTTACAGTCAAGGTATTACCTTTATTTTATTTATTTTTTAAAAGGATACTGTGTTTTCAAGATATTACTTTATATTTTATTTACTGTAGTATCAAGAATTACATTCATTGTATGATCATCTCAAGCAGGAAGCATTTGAAGGTGAAAACAGTACCAAGGTACTCAAGAATAAAAATCACTGATTGTGTTACAAACCAGAAAGTGCTCCAGGAAGCAGCTGACTACAGAGTGTTATTGTTGACATATAAATTTCCTGCTGCTAAGCGTACATACTGATTCGGACCAGTTATCTCCAGGAATCTAGTGCTGTGTTAGAGTAGGATTTCTAATAGTGCGGAGTTTTTCTCTTAAGTTTTCTTAATCTCTTGCTCAGGGTTCTCTAGTAATTCTGTTCCTAGTTTGTTTAGCTGTACAAAGTACTTGCAAAATCACTGAATAATAACCATGAGAAAATAGGCTAAATTTTGTCTATCTTGTCAACCAAAGAAGCAATAGCCCTTAAAGCACGTTTATAGCAGTGGTTAAATCAAAGACAAGCTCAGTAAGCTTAATATCTACACAGGGATGTAACATGCAGGCATATGTCATTCCACTCAGTACCTGGGAGAGGAGCTAACTCATGTTGGTGGTTAATTGATTACAGCTGACAGATCTGCAGGACAATGCATCACCTGCAGAAAGGACATCACATAATGACGAAATGACAAGTGGGAATCACTCAAAGTTACACAGGTCGTGAATGAACTCAATCCATAACACTACTTCATGACTGAGAAACAGTATATGCCAAATGAAGTGATGAAGTAATTAAACAATTAAGGAAGGCATGTCAGACAGAAAACGGAAGGTAACTGATAAAAGCAGTATTATGCAGTAAACAAAGACAATGAGCCAACCCTCATGGCAGAGGGGTTGGAGTTAGATGATCTTTATGGTCCCTTCTGCCCCAAACCATTCTGTGGTTCTGTGAGACAATCTAAGGGAGAATCAAGCTCCTGATTTTTGAATTTGGATGGCTGGGACCAGATGGAGAATACTCATGCTGTTGGGCCACCACTACTACCATTGCTAAGCTGACCCCACACAGAAACCCGAGCGACAAACTGTCCTGCGCTGGGACACACAGTTGGGCAAGGCTGAATGACTCTCACCTGCAGAAGGCAGGCTGGAGCCATGAACCTCCACCTTCTGGAAAAAGGCTCTGCAGTAGCTAAGATCAGCTTAGCCTTTGAATGTAGCCACGGGCAGTGAGAAGTAAATGCAGAGAGAAGCGGCCGATCTAAGTTCTGAGGTTTGGTTTTACTTCCACATTATGATCAACCCTCAAGTGTTGCTCTTCATTATTTCATGAAATCAATTAATTTGTAAGCTGACTACGTTGCATGAGTAAAAAATATTGAAGGCAATGATTTACTTATTTATTAAGTTCTCTTGCATTGTCCTTCCCCTGCATACCTCTGTTCTAAAGGTAGCACTGCACTGCTCACAGAGCGAAGCTGTCAAGGGCCAGGTTTGCCAACATGTATTATTCTTACAAACTGTTGTAGTGGACTGAGCTGTGCTTAGGTCTGTGCCAGTTGTACCCTCTTTCTTATTGGGTGTAGCCTGGAAGACCTACTTCACTTGGCTAAGCTTAAGCAGCTAGAGACATCTGAAATCTTGGACATTGCAGGTGTTCAAACGGGGCTAGGAGACAAGGTACAGGACCTCTGGAAGATCTGTGCTGTCCTGAACCAACAGCAGAGGGCTAGCAAAAATGCTCTAAGGTAATCTTGACCCTCTCTGCTTGGTTCAATTCAACTCTGCAGCAACAACACAGACTCTGGGCAGATAGGCACGATTTTGTAGGGCAGGACAGCCAGCCGGAGTGGAGAATGCGTTCAGGTATCTGCACTGCTGCAGAGAAGTGCTCGTGCAGCGCTCTGGGACATTGCTTACAGAGAGAAAATGCTGTAATTCTCTGCCTCTCTCCTGTTCAACAAGTACGCCTCCAGAGATACAGAGGCATTCAGTTTTACTGAAAACACGATCTATTTTTCAGAAAGTTCAAAGCTGAGCAAAGTCAGGCAGCAGACACAGGCACCACCACCACTCAGAACAGCTTGCCCAGCTCGTGAGTAAGAAGGAAGTAAAAAGACTTTGCTCATTTGGCTAACTGGCTTTCTGGCTAAAAGGCTATCCTGTTTGGTAGAGGAAGCGAAGTATTGCTGTTTATGATTCATCCATAGGCTCAAATGGTATGTAGCAATCTAGAGAGCTGATCATGGGATTAAAGTACTGCACTCCACAGGATGGGTACACACGTTAAATGACATGGTAAAGAAATGCTGCCAGTAGCCACCAGTACAGATAAGTAATTTTTCGTTTAATCACAACGGGCTCAATATTATTATCCATTACACTTTCTTCTCTACCCTTGATTTCCTTTCCTGGGTTCTACTGCAATACTCAGAGAAGTTACAAGCACGTGGCATAGCAGAAAACCAGAGAGAAATTCTGGGAATTTATCTCCTTGTCTCTTCAGCTACTCCTTTGAAGGAGAGCTTGTTACAAATACCCTCATCTCCCCATACCACAGGCAGAAAAATACTGGGGCTAGATAAAAGCCTTCTCTGCCCAGCAACAATAACTGCAGTTATTTTTCTTTTTTTCCTGTTTGAAAAGAGTGGCAATCTTTGCATAAGTGAGACAGCCCACATCATGATTTTAAGCTATTACCATCTATTTTTTGCACAGATTTGCAGTTGTATATGCACTCAAACAGCACATTAATAATGACTTTACAGATAAGTGATTCACAGCTCCAAGAAGCTTACGATTTACTCTGTGTGTGCACGTGTAACAGCTATTCTCTTCCAACAGCATGCATCCATTGCAAAAGGAAAAAAAACACATTCACCTCAGAACAATTGAATAGTCATTAGCCAGAGAAAGGAAATATATTAGGCCTTTTCAGTGATAAAACTATTAAGTTTAACCACTTTCTTGTCAATGCTTACCTCAGAAATTCTAGAACAGATACGGATTAAAACAAGAACAAAACAAGAACAAAACAAAACAAGAACAAAAACAAAACAAAAACAAACACCACCAAGAAAAAGCAAGAAACAGAATCACTGATAATATAAGACTCTGGAGAGGCTGAAACTGAAAAGTGACTCTGGAGTCACTTTTGTATATAAAATGTATATACAATACATTTTGGTATCCAAGAAGATTTATTATGAAAAATTGACTGGGATTAAGAATTATCTACGTTTCACTGAAAATGAAACATCATTGACTTTGAAGAATTCTTACACTTAAAATATCAGATATTTAGCCCATGACAGAATTCTTCCTTTAGTATTTCTTCAACAAAGAGTAATACATTTTGGGCTCCTCTCTAAATAAAAAGCATTCTGCAAGTGCTTTTAAACACGCACTGTTTGTAGACCTTTAAGCTAAAGAAAGACAGCTTCTCCACAGTGTTAGTGGTACTTGAATTACACCACTCGCCAAAATGACTTCATGTTTCTGATGCCTTTAAGGCTAAGAGCTCTTTCATCTCATGTTGGCAACGGGTCAACTATCGTATTACAGCATGAGGCTGGCCTACTGAAACAAAGGAGTAGAACAGTTAAAACAAGTAGATCTCCTCTCTCCTCCTCTTCCAAGCTATCTCCCTTCTGCAGTCGTTCTTTCCTCCAACTACAACCATCTGTTTCAAGGATAACCCGATTTACCACAACTCAATATAAAAGTGTTATCAGAAGACCAATATACCAAACGACTTTATAGATTGCTGCCATCTATGCTTTTTTTTTTTTTTCTTTAAGGATGTGAGGTTCCACAAACCTTTGACATTGCTCAAGAGTGCAAGAAAGTTATCAACTAACAGGTATCTAGAGTAAGTGCCAATTATGCACCAAATAACCTTCTTGTTGTTCCTGTTGTGGTATTCAGCACATAACACCAGAATTAGCTGTTTGTTACTGAACGCTGTATATGCGGATCGTTTCTGAGCTGCAATCAAAGGAAGTATTTCACGCCAGAGATCTCTAAGCCATGATGATTTACAACTCTCTAAACTCCTGTTTTAAAAGCAGAGGAGAGGTGTAAATCAAAGGGTATTTACTGAACTTTAACCAGTAGAACTGCAGCAACGAGCTGGTGTATGTCTGCTCTGTTACTGGATACAAATGCGTTAGACCATACATCCTCCTGCTGATCCTTTAGTTACAGGTCCAGCACTCATTCATTCGGCTTCTTCAAAGCCAGAAAAAAAAGCACTTTAGTTTTATAGTTTCTCACGCTTTTGTAGGTTTGATTTACTGTGCCTAGGTCACAAAAAACAGCGTCATTTTAGGAGACACTTACCTTAAAGAAATATAAATCACATAGGCCCACATAAATAAAGCATCTGACATTTTTTTTTTTTTTTGCACATGGCACAATCAGGTTCAACAGTGAAGCAGGATGACAGCTCGATGGCAGAACAAATACTTCTGCTAATAACAGTAATTTGTTTTGTGATCTTGCAATTCTTACTCAACCAGCAGCTAATTACTATCCTGAATCCACTCTTTTCAGGACACTTGGCACGATGTCTCCACATCCAGTGATTTTTCAGACTTGCTTCTGAACAAGTACTTATCCTATTAGCTAACCATTACATTTCTGTCTTTTTTTAAATAACATGAAGATGATCTGCTGCCCTTTATAAAACATATATATTATATATGTGCAAAAGTTATGCAAAGATGTGATAAAATTCCCAGTAAAGAACAAACACTCCAGTCTTTGTTGGTCCTGGCTTAGTGGGATCTCAAAACAACTAATCATTAGCATGAATGATGGAGAGTTTTAACTACAGGCACGGACATTTTAGAATCCATTTTCCTTGTGAGAAGGTTCTGTCTTGTGAATGGTTTCCCTTTCAGAGGGCTGATCATAGTGATTAGGGGTGGCAGGCTCATCACCTACTCCAAGTTCTGTGCTGCTTCTCACCCCCAGCCTGCAGCACCACCAGCTTTTCCAGATGAGCTCTGTCAGTGATGAGAGAAGCTTTTGCTGCAGGAGCCTTCCAGCAGAGCTGTGAGTTGGGCACAGAGGTGCTGAAGTAGCCCCCCAGGCGCCGGTTTCTAATGTTTATTGCCACAGATGTGCAGGTATGGGGGAATTATGCAACTCTCCACAAAGGACTCTATTATTGGAAGCAGGGAATACAAATGAAGGAAATTACACTGATACCAGAGTAACAAGGTGTCTCAGGATGTTTCTGACATCATGGTGTCTTTTTTTTTTAATGTTTTAAAAAAACATTGTATGTTTTAATAATGTTTTAATGTTTTAAATAATGTTTAAAAAAACTTGATATTCACTATGCAGCTCTAGAAATCTGATGTATTAATATTCAGATATTACGCCTTTCACTATGTGACTGCCCTCCTTTTTAAAACCATATTAATCCAGTGGGAAGACACTTAAATTACACTACTAGATAAGCATGCAAAAGAAACCACAAATCAACCATAGGACTGTTTCTCCAACAAAACAGCTGCTAGCAGACTAGGGGTATTTCTGCCTTTCCTCAGACCTCCTCTTCTCTTTTCTGTGCACCTCAGGATCTTCTCACTTTACAAGTGGCAAAGCAAACATCCTCTTCCAACACTCCACGCCCTGCTCATACGTACTATTTGTGCTGATATTTGAGTCTGCAAATTCAAAATGCAGGTAGCAGTTTTCTCTCAGGAAACTGCAGCAGGGAAGGCCAACTGAGCAAGTGATTATTCCCTCCTGTCCTCCCCAGTATCCACAGCAAAGAGCAGGGCATTTTGTGAAAAGATGAGAAATCTCCTTTTGCTGGGATCAGTGGATTTGCTCGTATCACTTCACTGATAGGATGCCAAAGTAGCACTGAACAGGCACCTCAGCAGTGTCTCGGTAATACATACCTTGTAGAAGAAACTGCTTTCTCCTTTTGGCAGCCACTTAAGGGAAACTGCTGTAGCATTTAAAATGTACGGAATCACTTCTACTGGATTTATTTCTAGAGGTACAGCAACTCATATTCTCATGCAGTTACTTCTTCCAAGTTTTATTTTTTTTAATCTTTTTCCAAGAACAGCCACCTCCAGTGTCCCATTGTTAGCTGTCTCCATCAGTCACCGCTGCCACCCACGCACAGCTCCCTGTCACGGCAGAAAACATCTGAGCTTCTACTCGGAAGGCTAATTCTCACAAAACTCTCAGGCAAAGTGTCAGCACCTGCATCTTTTCCAAAGGAAAAGAGGATTTCTCCAGAAACCGTAAAGGGCTATAGATACATTAAGTCCCCCTCCACCTTCTAAATAAATTAAAGATAACCTTTGTGTAGTCTGTCCAGCTACAAGGCCAAATTGGAGGCAAACCGCTCCCTCCTACCACCGCCTCTTCGTGGTCTTGCACAACCCGGTAAATGTTACGAGGCACTTGAGAGCCTCTCTGATGCATAGGACTGCAGTGCCAAGGGTTGAGAGTCACTAGTACCAAGTGTTACACTTACCCCATTGAGGAGATAAGCTATCGTCAGCATTAACAGGGTGGGGTAAGCCAGGGTTAATGGAGCACTCCAGGCAGAGGTGGCTGGCAGCAGTGGTGTTCCATGTGCACCGTGCTCAAAAGACAACCTCTGCTAGCTACCAGCATTATGCCTGCAGGGAACAATCTTCACTGATTTTGACAGATAATGAAACTGGGATACATGTGCACGTTCCTGTCCCCACTTCATACCCAGGAGGCACAACGGGGGGTGGGGAAGGGCACGATTCTCCTGCTCTTCCTCCAAATCGCATTTCTAATTTTGCACTCAACTGAAAAGTACACGCAGGTTGGGAACAACAGTAGGATGGGCTGATGTGCTCATACTGTTATTTATTCAGGCTCTGGAAGGCGGAAACACTTGTGAAGTGCTCAAAATTTCTGTGCTCCCTCCCTTGCCCTGCAATGTTTAATTCACTGGCAAGGACGCAGAGAACGTCAATAGCAATGGTCATCCCAGAGTCCTCTGAGTACCAGCAAGCTCTAAAAAGAGACGGCAAACAAAATGAAGAGCACTGCAGCATGCCTGTATCTGAAGGATGCTGTGTAGATGATGGGGCTATTTTATTTTTTAAAATTATTTTTTATGAAAAAAAAAACCACAACACACCAGCTTTGGCTCAACAGTCTTCAGCATAAGTAACACATTTACACTTCAAGTGCTTATTCAGACACACATCTCTCGGTTGACCATGCAGTTGCCTGCTCTGCATCCATGGCTGGACAAAGTGTTTTCAGTCTGTCCAGAGTGGCAGTGCTCGAAGCACTTGACTACCCTGTAACACGAGGGAATGACACCCACTTACCGAGATGCAGGCAGCTGAAGCCTGTCAGTCACCATAAGCATGTTTCAGACACGCATAAGCTCTTGTTCTGGAAAAGGGCACACTGGGCACAGCACGAAAACAGAAGTAAATTCCAGAGATGCACAGAAAAGCAGTAATAAAGAAAAGAGCTGAAAGAGGAGTTAAACATCACGCAGAATGTAAGCTGAAGAGAAAATAATACTCAAATGCTTTATGAGTTAATAAGCAAGAGAATGAGGCTACTGAAATCTAATGATGCCCTGCACAGATCATTGTTAGGGCTGGCCTTTTCCAGCTACTACTAATATAGAGAAGCAAATACAAGGCTCTAATTAAATTTGACCATGAAACTAAAAATAGAAGAGTTCTGCAAATACAAACAAAGGTAGAATAGAAACACATTATGTGATTGTGCTGTGCAACGTTTCCAGCACACACAGGGTTTAAATCAAGTTGTAATTTTTACTTATGAATAAAATACAAGCTGGTAGGCTTTCCTTAGAAATCTGCTGGAAAAGCAGCAGAGCTGAAAATGGAAAGAACAATAAGGAAGGGGAAGACAAGATCAGATTTATAAAGCAAAACAAACATACTGGCAACTATTTCTTAACTTTCTAGTTCCTTTTTTATACACAGAAGCATTTATGCACTTATTAACTTCAGAGAATTCTCGAAACTCCTTTCCTAATTTCTGAGTTGGAATATCTTTTGGTGTCAAATTATTGAGCTTCAGAAGTGCCCTGATTACAATATAGTGGCCCAGTGTATGTGACAATGAAAGTTTGATTACCTTCCAGCAGGAACACAAATACTTCAGTTAACGTGATTATACTAAAACATTAAAAATACAAGAAGGACTCCCATTTCCTTTATGTAATACTTTACGCAAAACCAACCAAACAAAAAAGAAACCCACTACAAAATTAATCTGTATTATTACTAGATGAAATTCTGCCTGTTGGGGAAAATCTGGCAAAGCCATATATCATTTTCTTTGTGTATAGAAGTCAGCTGAAACCATTTTTTGTCTAAACCATCTGAAATCTCTCCTGTACTACCTGTTCACAGTCTGAACAGTGTATCTTTAAGCCTATTAGCAAAATTAATGGAAAGAGAAACAGCCTGAAAGTAGCTAAAACGAATGGCTAAGACGACGGAACCAGAACCTGATGCTTCAGACACTGTAAAAAGTATAAAAGACAGCAAAAACATAGCCTATTTAAGTGTATCCAGAAGCCGCACTACCTACCACAAATGTACAGAATTCCCCTGAAAACAGGTCGCAGGATACAACAGAAAGTAAAGAATCACAGAAATACGAAATTTCGCCTATTTGTCACTTCCCTCAGCATTTTATAAGCATGTGCTTTTTTTCTTGGTGGCTTGGTTCTTTTAAAAGCAATTTTCATCTATTTCAACATTTACCTCCAGCAGAAACCCTTGTCAGCCTCTACCCATCACACTGATGAAGCTGGGGGCCTCTGTTGATCTCCTGCTTTCTGCAGCTTTGCTAGGCTGCTAACAGACTGTTTCTTATGCTTAAAAAAAAAAAAAAAAAAAATCAGTCTTTACCACATTTTCTGAGGAATCCAGAAGAGCCTCTAGTCCCAAGGGAACACATAAAACAGCATGATAAAGCACTTCAGTATCTACAATGGAGCCCAAGAAGTATACCAAATTTTTCACTGTTTCCCACATCACTTCTTACACCCTTTATATTGCTCAACTAGTGTATGGAAAATTTTAGAGGAACAACCAGAAGGGATGATGGGCTAAAATAGAGAGAGAAAGAAATGGAGCGCAGAAGATGACTTTTTGATCTGCGTATATGTATGCATGAGCATCCAGCCTTGAATGAAAGACTACTGCGTGCCTTCATGATGCCAGTTTATCATGGTAATATAGCAATTTCTGGGCCTCAAATTTAAAAAGTCAAGTGATTAGAGGTGTGACTGGCGCTGCCAGGGCTCACTGCAATCTATGCACAAATCCAGTCAATAGCACTTCTCACCGAACACAGCTCCTCAGAATAATAACTATCATTAAGCACAAGAAGATGGGACTGGCTGGCTCAGCGGTGAGGGAGGTGAAGAAAATGCCAAACGTGGAAAATTTTCAGTATCTTTTACCCACATCCTGACATTTAAAACAAGCACACTAACACACCTTCCCCTGGCCCAGCAGCCACGCTTACAAGGCAGAGGCTGATCGGCTGGAGATTTTATCCTATGCACAGAACAATGGTACAGTTTTTCCAACATAGTTAACGCAAAACAAGTTTAAACCTGTCGAAGCATGCACGCACACACCTGTGCATACATTTACTGAGCCAAACAGCACTTATTAACTAGGACAGGCCATCATGCAGCAATGGAGCAGCAGATTCTAAGTATCAGCTCTTTGACAGTAAACTTCGACTGCAGATGAACAGTGATTTGTTCACACTTAAAGATAAGAAGTCTAAGAAGGAGAGGTAGTCTTCTGATGACCAGGCCTAATTTTGTGGAGTGGAACAAAGGAAGAGGTAAACACAAAAAATCCAGTTTATTCCCTCCTGTTTACATGCAGTTCATGTAAACACTTCCATCAACTCTTTGTGTACTTGTAAATATGCCCAAATCTCTGTGTGTTAGAAGAACACTGTAGAAACAGGACAAAAAATAAAGTATGACTGCACGACATTTTGTTTATGGTTTATGTCATACACAGCACAATGTGGAGAAGCAAGATATTTGGCATACTCCACCTCTGTATGCAGTAACTGGGTTACTGTCCTTCGAAGGGGTTTTAATTAGTAGCACAACATCTAGGGAAAAAAAATCAAAAAGTCAAAAAACTTGCAAGATGTGCATCCTGCTGATGTTCTTTGCCTGAAGGCTGATGCACAGCCCTTGCCAAGACTGGCTGCTACACAACCCAACGAGAGTGCAGACCTCTCTCTTATCTGAGGATAAGGTCTCCACCACTTTTGCCTTTAAGGAAGGCTTCATTTCCCATCAGAGCTCCGAAATGAACAGGACAGCAGTGTGTAAAACGTGCTCTGAGTGGGATAACAGGAGGTCTCCCTGTGAAGTCAGAAATACTTTTGCTCTGAGCTATTCCTGAGCATTGACATGTCACTTGGTAGGGGGGAAAAGAGTGGAGGAAATTATGAAACACAAAGTTATAGATGCTTTACTGTGTGATTCAATGTGAAAACAGTTACGAAAACACCTGAAAAAACAGCAGCACAAGTTCTGCTTGAAACAGGGGCTGTTTGTATTTTCTTTATGTAGCCCACCTCCCTGACATTTAATTAGATGTTACTGGACTGTGATTTGCTTCTTTACTTTAAAGGGATGTTTGCATATTTGAGCAACTCGCCATAATGTGTCATATACTACACAACAGTCAAATGTACAGTGTTCAAGGACATCATCCGAAATGTAAGCAGGGACACCTTGAAACAGAAATACATATGGCGAATTTAATATAAATAATCACATGAAGAACATCATGTCTGAAGACGATCTGTATTGAACACATATTTGACTACTGAAAGATATCATTGGTTTAGGTCAAATAACGAAGAAGGAGAATACAGGAGTTATAGTAAAGAACAGAAAGCTCTGAGAAACCAAACACTGCATAAACGAAAGATTCATACTTCAACAAATACTTTATTATCCAAACTGAACCGCCATACAAGGCACATCATTGTAAGTCACAGCCAAGACATACCAAGGCATTTCATCATTGTTTAAAAACATTAAATAATGAAGTTTACCTAGGACTTCAAGTAAGAGTTAGCATTTGTAAACTCTAATTGGCAGATGACAACTCAATAGTGTAAGAGATATTTCGGCAAGTCCTTCAAAACCACCTGCTCAGGAAAAAATGTTTTGCAAGAAAGATGCATCTTGAAGTCCCTGCAGGGCCTCTCGAAGTTTAACCCCAGGTCCTGTCTTTCGACTGACTACACTACTTAGTCTTAAACTCAGCTTAACACTTTGACTGTCTTTATCTTTTTTATTTATTTTTTTAAATGGGAAATGCAGCTTCCCTATGAGCTGATTTCCTTCAGCATAGACACCATAAAAATTAAATTTTGTTTTCCCAGACTGACTTATAATGCCATATGAAATTTTAAGTAAATTTAAAAATAATAATATATATACAATACGCAAATTTAGTGGAAAACAGACTTTACTATGACACAAAATAACCTCGCACAAAGTAATTATGTAATTGTGCAAGATTTAGTATTGATGGAATTACTTTATACGGTTCAAGTATTTGCACAGAAATCTTCAAACTATTCCTCTGGGCAGCATCTCTCTTTTTCTCAGCACCAACACGACAGATTCATTTGGGGAAACACTTGAAGGCTCCTGGAAACAGCTCCTGTCTCTCAAATGTAATATTGCTATTTGTGTGCCCCCTTTCCACAGCAGACCTTTGAAGAAAATGTTTCATTGCTGCTGACAGATCAAGCTTCAATTGTCTCACGATTTCACTCCACCCCTGGAATAAAAGAAGCAGCGGGGGCAATGCAGCTGGGAACTGAAAGGTTTAGGAGAGGCGGGAGCATTACAGCTCGCCCTCCTTCCCCATCATGCATGCCATGCACGAACTGCCTGGCTGGCACAGCACACCCCACATGCAAGGCTTGCTGCCACCACAGCCATGGGGTGAGACCCGGGGTGACACGCACCCCTTGCTGTGCTTTATTGCTGCTGTGGGCTTGGCTGAAGATTTGCAATGTGTATGAAATGTTACTTGCTTGCCCCTCACCTTCGTTGCAGCAACAATTTTCTGAGTAAGCTGCACAGCTCCGTAGGCTTTCTGTTCATCTCCAGGGTTCACCACCTCCAGCTTCTGCTCCGTCCCATCACTGTGCTTTTCTAAATAAAATTGAAAGGTCTCCTCCTCATTCTTTCCACAACTGTCAGCTCACTGTGGCTGTCTTCCTTGCTAAGCACTCTTAATACAAGACTCTTATGATTTCCATCTACCAGCCCAGCATCAGGGCCCTTAAAATGCCCCCTCTAGCCCTTCGTTGGATGTAGGGATGCAGTAAGCCATGGTGTCCCAAGAGTGGAGGTGCTCTACGTTCCGCCCCATGCCTTCCAATCCTGCTCTCCTCACTGTTTCCCCTTCTAGTGATCACACAAACACACGTCCATCTCCAGTGGGGTGGCCAGGTGCTCAAATCTCTTCCTGCATAGCAGTTAAAGTCATGAATCCGTACTCCCTCCAAAGTCTCTCGTAGGAGAGATGTCCTTCCCGAAATCACCCTCCTCCTGCATGTGCTGTGTCCTCACTGCCAATACTTGGTTTCCTCCCAAATTGCTAGCTTGCCTTCTCTATAAAACTGCAAATCACATCATCAAAGAAGCGTACTTGAGATAATAAAAAACACAAAACCTGACAACTAATGCTTCATTCCTGGATTAAACAGAGTGCTTGTTCCTAGTGCTTCCTGCTTCCCTCGCTCTGTGTACATACAGTACTGCATCCCAAATGCTGCATTCACACTTTCCCAGCATATCTAACACTCAATGCTCGTTACACAGAGAGAAACAATAAGTCAGGACTTTCTCAGCTATGGGCGAATGAAGCAGGTGGATTCGTAGAGTGTAAAATTAAACCACAGAGTTTAAAACAAATTATTGACTGTAATTTAAAAGAAGGAATAAACAGTGAACTAAAAATAAAGCATTTAAAAGTTTCTACACACCTCATTAAAAATACAAATGCTCCTTTCAAAAGTTATTACCTCTCTTTCATTCAGAAAGTTGAATAACACTTGTAACAACTGCTATAAGGGATAAACAAGAAAATAAAAATGTATATCCGCAAAGTCTAAATTTAACTTAGCAGTTAGGTGGCAGATGGCACATCATGTGGTTACCCATCACTCTGCAACACTGGCAAAAGGATTAATCTACAAATCCTGCTGTATAACCACCATCAGTAGAGAAACTATCTGCTTCTGTTCCCTCCCCCTAACCTCCATTTCCCCTCCACTCCCCACCTCACATAGCCACACAATTTTGTTCTTTCAGCAATGGTATTTCAGCAGGAATTTCTTGGACATTTACTCTATCCATCTGCTTTTGGGCCCAGGCCAGCCCATTTTTAAGTGCAGCCTCATTTAACGTACAGCCATCCTTATGGTATGAAGCTCCTGCATTTGCCAAGATGATTTCACTTCCAGGAATTCTGTTATGTATCAAGTTTCACATCGCTTCTAATTCCAACCAACTATTCTTCTAAGAATGTAAACATTATTCCTCTTTGTTGGCTTATCTTCTTTCTTTCTTTCTTTCTCTTTTTTTAGACCTCCTCCCTTTCTTTCCCATTCCCAGTTAAAAGAATTGATATCAACAGTCTCCCCGTAACAGCGCTAAAAGGAACAATATATCCCCAAACTCAGCAAATGAATTTTGTCTTGGGCTTACTGCATATAAGCTCTACCTTACAGCACCTAAATCAGTCTGTAGAAGTTCCTCCAAAGACAGAAAGGGCTCAGTTGTTCATATCCTCTCCAACCTATGTACATGGAAGAGATTCAATAGCTGGGGTACCTGGGGAGGGGAACAATGGGAGAAGTGACAAACTTTTTTTATAAACCAAAATACCCATAGCTCTCTAACATAACACATTACTCTCCAGCCTCCTTCCTTCCAATGAAAACAGAACCTGCAACCTAATAATTCAGTCTATGTATTTTTAGGTTCAAACATAAAACCTTGACATATGCTGAAGTAAAGATCGCTGCTCCTTATTACTTAGGCACTGGTTCTGTTTAGCATTCAGATGATGTCATTTCAGGATTTTGTAACAACAACAACCATAGTGTACTTGCGAAGTAATGGATTTAAAAAAAAACAAAACAACAAACACTGGTGCCAAAATCATCCTCTTCATTAAAAATACAGTGTTCTCCTCCTTTGGTAGGATTTGAAAGTGCTCTTGTGCAGCGCTACAGAGACAGCAAATTTGGAGCACGACTGCTGAATAATTACACGGCTTCAGGTTAAGCATGCGTTTTGTTTGCATGAGTGCTCCTTGTTGAGCAAGAATGAGGCTTCCAGTTAGAACTCCAGCTGGAATTTGAGAAGAGGGGAGAACGCCAAGTCTCTGGAGGGCCGGCTGGCTAACTGTTTCAGAATCAAAAAAAGTGATAAATAACAGCAGATCACTGAAAATTTAAGAGCTTGTAACTGATTAAAGAGAGAAATAGGTGCATTATTATTTTGTTCATCTATTGGTTCTCTTTAATTGTCTGAAATAACATAATAACCCTCCCACCATCCTCTGGGGCTCAATCCATTTGTGTTCCAGACTCTTGATGGTATCCACTTCCTCTGAACACTCATCTGATTTTCCCTGTATGGTTTTTAACATGCCTTTTGCCTATAAGCACTTGCTTTGATCCATCATGAAAAAGCCAGCAATATCCAGTTAGATAATAAAAGCACGTTAAAAGCTTTAATTCTCAGCGTCAGTGCTGCTACCCAGAGAACGACAAACATTTTTTCTGTACTTAGGCATTCGAGTTGATCTTGTTCTGAGGCAGAGAAACAGCGTAAGTGACTTCTAGAGAGGTTATCATGTTCTAAATTCATACTGCATATAAACCAGCTTATTGTTAAAAAGGTCTACATTTCAAAAGGCTCTAAACCTGTATTTTACTTAAAGTACACATAAAAATTGCCATGCCTCAAGACAGATGAGCTACGATGGAGTAGTCCAGATTTGAGGTCATGTGAAGAAAAGGATCTCCAGAGATCCTAGCACTCTACAGCTCTCAGATCCTGCATGAATCCCAGAGCTGGAACTGGGATCCAGATTTCCAATACTTATACAACCCACTTAAACGCTAAGTTCCACGAGCAGCAAGTTGTTGCTTATTTTTCAGAGAAAAAAAAAAAAAAGTACCGTAAACTGTGCTTGGGATGAAATATGAATATACTGTGTGTCTCCTAATGAAGCCTGAGTGAGCCAGAGGCAGTCACTTGGTTATGCAGGGCAGGAGGGGGGCTGTGCAGTGAGGCAGCCTGTGTGCGGGCAGCTGGCTGGCTGCAGCAGCAGCTGCCTGGCAGTGATTGTCTGTAGGCGCTGAGTGCATCCTCTGAATCTCAGCTCTTCTCTGGAAGTGGATGTTGTGCCCAGAAACTCTCTTCTGCAAGCTTTGACCCAACAACACTTTGTTTTCTGGCTTGAGTAGTCAGTGTTTTGAAGCGATGTGAAATCCACATGAATACTTTGATGACTTTTTTGAAAACTATTTAATTAAAGGAAAGACTGGGGATTGCTGTAAGCAATATATATACACCATCATAACAAAAGCACATTTTACACAATGCATATCAACAGTGAGAATAAATACAACCAAGAGAGTCTCAAATCCACATCAGCGTTACTGAAAAGAGTATTTTCCTAAAATTCAGCTTCTGTGCCAGAACAGCCTTTTTCTAAGTTAGGTTCTGAGTAGCAGTATGACATGAGATTTGCCATTCAAAACAGTTGGGTATTTATAATCACTAACGTTGCACCGAAAAAGTTTCGCTTCCTACAGTAATCCAGCCAGTCTACAAAAGACTTGCATGCATTGACTCCAGCTGTCAGCAGAATTGCAGGCACAGGGACATCAGCATAACAACCACGCCAAGCTGCAGATGAAATCCTTGGCTTCCTCCATGACAAAGGCTGAGCAAAGTAGTGCACAAACAACGGGAATCATTTTAGATATGACGGTCTTCATCGCAGGACATTTTTGTATTTTTTTCCATTGCAGAAATGGTGGCCTTGTTCCACCCTATCCTGTCCCTTCCCCCAGCTTTATATATTATGGATATGAGGTAAAAACAAGTGGGATAACCTGGGGACACTTTGTTAGCTGTCTCAACACAGCTCCAAAATAAAGTACTCCTCTTGACATTTTTGGAAGGGAACAAAGGATTTATTTTCAACTATGTGTCAGAGCTCTCTTTGAAAGTTTTATTCAGACATTTGTGTACATGGTACTCTAATTAAAAAAAAAAAGTTGGCTGATTACAAGTGCTCATTTGCCTTATCAGAAGTACTTGTTCTGGTTACTACTTACTTTTGCATGCTGAAATAGATAACAAGCAACCCTGAAGTATTTCACTTCACAAACCACAGCTGGCATTGATCTTTGATTTTCTAGATGCAGACTTTTCAAGAAAACACCTGAAATATTAAACAGCACTAATTCCTGAAATGCTCTTGTGCTTATTGCCTTCTTAACTGATGTGATACTCTCTGGGGAGACAAACAGAAATGACTCAAGCTCTAGCAGCGCAAGCAAAAGTTAAAACTGTTTTTCCCTGCATTTTTGTTACAAATCTGGTTCCCCGATGCGTTTCCTTTAGCCTCAAGAACATAAATTCCTTTTATGCATTTGCTTCCCTTTTATTCTGTCATAAGGAAGCATTCACCTGCATGAGTTGCATCTACTTGACATGTAACCTGAAGCAAAGCTCCTCTTACCCAGGTCTGCCACAGTTTCTTTCAGAGAAGCAAGAACCTCAAATAAAAAATGTTATGTGAAATTACCACGTGCTTCTCAGCAGCTTTCTGCATGTAACTCCTGTAAAAACGCTAGCCTGCTTTTTTTTTTCCCCTCTTTCTCCCCCTAAACCACCAGCCACTGGCTTTTCAGTTCAATACAAATTGTCTCAGGGAGGCCAGCACAAAGCACTCTCCCCACAGCGTCATGCTTCATTTTGTTCTTTTTCACGTTGAAGTGTCAGATAAAGGAGAATCGTGCTGACTGGCAGCTCCTCACAGCTTGCTTTGCACGGAGAGAAGACAGAGGGGAAGCACAAGGGCGCGAGAGCCCAGTATGCCCGCACACTGCCACACCATGCCTTACAGGAGAGTGGGACGAAGAACAACTCGTAATCATCTTTTTACATTTTGGGGAAAGGGGGATGATCTCTAGAGCAACATATTCTGATGGCGTGGTGAGATAACGAGCTTGCATTTCCAACCCACCTCATTTCCTAGCATTCCTCACCCCCCTGGCTGTAAGCCTCCGCCACGGCCTGCACAGCCACCGGCCACCTTCCCCTCCGGCTCAGGGTACAGGGGTACCGCTGGTGCTCAGCAGCTCAGCACAGGTGTTTGGCCATATCTGCTGCTCTACTGAGCACACGCCAGCCTCTGCTCTCGAGCTGCCTGGGGACTCGGCTGCAAGCAGCTCGGAGGAGAAGTGCCTCACACAGCTTCGGAAAGGCCAGCGGTCGCACACCAGCAACATTTTGGATGTGCCGTCCTCTCACTCCAGGAATTGAATTTTCTTACGAAAACCTGCACCATGCATCCAGTGTGACCATAGGGGGCAAAGAGCTCTGTTGCTTCATTGTTGCTGCTGAAGCTGCCTGTGGTCTCCGCAGCATGTCCGGAAAAGGTGGCGGCACTCAAGTTTGCATCTGCAGAGCAGCAGCCCTGTGCCAGTTTCCCTTTCCTCCCAAGCTCTGTATTTCTCTCATACTCACAATGACGACTGCTGTGGCCTCACACTTTCATCGCGGCTGAATGCTGGGTACTTGCTAGAAGGAAAGGGAGTTTTTAAACAGCTAAAAAAAGGATCGCCAGAAGTGGAAAAAATGTGAGGTCACCAAATAAAGACAGCTCCCTTCATATTCCCCAGAGTGACACCACTGAAATTTCCCTAGCAATTAGTGAGTTTGCACAGGTGTTACTCCAAGTGTAACCTTAAGACAGCCTAGCTGGCAGAAACACAGCTGAAGTGATAGCTCGCTGCTGATGACAGACAAAAAGACCACAGCTCAGCTGCCATAACGCACAACAGCTTCTGCAGGGTTGGCAGCCAAAAACCAGCTTGAAAATTTGACACAGAAATCTGTGAAAGAGAATGTGGAATCCCCAAATATCTTCTGGTTTTAAATGATATAGATGCACCTTAGAAGTTAAAAAGCTTTTGGATTACTTTTCATTATCTTGGCAACTACAATAACCGAAACAAGCACACCAGCAAGCCCGAGCTGCTTTGGAGCATCTGTTAGACTTGCATTCACTGTCAGTCATTCTCAACACACTCACCAGATACGACCTAAGATATTTATCTCTCTTTTTTGAAAAAGCTTTTTCAAAAAATGGAAATAAAAATACCTTCAGACAAAGTTTACCACAAGCTCTGTCTTGCAGAATGTTTTGAGTAAACAAGCTGAAACCCTGATAGGTGTGTGGGTTTAGGCTTCCACTAGACGGTGAAGAGGTACAGGCATTGCTGTAAGCAGCCAGGCACAGCTCTGCCAGGGATGCAGAAACAATCTCCGCACTGAGCAAAATCTCCTTCCATTGAGGGGTCCTCCAAAAAAAAAATCCATGTCCTGTTGGCAGATGTAACAGGTGTGACACACAGAGGTATGGAGCAGCAGAGAGAAGTGAGCATAAAAATCATACACTGTGATTTCCCCCCAAAAAAGTCACTTCTAAACTTCCGCTATCTCGTTATAGGATTAACTCCGGAATACCACAGAACCAAGCCCAGAAACAAATATCCTATTAAAACAGCTTATATTTAAGTTGCAAAGGGAGGAATGAAGTTACTCTGCAGCTGCCAACAGCCCTGCACACAACCATGGCGCAGCGATGCTGAAAGCAGGCGGTTTGTCGGAGATGGGAACGTGATGATAAGAGGAAACTAAATAACAGAACGGCGTGAAATAGCACCCGCATGAGAGATGACGAGATCTCTGCTGAGCAGGCTGTGACTTACACGGCCTGAGCACCTCACCACAGCTTTTCCTGCAACCACAAGTGCAGGGGGTACTGGAGTTCAACTGAACATACAGGGCACTGCCCTCCTCCAAAGATGCTGTAAAAAAGAAAATAAAAACAACAAACCACTACCGTGCCCAACATCTAGAAATAATTGTGGTTTTTTTGGCCTTAACTCACGTGATTTTTCATGCTGTAATGCTGAAAGTCTTTTCCCCATCTGCCACGCAACTAGCAGATGCAACAGACTTCATCAGGACAACACAAAAAAGGCCAACAGGACCTCAAGAAGTGAGAACAGGGAAGATAGCAGCTTTGTGATCCGAAAGACCTGCTCCAAAGTTAATGCGGCTTATGCAGGCTGTAAGCATCTGAAGCAAACTGGGAGAAATATTTTAAAAATCAGCACTACGAATTAAACAGAAGACATCTATGCAATTTACTATCCATATGTAATTTTTCTCCTCAGTTTTCCCCAAATAGTATTTTTCTGAAATTAATTTAAACCGATTCACATTAATATCACACAGATTACACAGAGGCTTGCTGAGCTAAGCTGGATTGCCAGCACAGCTGCAGCGTAAGGCACTGCAGGACAGCCCTCCCCTGAAACACCTCCTGTCTCAAAGTGCAACCGGGTTGACAAAGCCTGTGCACACCCTCAGCTACCCGCCTGTACTATCAGCCACTTTTCCTGTTCTCACACCTCTTCTCCAACCGATCTCACAGTCAGAATTTACTTCTAGCTGTGAGTGCTGAATGACTCAGTTTAAGAACAAACAAAAAAAAAAATGTTCACATAAGTCATGGAGGAAAAGTGTTACTGCATGTCCCAGGACCAAATGGCAATGGGGTGAGATTTTTCAAGCCCATGGTGCCCTGTATCCTGCACCCTGGCTTGGAAGACTAGGCAGACTAGAGCACAAATAGGTGAGATTGTTTTAAACTTTATTTATTTTTACTTTCCTTTAAGCAAGAACAGGTTGTTTGGCAACACTTAGGGCATTCTCGTTTTCTGCTCCCTCAGATTTCATTTGTGATAGCTTAAGCTCTGTCTTGGCCAGCCATATACCCATCCCCAGCACTAGCCAAAGAAATCACAGAGGAAATACATTTTTGGGGATGTCACATGAGAACCTGTTTTTTTGTTGTTGTTTGCTTGCTCATTTTTGGCTTCTCAGCTACAAGTAGCTATTCACCACAACTTTCTGAGGTTTCAATTCCTGTAAGTTGCTCTACTGAGAGCCAAGATGTCATGCAACGTGGTGTAACCAAGGAGAGATTTAGTGCCACTTACGTGGGGCTCAGTCAAAAATCCCAGTCTTTTCCATGGTGTCGTTCTCCCAGCTACAGAGAGCCAATTACCACCAAGTAAAGAAACAAAACTGAGTAAAATTCTTGCTACTTCACTATACTTGGGATACTATTCTCAAAGCATCAGATTTGATTTTAAATAGGACAGTTAGGGAGAAAAGGTCAGAAATTTTTCCCTGTAGGTTATTCCCACCCTGAATTATGAAGTAGAGAGGACAGAGTTGAAAAGATTAACACTACCAGTATGCCAGCAGTATCACCAAATCACCTGTTTAAAAGTGCAAAGCCATGACTAAATGTTTCACTGCTGGCAATCTACACTGAAAATCCACTAAAAACAAACAGGAGGTCTACATGTATACTGCGATTGCTGCAGAGGCTCTTTCAAGTGAGCAGAATGGTCAAAAAAACAAAAACCTGTCCTTGTAATCTAAAATGCAGTAGAAAAAATTAACTATTTGCCATATACTCCTTTACCACTCGGTCTTTCCACTCTGGACAGGTACTGGAGTGCAGTTCGGTTGCTTGAGAATTTAGGCTAGGAGGTTTGTATGGATGACACTGAGCCTGTACACAGGACTGACTTTGGTGTCTCCAAAGAAAAAAGAAGAGATTAATTGAACTGTTTCTTTATTTCTTTATAATAAGTTTCATTATGAGCAGAACAAATGGTCATGTCATAGACCTATCACTAAAAGAGTTCTTCATGCAGGTTTAGAATAACCTCCTCTAAACTAAAATGCAGAAAACAGCACATCATAAACACCTAAAAGAGAGCTTAAAAACAACACAGCCACTGCAGATGGGAGGGAACACCCAGTAAGGCATCTTAAAAGCACTTGAAAGTGAGAAGATTTGCAGCACTACTGTTTTCAACATCTTCCTACCCTATCTAACCAGATGTAAAATGACAGCAATCACACCGTCTCCAGAATAGAAATTAAGTCTAGTTAATAACTACATGAAGTTAATAAAGCTTCATTAACTTAAGTTAGAGAAATTAAACTGTCCTTCACAGTTAATTTGCATAAGCAAGATAAATATTAAAGATTAGCTATGTTAATTAAGACCAATGTAATAATTGACTGGAAGACATCTTCTGATAGCAGTGATCCCACCTTCACTGTTGTTCTGTGACCTCGCTTCAGAGAGCGGTCACCGTGTTCCTGTAACTTCCAGTGAAAGCAGGTCTGACTGCACAAATAAAAACAAAATTTCTGCCGATTCACAAAGTATCAAGCTGAGCTTGTTATCACAGAATGCATCTTTGAGGCAGATGGCACAGTCAGGGTGTTGGGCAAAGGTTAAGAGCACATCATATAAAGAAAGAAGATGCCTTTAGACCAAGGCTTACACTATTTTCAGCCTCTCTTAACTGTGAACATCCTGAAAATTTTCAGCTGCTGGCCAGTTCTTCAGTTATTAAGACCAGCATGGTGCATTTTGACACAGAGATAAATTCGAGGAAAAAAAGAAATACAACAGGCAGCAGGAAGCGAGTACCCTGTTGACGCTGAAGAGCTGGTAAAGTGGAAAGGACAAAAAGCAGATGTAAACAGACACAACAAACACCCAAAGCCAGGCCATATGGCAGTGGTGTGCTGTTTTTGAAGGCATATAGAAACAACCGAGCCTCGATGCAAGGAAGAAGGAAGAGACGGGTGAAGACTGGGTAGATAAGTGAGCTGAATGAAGCTACAGATAACTCTCTGTGCAACCAAGGGACATGGGAACTCTGCTTTGCTCTGCCGGATCTCCCCACGAGGCAAAGGCATGGCCGTGGGCACTTTGCCGACCTGCCCTCACCCCAGCGTAAGGCCGGCTGGTGCTTCTGACAGGCGCCCACCCAAGGGACAGGCTCCATTCTCACCTCAAGAAGCATCACGTTGCAAACCTTGCATTTTTCCAGAGTGGTTCAGCTCTGACTGTAGCCAGGGAACTGTTTCAATGAGATGCCACTTCTCTAGATCAGTGCAGCTTGTCATCCTTGAGAATGTATTAAAACACACTGTCGCATGAATACTGTTAAAAACAACATTGCTTGGTGGGATTAAAAACGGCGTGTTTTAATGAGACAGCTTAAAATGCTTTTAAAACTTCTTAACTCCAGAAAATGAACACAAGAATTGGGTGAAGGAAAAGGACTTCATTATTAGATCTTTTTACGCAGCTTACTAAACACAGGACCTCTCAAAACATGCCGATTACAGTCTGTGTGCAGTGTAAAAATGGAAGAAAACACGTGCACAGAAAACCAAATACCGTACATCCTGTACATCCACACAACAGGCACACAAAGTCTCATTCCTCTCCCACTCCACCCTTGTTTTTAAGATAAAAGCAACCAAGTTCCCTCACATATAAATCCTCATTTACCTCCACCTGGCGTTATTAGCTGGGTAAGCCTGTTATATCACATAAGACAGGACTTTATGGAAATATAAAGACTTCAGTGTATTTAGGCACATTTTATTTCAAATGAACAACATACTTTACATTTTTGGTTCTTTATTAATGTTGGCTTAAGCTAGCAAATGGAAGGTGCAGACTCAAGTTTCAAGAACAGATTTTGGATTCTACTAGGAGAGCATCCACACCAAAAAAAACCACAACAACAAACAAAAGAAACAATTACTCCAATAACAAAGCTGAGCAACACCTTTGGTCACATTTCTCCTCTCAGATAGTTGCTTCACACTCTCACCAGTGCTCCGGCAAGATACGCACTGTACGGCCAAATGCCTTGGCTACAAATAACTCTGATTTGTGATACTGCAGCCCCTTTGTTTTTGGCCATGCCTCTCAAAGATGTTGAGCCCCCACAGCTTCCACTGACATTATGTAGTAGAGAAAGTGTAGTTTTCCCACCTTTCCCCCAAAGGTGGGAAAAGGAGGACTGATGGGTGTGTGGTGGAAAACCTTGGGCCGTAAATCTGCCCTGTATCAATCACAGATCAACTGAACTGCACAGAAGGAATTATGTTTATTTCATGAGTTGCCCTTTATATCACACAGCATGCAGTGCAAGTGGCATGAAAGGGTAAGCAGTGACATTATTTTCTTAATATATATATTTAAGTTACAAAAAAAAAATTAAAGAGGGACAGCTAATGCTAGAAATAACACAAAAAATAGCAAGTAACAGCAACTTATTTTGCGTTCCTATTTTCAGCTGAAAGTGACAGCTTTCCTTCTCCACTCAGACATGGGGGCACGATGACAGCACCAAGATGCTACCCAGTGCTACCACAGAAGAGCCTAAATGTCAGCAGAAGGTGCACAAAGACACAGAAGTCTCCTGCAGCTGCACAACCGGTCCTCCAGGAAAAGATAAAAATGAATACCTCACAATGAATTCAGCTAATGAATCTGAGCACAGCTAGGAAACGCAGATGATTATTCCTTGTACGGTACTTTTCAGGCCACTAGCAGTCCTCAAAAATTTTGCGCCTGACACAAAATGTTGCTTATTAACGTGGATTTTAACGTCGCTCAGCTGCTCTCCAGACCAGAAAAACACCTGTTTCCAAATTCACACAACGCTCACACCTAAATCTAAGGAAGATCACGCAGGAACTCACGCCCAGGTATTTTTCATTTGGGTGGGAAAGGAAAGCAGAGATTCACGATACAATCGGGTGCCAATTCAAGGGTTTCTGTCTCTTTTTGAAGTGCCTTGCAGCATGAAGGATAAGGGTTTTCAAGCAGAAAAGGTGGCACTGTCAATGGCGTTTCAGACAATGAGGGAAAAAGAAAAGCGAGATCTTGCAGCTGCTAAATCCTCCGCAGACAGCTCCAGCACACAGCCCTCCCATCAATGTGGTCTTATTCTTTCAAAAGAGCACATGACTTTAAAGAAATTATGACCACGGGGTTGGTGGACAATATATGGGATTTCTCCATGATCATACTCTACTAAGCAATTAGGTCAAGCCATGCTCTTTAAAATTAGTTTAATGCAGCTGAAAGTCAAGGAAAGAAAGCGCGTTAGGGAGGAAATTAGGTAGAAAAGGAGCAGAAAGATTTATTTTAACTCTCAAGCACTCACAAAGCCCTTGCCAGAAAGAGGAGTTGCACTGTTGCTAGAACTTTTTAGTGCATAAAAGGAACATTCTTGGCACTGAAAAACTGGCATCTGTGTACAAATAGAGAAAGTGTTTTCCAAGGTCCGAGCTACACAAAGAAACAAAAAGAAACTCCTTTACATCAATCTGTTCACAAGGACTGCCTTGATCATTCTAAATTATACTTTTGTCAATGGATTAAAGTAGCTTAATAGGCAGGTAAATAAGTACATTTTTGTTGTTGTTATTCATCAGAACAAAGAGATATTGCATGGTGTTGCGGAGTTCTGTGATGTTGGTATTTAAAACAGATTCCCTTCCATGAGCAGAAATTCTGATGTCAGATTTTTTTTTTTTTCTATTCACATTTGGGTTTTGGAATGCAAATGTGAATGAATAAAGTACTCTGGGTCTGCACTGGCAGCAGATGTTTGGAAGGGAAGGTGCACTGAAAGAGCTAGAAGCATTACTGAAGGTCTGATGCTTCTGTCCCGTTGGAAACTCATAAATTACTGCAGATACAAAACAAAGGGGTACTGAAAAGTTTACTGATTGCTAAGAAGCTCACTGAACTACTGAAATCTGAAAGCAGCCAGTTGAAGACTGAACTCTTTCCTGCTTTTTACAGTTAGGTGTGTGTGAGGCATACACCACACAGGCGCAGACAAAACCTTCTGTACTTCCTGTGTGCACATAAACAATTCAACTCCGTCGTCTTTTTCATGTTATCTATCCAGCCTTCACTCATACAATCTGGGTTACACCAGACATGCGTGCTTGCCACTGTGCCTGCAGACTAGACAAGTAATGCAACTTATCGATATCACTGAAACTTCATATAAGAGGCTGAGAAAATGACCTGCTGCAGTTTTTCTGCTCTCTGATTCAATTGTTGCACAGGCAGGAAGAGCAGTTGCAACATTATCATGAAAAAAAAAAAAAAACAAGTTGATGGATATGCCTTTGTAAGCACAAGCACATTTATCACACTGTCTTTATCATTCTTTTAAAGCTTGAAGGTGGTAAAAACAAAAAGGTGCCATACGTGAAGTCCCTTAACATAAGCACTTCACTTAGTGATTATCACACTCCAGAATGGGAAGAGCTAGGTATTATCTTAGATGCTCAAGTAAGGACTTGAGAAAATGCTTCAGCTATAAGTCTACTCATAGATACAGTGGTTTAAAGCACTGACCTAAGTCCACGCCTAGATGCACCAGTATCTACTGTATAAGCTGAGGGAATATGTATGGCTGCACAACTTCCAAGCCAGCTGGATGCCAGCCATTTCATAATAATTATGCTTGTGCTGGAGCTAGCTGGAATCCATTTGGTCTGAATATATGTACATCTGCTAAAGCCTTTTCAGAAACCATCTTATCATATGAAAAAACAGAGTACTCACACTTGTAAACAGTTCAAGTAATAGCTACATCTCTGATGGAAATGAAAAAGCCAGAAAAAAGGTGGGAAGAAGCAAAGAAATGCAGAGATTTAAAAATAATAATAATAAAAATGTTATGCTTACTGTCATTTACAGTAATAAAAAGGAGCTTGCAAGTACGAGTGCTTACAGGATCAATGCCTAAGTACACAGCCATATAAATAAAGAACACAATATGATGTGCCAGTACTTAATGCCAGAGTTTAATGCTTCTATTGTTCTTTAGGACTGGTCTTTTCATGAAATTTTAAACCAGCTCAGAAATTAACATTAGGTCCCATTAGCCTTGCTAAATGCGAAAGGATGCATCTGAAATACACCTGGCTACGAATTAAACACAGGAGCTGAGTCACAAGTTGCTCAAGAATTCTTAAACCAGGGTCCTGTGGTGCACATTAACGCAGAAGTACGATTTTGGTGATGCTAAGCAAAGAATATTGTTGATGCAATTTTTTAAACAGAAAAGTTTGTTTTCTGGTTTGCTTCTCTTCTATAGCAAAGGCTTCTGAGGCTTGTCTGAAGTGTGGGCTTGTCTGGCCGCTCAGGTAAGAAAGGTCTAACAATAATGCCTATCAGACCTCAGTTATACCACCCACTCCTTCATGGCAATGAGCAGCTTCCCTTTATTTCACCATTTCTGAACCTCCCTGTTTTATGGCATATTACTTATGACCTTAATGCACAGTAATAAGGTGTCCCTAGAAAGTGTATCTATGCAGATTTTGACTCCGGAGGGTATCTACACTGAATGGCCACAAACACAAAAACATGACCACAAGGCGACACTTGCAGCATAGCAGCACCTGTTAGATAATGGTGCTAACTTAAGAAAATATTTTTTCATTATCTTTGTAAAAAAGATTTACTACAAGGACATGGTGTTGTTGATCACTCAACGAACACTGGCTAGAAATAAAGTAACCACTGCAAGTAGAAGCGAAGATGGACTGCAAAGCTCCAAACTGCATACCAATATATTTTCCCCCAAAGTGATACAGTTTACAGATATGGTATGGATTTCACATTTTAATACTTACTATTGAACATGAAGAACTGCTTTAAGACCCAACATTTTACTAACCTTTCATTACCAGAGAACAACAAAAAGCATAGAACCACAAGCTTATATACCCCACAGAAGATGTCACAATTATTTTTGCTTGAAAAAAAAACAACAACAGACAAACTGTCCTGGAAGGGATGCAAGACACAGACTCCTGATGGCTGTTGAGCAGAAGGCCTTTATTGCCCTTTTTTCTCTACTACATACACTTTCCCTGTAACCCCACACGCTGTCCACTTGCTCGAATTGGTCATACAATTTGTTAGAGACCCTCAGACATGCACCTCGAGCCAGCCAGCAATTGGCCACTGCCCAAAGCTCATCTTTAACACTGCAGCCAAGTTAATTTAACTCGACCTTTCCCAAGTTTTTGTTTCTAACGCTTATTTCTTCATTATCTCTAATTCAGGGATGTGTGAAACAGCACAAAGCCACCTGCGAATTCCTTTCCCACTTGTCCTCCCACTGCAGTTATTAATTTTATGTTCGCTAGATATACAAGAAACTCACCAAGCAGCACAATCGATGAACACATCGTTCATTGATGTGTTTCAAGAGGATCCACAGTGGTGAACATATTGCTTATCCTTGACTGAAGCGAGCTTTTAGGAAGACACCAAACCCTGGCACTGCTGAAACTGCAAACAAAGCATGGTCTGTGCTGCATACCCAAGCCTCATACCAAGTGCCTTAGTAACTGTCCGTATACATTACAGTTTTACGAGCTGCTATTTACAGCCCAGTAATTGTCTGCTTCCCCAGCTCTTTAGTCTTTATTTACATCTGCTCACTCTCACAGACGAGCTGCAGCACTTAGGAATTTAGAGCATTCGGAAAAAAATATATACTGCAAATTGCCCCCTCTGACCCCGGCGCTAAGGCAGGCCTGTCTGGCGGCCCTACAGCTGCCACAACGGGAAACCACGCTCGGGCGTGCAGCCGGTGCCCTCGTTAGCAGGGCTAATCAGCAGCCAGGCCTTGCACAGCGCTTCCACAGGGCCGCTCGATGCACCTGGATGGGGACAGGGATGCTCATCCTCCGTGGCCTGCCGCCAGCACTGACTGACCACGAGCCACCTGTAACATAAAGGTTTCTTTCTGCAGGGACAAAAGGGGCCAGAAATGGACCGGCTCTGTAAGACGCGGTCTGGAAGTGGTTGTTCCCCAGTTCCTGTTGTAACCAGCAACAACAGCGGGAAAAGCGACCCTTCTTCCAGGCAGGAGTGCTTAGTAAATAGCATCAGAAGGCTCTTTCAAACAGAAAGCGATGAGAAAAAACGGAGACATAAGGGACTAAGCTGTTCCCTGACGTGCCTTCCTTTCCCAGGGAATCAACAGCAATTCTGCGCAGATGGCCCAGCTCACGCAGTTAGGGAAATAGTGCCAGGAAGATAATATACCAAAAACATCCTAGCTCCCATACCAAAGTGCTTAAAGCCTATGCCTGCAGAATAGAAAACAACCAAGGTGGGAGACAAGGTGCAGATGTGGTCCAAGAGATGCCCAGTTATTGTCTTTGTTAAATGAAATAGGAGCCAAATGTCCCAATAAAGGAACCAGCACGATGAAAGAAAGGTGTCAAAAGAAAGGTAAAATTTACTTCCAACCAAGACTCCCACGTACTTGGTTTTGTTAGGGAGTAATAAGCTGCCAGCTTTGTTGATGGCGCTACTGGAAGTGCTGGCTTCTTGGCCAAGAACTTGCTAGGCCCAAATGAAATACCCACCACGCTACTCCCCTCTGTGGATAAAGGGAAAAAACCCACACCTCCAAGTCTCCATTAAATTCGGCAAAATAATTAAGCTGTAAACCGTGCCAGAACAAAATACAATGTGATCAAGTAACGTACACGTTAGCTGCACCGAGTGGCACCTACATAGCCAAGCAAAGCAAGTGCTGTGTGAGGGCGTGTGCCCTGCTGAGCGCAGCATCTCACAATCTCAAGTTTTAAGCGCTGGCTTTCTTCTTCTCATTTAGAAACACCGGACTGCAAGGGACCACCTCAGCAATCAAGTCCAATCCTCTTAAGCTGCAGACAGCCCTGCAAAAGTCAGCGAGACTAAAAATTTCAGCAGACAAAGAATAGAAGAAAGGCACTATCACACTTCCCTGTAATCACAGGTCTGTTAATGTCACCACGGACTCCAGAAAATGAACACCCTTTATTCTCTCTCCTCTAAAAGCAGCACCTTCAAAATACCACAGTTTCATCAGACTGTGTGACCTGCAGTAAAAAGGCTCTCCCGACCCCCAGCCCCACAGGCGTGTTCAGGAGCAGGGCACCCTCACTGAGCACCTCCAGGGATGCACACTACCCCGCACCCCAAACCCTACCAAGGGGCTACTTACATTTAAGATAAAACTGAGGAAAGGGACAATTCACACACCAGACAGAACGAAGGGCTTCCTTGGGTAACTGGCAAAAACTTATTAACAACACTAATTGCTCTCTAATAAAGATACTGTGGAAATCAAGTATTTATACTACACCACTCCAGTTAAAGGCAGACCAAGCATTTGGTTGAAGCAAGAAATGTGCAGACTGCACGACTCTACCCACAGCAGAGTTTTTTTCTCCCCTTTCCAATAGCTCATTCCCTCAAATAGTTCAGCAATGAATTCAGTAAAACTATACCTGTCAATCAGGTTGTAAGCACAGTTATAATTTACACTGACTGCAAACTCTTCCAAGCTGT
This sequence comes from Anas platyrhynchos, assembly GCF_047663525.1. Lineage (NCBI taxonomy): Eukaryota > Metazoa > Chordata > Aves > Anseriformes > Anatidae > Anas > Anas platyrhynchos. Next base: position 44,682,858 of record NC_092621.1, on the reverse strand, counting down.
GGATATACCCACCCACGTCTGCGATCACCCAGTAAGAGCTAGCTTTCTTTCACTTAAGTACAGGCAACGTGCTCCAAGCATCCCACCAAACAAACAGCCTCGCATCTGCGGGCAGACAATTCTGGCAGAGAATTGCTCTCCTCGAAAGCAGCATACCACTGCCCTGCAAGGCCCGTGCTCGTGGTAGAAAATGGGTGCACGTGGTCTGGGCAACTGCACAGCAATGCTTCCTCCTCAGCATACGTGCATCCTCAAGCAGCAGTTGTCATCTATCACATCTGGTTATGTAATCAGGAAGGAATAAGGGAAAAGGGATTAAAACATCAAAAAACAGCATAATGCTGCAGACCATTGCGTGGATTGCAAAACACACCATAAAGCAGCGTGGCACTTTACAGCAATCCTAAACTGTGTGAACCGTTCTGGGTGAAAAGCAACTGTCACAAGTCATTCTCCCTGACACCAATGTGTGCTATGACAAAAGTAAAATGCCTACACACTTTAAATACAGTAGGTCAACACCCTCAATGTCAACTATAATATGCCTAGAAACTTTGAAACAGAGATTTAAAACTCACTTAAGATACGCACAATGACCAAATTTTTATCAGCCACCTCCTTCCCCAGGACAGTGCCATGCTACACCCTCCATTAATTTAACAAAGTTCAATCTTCAAACAATTCAGGTTCCCTCTTCTTTTAGCTTTGTTTCAAAGAAAAAACCCGAAGATCACTCTCCTGGGGGCCAGCAGCCCTTGAATTTCCAGCCTTCTTCATTTGTGAATATTGTGAATATTTTAAATGTAAATATAACTGAATACTTAAATGTAAATATAACCAAAAACTTTCAGAAGTTTCGTCACTTCTCATTCTTCCAGCATACTGAAAGAATAAATAAAAATCATACCCTTCCAAGCCTCGTGGTGCAAGGCTAAACATACCAAACTCTTCAGTCTGCTCTCAAAAAAGTCTTCTTCCCACAGCTTCACCATCCTAGCATTTCTTCTTCACTTTAAAATAGAACAATCTCTTTGAAGCACAGCGATCAGAACAGCAGAGCACTGTGTGAAGGAGGACACAGCCACATACTGCACAATTAAATGGATCGATACGGGCTCCTACAGTCCATCTGATAGGAGATTTTTTTCCTAACTGCGCTAAAAATGACAGGAATGTCACCCAGCAGCTGATTGACACATTCCGGCTCCACTCTTGCTGTAGCAGCCCCATGTGCTGCAATCGCAGAGCACAGTTTATTATTAGACTCCTTGGCACAGGCTTTTGTGCCCTGTTCCACTAAGTTTCACGCTATTTATGTTACTCCAATATGTATTTTATTATGAAGATACGCAATGAAATATTTGGGGCTTCAGGATCTTTAGACCTGTGCTTTCTTTGTCCAGCCTTCTTTCAGCTTCCACCTATCTCTGCCATAAGCCAGTGGTGGTTAAGTAAAATCTACTACGCTGCTATGAACGCTTTTCAGGTTTTTTGGACACCTATTTTCCTGCAGCAGGGTCAAAACACAGCTCGAGACAGCAGTCTCAGTTGAGAAAGGACTCCTGTGCAAGCCACTCTCACCCAGGAAATAGAAACTAGTAAACCACTGACTTTAACTGGCATTTTTTCCTGCTTAATATAAAGCTGTGCCAACAAGTCGCGTGGGTTCACTGCAGAACTAATGAAGCCAGTCAAAAACAGAAGGACACCTGGTCATTAGGACCAGCTGTGGTTCTAACAGGAAATATGTAATTTCCTCTTAAAACTGATATGCCTTTGAATGTGTTACCAATTTTAACAACTGTTTGGCACGGTTACTCCACGACTCCAGTAGTCCCCATCACTCTCCTTATTTACAGCTCCGCTTCCTGGTCACCAGCTTATGTTCTTCTGCCTTTGCACCATGGTTCTTTATCTCTGTCCTTCCTATGTATTTAACTCGAGGAAGGATTTATAGAGGCAATCGCATGGCCTTGTAGGCTGAGATTTCACAGGGCTTTCACCTGATCTGAGCATGAACTGCTGCCATAAATTAGATAAGGTGTTTTTTTTTCCCCATTTTTTACAGCATCGCCGCATCAAAGGAACATGCAGGAACACGCGACGGAGAAAGTGATACTGCTCCTTTCAGCCACCGCCAGCACAGCCCGAGCCTGGCGCACTGCTCTGGTGAAAACGCAGCCTCAGCCTCTCTTCCTCAGCCAAACGCGCCCAGCTCTGCACAGCACACACAGTTCTAGCAGAGGAAGCGACACGCCTGAACATCTGTAAAGGCAGATAATGGGGAAGGAAGAAAAAAATCCATCAAAAGGGACAAACCAGCAAAGCCCCGAAAGAAGCGATGAAAGTTTAAGCACACGCCTAGCACAGCAGTGCTGGGGCCAAGTGCACCTCACTGAGCCTAGCTAGAGGAGAAATCAAAGACCAAGGTTCTTCATCTACTTCCTGATGGGTTTAAATTTACAAGGGTTTATGCATTTATAATGAAGGCATAATAATCAGCAAGCCAGCTTCTTACTACACACAGTGTTAAAAGTCCTACAAACCAGACATTTTTCTCCTCCACACATAGAAATAAACTAAGAAGAACCAAGCAGTTATACCAAAAAATAACTGCACCTTGTGCTTTTCACACAGAAACACTTCTGCACACGTTAAAAGACAATAGCTGTCACCGGTGGTACTGTGTGGTGGCAGTCTAATGCAGCCTATGCCAGCAGATTTCAGTTTATTATACATTCCAAAAAAAAAAAAAAGAAAAAAAGAAAAAAGATTGCCCCCCAGAACCCAAACAAGTAGCAGGGTTGGGACTGGCTTCGCTTGGTGTCTTCAAGGCAAGCACAGAATTACCAGGTGCTCCTCTGAGAGCTGACCAGGCTGGTGCAGCATCGCTGTGATTCACAGACAGCGCTGAAAAGGGCTCTTTGCTGTAACCCAAACACCACCTTCGGCTCTCCAGAGGAGCAGCACAGCCAGCCAACCACCCCAGGTTTCCCACACTCGAGCAGTGGCTCTGTGGCCAACGCGTTCAGGGTTCCTTCCCAGGTCCTTGCCCCTGAAAGCCTCCTACCGCCCACTCGGTTCACAGCAATTAGTCACCACGTACTGCTGCAAATTGCATGCGTGTAGTTACAGAAGCTGTGAATTCCACGCTTGCATTATTTCTTGCAGAGCCTATGTGAGGGACTCAGGAAACAGCACTACTGTGGTTTTCACCATCCATGTCTTCAGTATTTGGCCATTTTGCCTCTGTACGAAAATGAAGGTTAATAAATGCCTTTTTAATGAGCACGCTGAGTTGAGGTTACAGTAAGACTATGCAACAAAAGAGAAATTGGGAATTTCCACGTGGCGCAGTTAAATTTTTGACCCAAGGTATAGCACTTTCAGCCACACCAGGCCATCCTCTCCATCGCTGCTTTCCCCTCCCCCCCCCCCCCCAGCCCTTTGTAGGACTTTGTAATCTGATAAATAAATGGAAAAAATGTTACACCACCACATTATTGAAAAGACAGTTGCCAAGGGTTTTTAACTTAGCCATTCTGAAGGGAAATATCACCTCAAAGGAACTACACATGCTGTACATCTTGTAATGGAACTTGACAATACGCGCACCATTTTTGCACATCAGCTTCTTAGTACGACTACTTTGGGCTCTCAAGCCTGAAAAGCACCACGAAGGTCAAATTCTAGCTGTCATCCAAGCATTTCTTTGTCCCATGTTTTTCCTTTCCTCCCAACACAGTGCGACGCAGTTACACTTATGGTGTATGATAGATGAGAGACTGCCTTTGCAGTTCTAAGGAGCAGCATTTCTGAAAACTGATGGATGAATAACCAAAAATACATACATACATATATATATATATATATTCAGCCTACGTATTCACTGCTTACTACAGAAATCAGATCTCACACAACCCAGAAAAAAATATTTCTCTCCTAACCAAAGATTCAGAGGTAAAGGAACATTTTTCAGACTGTAAGTATGCATTTGCACAACTGCCTGTTTTCTCGTCAGCACCTTCAGCATCTTACCCTGTGCATTTTCCATTGCAACTGATAAAGAGATTAGACAGACACCTTAGATAAGAGTAAAAAGCCATAAGCTAACCCTGGTAACTTTTCTGCTCAGTGAGCTACCAAACAGAAACAGATTGACTTCCAGAACTGCTAACACCCATCACAGTTTTTAATTCAACAACAGTGGAAAGTGTATCCCTAGTGAGTACAACAGGTCCAAACAAACTCAGAGTTCAAAATTGCTAGATACCTCTTCCTGTTTTTAGCATCATTTAATAGGAGGGATCTCCTATTAACAAACAGCAAGCCACAGTGCAATGCAAATACCATTCTTCAATTGCAAAATATTACTTCAGCTATCTGCAGCTCTTTTAGAAATTACTTGAAAGTTTAAAGAAAAAAAAAAAAGAGGTCTGGTGGTGGTGTTTAAGACCATGAACTAAATCTGGGTACCTCTTCCTATAATTTAGCAATGCATCTTTTCTCATGGTACTGTAACAACTCCCAGGTAAGGCCAATCACAGAAGGGTTAAAAAAAATCATTTTCATTAGTTTGATCTGGTTTCAAGGTTTTTTGTGCTCACCATGGTGAGGTTTTTAAATGCTGATGAACTTTAATTCCTGTCTTTTGGGCAAACTGAAGTAAAGGCACTGCAGCAGGGTATTTAAAATGCACAGTCACACAGCTCGCAACTGCAGAAAGAATTAAAATGAATGAAACAGCTTTTGTAAATTTGTTGCTGTTTCATGATAATCTCTACCCCAGCAGGAACAGAATCTCCATCACCCTTTGAAATGCCATGGTTAGATGGTTAGTTCACACATCTGTAATTAAAGTACACACCTGAACAATGCAGTGATATGTTTCACTAAATTTGTCAGACGCAAAACAAAAAGTACATAATGCAACATGCACAACAATTAAGAGCACAGTCTCCATGTATGTTTCATCCTAAAGATGACATTTGATCCCTAAGTGATGAGACTTTTGGTACAAAAAGCTTAAGATGACACAAGAGGTAAACCTACCCCAACAGCAGAAGTGTGTTGGAACAAATCACGTACAGGTAAGACCAAAAAGAGTGATCCTACAAGTATTCGTAATACCTTTTTTCTTATCTTCCACAGGAATACATCAAAACAAACCAAAGAATGGAACAAATCTCAAAACACTTTGGCAAAAGATTTTTACAGTTTGTAACTTCTTCTGCAACAGTGCTGTGAAATATCATAAAACCAGAAAATGCATTTTTTTTCAGCTCATTGTCCATTCTCCTGGTTTCAAATAATCTCCACGTTTTGTGTAAGCAATTTTTAAACCTCCTTTACTAGTTTCACTGAGAAATTTAATTTACACAATCCATTTATTTTCTTCAATCCATTTATTTTCTTTCTTTTGCTAGAATAGGAAAGCTACTTTTTATTCTAGTTACTGCCAGAGGTATCATAAGGTAATACAGATATATAAATATTTTACAAAGGAAAACAGTGAAGATTAAAATTTCAAAGTAATTGCATCTTCCCTGAGCTTTCTCAAAAGGCAGGTTGTCCTAGGAACTTCAGGATCCATTCATGCAAATACACTTTGGTGAAAAAAAACTCTTATCTGTTCATTTATTCACCTTGTTTGTTCTATGACTGATGCTAAGTACAAGGAAACAAAGGAATTCATCCATTATAAGGGTAGAAAATAGGTTGATTTAGCAAAATGGAACCTTTCATCACAGCTTAGCTGAAGCCTTAAATCAAGATTCAGGTTCCCAAATAAACCTAAGAAATTTTAAAGTCAAAGGTGTTTTTAATATTCACTTGCTTCCTGAGTTCTAAGCCTCAGGCTCGACATTTGCAAGTACATTTATATGCAAATGTAAAGGTGAGAAACCTAAGGGGGAAAGAAGGAATGGAAAGCAATGGGATTTACAAGAGTATTTCAAGCAGCCAGAGAAACCTAAGTTCAAAAATAAGTTAAAAGCACCACTGAACTAAGCCACTCAATGACTATGCTGAGATTTGCTTATTCTTTTGATTTCATGGCAACAACTTGCAGTGAAATAATCTGTCCTTCTCAAAATGATGCTGAAGTGTATTCTTTGGCCCTTTTATTTTAAAGCAAAACCTCGTCACCTTGTTGTGTTTTATTGTCCATAGGTATTTTCTCACAGCAGCCAACAGGAATGGGTCAAGTTCTTAGTTATGCTTACTTTTTTCAAGGAAAAAAAAAAAACAACACAAGACTGGCATGTAACTAATTAATTTAAGTTCTTTAAATGCATATATAGGTTTGGACTGCATGCCAAGGTTATATAGTTAAAATGAATAAGGCAAACAACCTCAGTGTTTTGTTTTTTTGTTTGTTCGTTTGTTTTTTTTGAACCATGTACCATCATTCTGTGCTTGCACTTCCCTGTGTGTCAGAAATGAAATTCCTCATCTTCAGAGCTATGTTCTGGAGCCAGCGTGCTATTTCCCTGGTGTGGCTGTGTGGAAGATCCTTTAAACGCTGCCTATGCGATTGTCCTTAGGGAAATGGTTCGGCTTCACACACGGGTCCTGGGGACCCAGCACGGTGCTGGCACTCGCTCTTTAAAATAAATAGAGGAGAGGTTACATAAACCTTGGCACTTTCCTGACTAGCAGGCTGACATTGTCTTCCCTGTGAGGAGCCTTAAGGAAATAAATGGCAATTTGTAATTCTGCCTTTATGTCATGGTAAATCACGTATCAGTGCCTGTAACCACAGAGCGGCAGCTGTATTACTACAGAAAGCTCAAACCAGATTCTGGAACACTTTACACGATATTACAAAAAAAAAAAAGGGTGGGGAACGATGAATTTTGAGAGCCTAAATAGCACATTCAGCCTACACACCTGCAGTTTGGGGTTCAGCACGGGTCCATACCCGGCTCCATACCCGCTGAATGAACGCAAGGTGCCCAGCACAGCCTCTCGCTCCGGATGCACACACAGCACACCCAGCAGACAGCAGCACCGCACAGTTTACCCATTATTATTATTATTATTTATTATTAATTTTGGGGGGTGGCCCCGCCGCGAGCCCCCGGCGAACTTGCCCCCGGCCCGCACCCACCTGCCCAGGTCCTCGCCGGTCTCGTAGTGCTCCTCCAGGTTCTCCTGCCTGAACACCGTCATGGTGCCCGGCCGCACGGCCACGCAGCCGCCCGCCCGCACGCCGCCAGCCTCAGCCTCTGCTCCGCGTCCTCATCCCCGGAGCCCCGGAGCGCCCTGCGGACGACCGCGGAGGTGAACGGCTGAACGCCCGCCCGCCCCCCGCCGCCCCCCGCCGCCCCGCGCCGCCCCCGCGACCCCCGCCCCTTCCCCCCGCACGCAGCCGCGGGACCCCCGTTCCCCTCCCTTCCCCTCCCCGGCGGCAGCGCCCTCCTCACCTCGCTCCCCCGGACCCGCTGCCGCTGCCGGTGCCGGTCCCGGTGCCGCCCGGCGCAGGCACCGCACAAGGGCGCCGCCGCCCGGCCAATGGCGAGGCGCCGCCGCCCCGCCCCGCGCCGCTCCCCCGCGCGGCCCGGCCCGGCCCGGCGCGGAGCGCAGCGCGGCGGAGCCGACCCGAGGGGGCGCCGCCATTTTACGAGGCCGCAGCCCCTCGGGTCTGCTGCTGGCCGTGGGGCTGCCTCGGTCCTGGGCCGAGCGGGAGCTTGGCTGTGCTCCTTCGTGTACACACACACACACACACACACACGTATATGAAATATACACGCTCACATGTACACACGCACATGTATATATAGTATACACACATGTACACACGCACACATATATATAATATCCACACTTGCATGAATATGCACACACGTATATGTAATATACACTTGCATGTACACACGTACACATATATATAATATACACACATACACACATATATACACACTTGCATGTGCACACGTACACATACATGTAATATACACACTCGCATGTACACACGCACACATATGTATAATATACACACTCGTATGTACACACACACATATACACACTTGCATGTACACGCACACTATATATAATATACACTTGCATGTACACACGTACATGTATATGTAATGTACACACTCATGTACACACACACGTATATATAATATACACTTGCATGTACACACAAAAACATATAATATACACACATGTACACATGTAAATGTACATATAATATACACACTTGCACGTACACACGCACTCGTATATATAATATACACACTCGCATGTACGCGCACACACACATACATAATAATATATACACTTGCTCATTTTTCCCCTCAGTTCACACTCAGCATGTGATGCCGGGATGCTGAGCAGCTTTTAATTCCCATCTGAACTCCGAGCTCACTCCTGCAGAGCATTGCTCATCGAAGGTGAAGAAAAGTTCATACTTTTTTTTTTTTTTTTTTTTTTTTTTTACACTTTCTCGATTTAGCACTTGAGAGAGCCCGGCCTTCTCCAAGTACAGGACAAGAGGTCCAGGAGTTCTGAAATTTTCAGAGTAAATCACAGCCTGACCTTGGCCAAGCGTTAAAACTTCCTGTGGCTCCACTGATGCCAGCTGTAAAATGAAGGGAGCGCGGTTCAGCACATCGCTGGGTGCAAAGTTACATAAAGCTGTCCTCAGAGTCGGCAGCGTGGTGACTTCTCCAGCGGAGGAACAGCCAGAACTGTGTGCCCCCGCTACTTCATTTACTGCCAGACGTGCAGGAGTAGGATGCTCTGCCTCGCCTTCAACCCATCTTCCATGTATTTATCTCTAATAGGTTTTCAAAGTCATGACTCACACACTTGAGGCTGTTGCGTTTTTAACACAGCTCAAGGTTTTTAACAAATAATTGGTGATGGTTCAGGAGTTCACTTTGGCTTCAGAGATTCTTCCTCTGATCAAAATGAGGAGAATCACTGGAACCAGCCCCTGAATTTTTTGGCAATTGACCTTCATGTTTTTCCCTTCTGGGAGTTTTTTGTGATGGTTGTGGGCTTGTACAAGAGTAATACAAGAGTAACATCCGTGGTAGCTTGTATGTATTCTTCAGTACAAGCACTACTCAAATACACAGTTCAATTGCTTCAGCTGAAGCAATTGAGATTTCAGTATTGATTCAAGCAAGCATGCATTGGGATCAATACACTCTTCCTGAGATAACTACCAAGATGCACAGAATCAACAGAAAAAAAAATATGAATTACTTGCAATGTTTATCTTCCTCCTTTCATTTAACAACTATATCTTACTCCTGTTGCCTGCCCTTCTAGGTCTGTGATCCCTGAATTTTGTTTCTCTGTTCAGGTCTCTCAACTATGGAAAGAGAGTTGAGTTTGAGTCCAGCTGTGGCAGGAACAGCACAAGTCATCATGTCATGTGTGTCAGGAGTAGGCACACAAGTAAGGACGGCCATGGCAGCAGGCTAGTGCTGTGGTAGGCATAGGCACAAAAGGGTATGTTTTCATGTAATGCAAAGCACCACATTCCTGTTTCTTTAGAGAAATACTCAACAGGTTGTGCTTGGTGCAGACCACTTTGAAAGAGCATGAGTGCTCCTGGTGGGACTCGTCTTGCAGTCTTGGAACCCTTCATCCAGGTGGAAAGCCAGCCCAATTGCTGTATGTTCAAAATGCTGATGAACTTCCTTGAGGCAGGTATTGGACTGCATATGTACTAAACGGGAAAAAAATAATTTTAAATTGCTGACAAAAGTAATTAAGCGGTTGTGAAAGCAGTTTATGCTTTCAGGTTAAATAGCACGCTGGATGAAATCCAACCCCAATAAACTTAATAGCAAAACCTCCTTGATTTCATGGTTCTGTGATTTCAAGCTAATGTATATTTTTTGTTTATTGTAACATAACAGAAGTAACAAAGTAACTCCTTGCACACTGTGTTGTAAATCAGGAGTAATACTGATTTCAGTACGGTTACTTCAGTGTGAACGAGGATCGGGTGCAAGACTAATAACCATAAATGTGTTTTTGAAGGACTTGATTGTGTCTGCCAACTTAATATGTCAATGGTTCACATATATTTTGTGGTGTAGAAGAACAAGTGTTCTTTCTCTCAATAAATATTACAAAGAATTCAAACTTGTAGAAAGCATTCCTATCTCCAAGCAGTGTTTGGTGAAGTGAAAGCTGTAATATTTCTGCAGGTCAAGTGATTTACAGCACCTTTCAGCCACTTTTGAACTGAATCTACGCACCCATTTCAACATTTCTACAGATAAGGGAGCACATTAAGTGTATTGCTGTATGATAAATGTTTTCAAGATTAGAGCCTGGTCTGTTTCTGTCATCCAGGTAAGATGTCTTTCTTAATAATGTAAGACACTAATTACAGTAAAAAAATACAAATTACTTAGGTGGGCTATTGTTTCTTTTGCATATTGTTTTCTTTCTAAGAGATCATCATTTATTTCTGACATAACTATAAAAGCAATTTCCTGGGTGGTAAGTGATGTTCTTTGCAGATTCATAGGTTTTCCAAGGCTAATTTCATTTCTCACAAAGCACACTACCTACAGCCCCTGCAAGCTGCTATTCTGCATCCATCTGTAACAACAGGGATGACACGGGAATGGAAGGTTGAACATTAGCATTAAAGAGCCTCTCAGCTCTGTTAAACCCGAAACATTTTTGCTACAAAAGGATTTCCAGCTATGCCAGTGACTTCTGTAATTGCGCTTCATGTCCCTCAGAAAGTAGACTGAGTCCATCAATTCATTTTTATGTCACAGCATAAAGGAAAATTTCTCAGGTTATAAATTAGAAGAATTTTTTTTTTCTCAGAAAGTTAGGCATTGGAACAGGTTGCCCAGGGAGGTGGTGGACTCACCTTCCCTGGAGGTGTTCAAGGAAAGGTTGAATGTGGTAGTTGGTGACATGGTTTAGTGGGAGACATTGATGGTAGGGGAATGGTTGGACCAGATGATTTTGGAGGTCTTTTCCAACATTAATGATTCTATGATTCTATTAAAAATAATAATAACTAAATAAATAAACAAACCAGGCTGCTGACATCAAAGGCAAGATCTGTAGTTTCACGAGGCAATACCTTTAGCACTGTAACTAACCTCATGTAAGTGGTACAGTGTAAATTTGGCAGGCTGGAATAATCATTCCTTAATGTTTCAGTCAATAAAATACAATTTTGTTAAAAACTGTTAACATCCATTTAATTGCTGTGTTTTGAAAGCCACGAAGAAGATGAGATGATAGAAAATGATCAGCATCACTCCTCTAAAAGCACTGCAGAAAGGTAAGTGCCTCCTATATTTTCTAGGTGTTTGTCAGTTCCTCATACAAAGAAATTTGGTCCATCTCCCAGGAGAGTCGCAGCTAATCTAGGATCTGCTAATTCATATGTTTATTCATAAGGGGCCCATATCACGTACATCCCCCAACGAAGCTGCTACTTGGCAAGGCAATTAATTGAATACCTGACTTGGAGCAGTGAGTAGCAGATTAGCTGATGAGGGTTTAAATTCATGTGTTTCAGCATCTCCCTGAGTTGAAGTCCTGGGCTGGAGTTCATTTTGTCCAAAAGCTGTGTGCCGATCCTGCTGTGATGATGCTCTCATCAACAGCTCTTTTCCACTGGAAAAATCAGGCTGTTGATGAAAAAAACAGGGACTCGCATCTATGGTAGATAGGTCTTTCCACAGAGCTGAATTAAGATTATGAAAGCCTCTGACAAATG